>NC_046363.1:18851653-19221653 GCF_011125445.2 Fundulus heteroclitus | reverse complement strand
CTCCCACACTAAAATGAGAGCTGTTTCAGTTTCATTGTCCAACATATATATACATATATATATATATATATATATATATATATATATATATATATATATATATAGAGAGAGAGAGAGAGAGAGAGAGAGAGAGAGAGAGAGAGAGAGAGAGAGAGAGATTTACTCTAATATTAAATATGCTTCACACAGATATTTTTTGAAAAATTACTTCTGCCTGTATTTTATTGGTCAGAGTGTCAGTTTTTGGTCTAGCTTTCCAAGTTATTGACTCAAGTCTAATTATTTCCTGGAGAAATAATGACACTAATAAAATCCCGTTTCCTAAAAGTTAATGATTTTACTAAATCATTCTTTAAAATGTTATTTATTCAAATAATGTTTTATATGACTCAGATTTGCATTGTGAATGGGTAGAATATAACAAATGTTCTAAATTAGTTAAGCTAATTTAACCTCATTCCACATACTTTAAGATGAACCTTGGTTCTCTAACTTGGATCAGCAGTGAACCAGGATTCACTGAATCATTCTGATGTTGGTTTTCAACATTTTTTGTTTTGTCCCTTTTGTTCATTTTGTATGTACATACTTCCTTAGCTTCTTTTATCTTACTTGTTTTGTTTAGTAGCTTAGTGAAGTTCCACTAGCCTGGTAGAAAGGATTGGTTGATTGAAATATAGTGTTAATTCAGATAAACAGCATTCTGTAGTGGTTTTCTTTGGATGTTCATTTATTTCTGTTAATAAATTCTTGAACTTGAAGAGAAGTTGTCACTCCTTTATTCTATATGTGTGCAGAGTTTGCTGTTAAATGAATGCCAGTGTTCGGATCACCCTTTCAACTATTGTCCTAATATCAGCTGTTTGGGCTGATATTCACCGGACAATACTTAGCAGACCAGGAGTTACTTATTAAACATTAAATAACTTGAAAACATGTGTAATGGCACAGCACGTGTTAGAAGGGAAACCAAAAATCAACAGTAAGTCTCTTTCAATCCTCCTTATAATGTAGCCAGAAAGGTGAAAATGTTTTGGCTAAATTTTGTCATCAGCAGTAATATTTTCTGATTAGGGTAGTATGCCAAAAATATGTCAGCTGCGCCCCAAACAAGTCTTTTATTGCTTATTGGTATACCCAGTCATTAAAATTTGATTGGGAAGCTCCCCTGTATTATAGATTGAGTGAATATCCCAAGATGTGGCTAATTTTGAAGTACAGGTTTTGATTGCTATCTTTAACTAATTATTTTGAAAATGTCCCTTTCTACTCATATTCTGATGCAAGGAATCGTTCTGTTTCCTAAATAATTAAAATTTAACGTGACTTAAGTTAGTTATTTTTGGTTGGGTCAGGAGTTATAATTTCTCATATTTATTTAACACCCAACAGTTTAAACAAGGTTTGGGTGAATGATGAACTCTCCAAAAACTAATTCACAATTTATTACAATTGTGAGAAGATGATGTTCACACACTATGAACCCTTGGAACAATCAGTTGTTTTCAGCGTTTCCTACAAACCAGCTTTAAAGAAGCTATATCACTAAAACATTTAAATTATTTGTTACATCATGGGACTACATACAACAGAAAACTCTTTCATCCTGAGCTGAGCCAAGAAATGTCTCAAATATCCGATAAAGGAATGCTCATTCTCTTCTTTTTAAGCACTAAGGATTTCCACGATTCCTCTGAAAGGTGATAATGTTGCACATTATTACAGCTTTCAAAGAAAACACACAAAAAGCCCTTCCATTGATCATTTCTAAAAGTCCTGGTGAACCACTCATTGTAGTGACATTCCACAAATCCACAAGTGTTTTCCCATGGGATGCCTCCAATGACCTCACCAAGTTTGGGAAAAACTGTGGTCTCTGAATAAAGCTGTCGTGTTTCTTTAAACTGTGTGTTCTGCATCGTTTCCAGTAAACGATTCCCACTCCAGCAGTATGAGTCTTCCACCGCATTGGGCCAGCCGTAGATTGTGCTCTCTAGTTCAATGATGGGCTGCAAGCCAGAAATAACAGAATGATCTAACCCAGATTTTTTTTCATATCCTTTACACTGAATCAGTGTCTCAAACTTTCTCTCACTTCGTCTAATCTTTTCCACTCTACTTTAGATATACTTAAATTGTATATGTTGCTGGAAAAGGTGAAGACAAATAAAAAGCAGAGAAGAAATTTAATGTGGAAAATACTATTTTGGAAACGACAGGCAAGAACCACACCAGCAAAAAAGCTTTTTTATTATCTTGTATTAAAACAGTCAAGCGTCTTGATCTGCCAGAAGTGTTTCTTTCTTCTTCTCTGCACACCATCTTCTGTTAGGCTTTCACGCCATGTAATGTCGTAACATCTGGAAAGGATTATAAAGCCAACGTAGTGGAGCTGTTTGCGGAAATGGTTGTCACCCTCCAAAAGGTTTCCTGATGATTTTCTCACAGCTCTCGCAGATTGAGGCGGAAATCCTCGGACGGCCGGCTGAGCAGCTCTAAAGGAATGGGACTGATAACAGTTTGGGGCTCCAGAAACACCACGTAGCTGCTCAGCATGTGCATCAGACTAAAATGTGACCAGGCTGACGTCAAAGAGGGAGCCCCAGACAGACAGGGTGGGGAGAGAAAGTTAACTGCAAACAGAAGATGGGAAGTGATGCTTGACTTGGTCACGTAATTAATTTGCACCAAACCTCTCCTCCCTTTCTGCTTTTTCTTACTCATAACGGGTTTAAAGGTGCAGAGCGTCTGAGAGCTTCAAAATCCAGCTTGAATAAAAGATGGAAAGAGACACCGAACTCCAACTCCCCTTTTGAAATCTGATGAGTCATATTGTTGCTAAAGTTGGGGAAAAATCTACTCCTTTGAATGAATATATCTTAGTTTAGGTTCCATCATATTTTCTATTTAACCCAAATCCTGTTCAGGTCAAATCAAACTGAGTTCATTCCAGTCTTGCACAATCCTGCAAATGTTCCAATTATTCCTGTAAACTGTACAGCTGTAGCTTAAATCACAAATGGGATAATTTCTATATATCGATAGATAGATAGATAGATAGATAGATAGATGGATGCAAAGGAGGACTTTTCCATCTGCTGCCTTCCTGCAAACGGTACCGAAGCATGCACAAAAAGAGTCAGTTATTACCCACAATTCTGATAACATTGATTCATAACGGTAATACTCCACTGAGCCACATTTGTTTTATTTGCCCATTACTGCTGCACTGTGTCTGTACCATCTATGCCACTATCTTACTATCATAATTCATCTCCATGTCACCTATTGCCTGTGCAATAACCTGCAACACAAACTGTGAAGTATGTTTTGTGCACTATATATCTTATATAAGATATACTGTATATCACATATATATATAATATAATATATATGTGCAACAGACAATCTTCATCAAAGCAATATTGTAGCACCTGTGAAATACTTTATTTATGCTGCCTGTACCTCTATAGCTACAGGCAGTAAGTCGCCACCTGGCAAATAGGTACGAGCCTCCCAGTGGATAATTACTGCATGTGCGATTATGTTTCAGCTGGCAACAAGTTATTTAGTCCCAACTGGTGCAATTGGTTGCTTCTCATTTCTTAAACACCCATGTGGAATAACACATCCTGTGGACGTGGAAAAGATTTGGCGTGCATCAAGCAGAGAAGACATCTAAGGAGAATGCTGTCATGATTTGTTATTGAACCCGAACACAACCACAACAGAGTGGTTGAGGATAGTGGAGGAAGGAACCAAGGGTCTGTACTGAGCTGAAGCAGGCGGATGGTGAAGGAAGGAACTGGCAAGCAGGACGGAACCAGAGCATGGAGGCAACAGAACCAGAAGCACAGCAGAATGGAAACTTGGAACCAGGCTTGACCAGCAGCACGACTAGGTGAATACTTGCAAGGTTGGAGTGAGATCAGAACCAGAACCACAGCAGGCAGGCGGAGATGAAGGGACTACGGGCTGGATAAAAACTGGATGAGGTAAGCAGCAGAAACTGTAGTTGGAAGAAGTGTACAGGAATTAGCAGACGGACCGACAATGAAGGACTGAATACAGGGAGCTTATATAGTGAGGCTGACAGGTGCTGGATGCTGGCTGATTGATGACTGACAGGTGTGGATGATTACTGAGGTGGAGAGCAGACTGGGTGTATGGAGGGTGAAACGTGCCAATAATATGTCCATTGTGCAGAAGACAAGGCTGCATCTTGACAAATGCAGAAACTACCAAAAGTGGGTAAAGAACTGTCAAACACATCATTAAAAACTGGAAGGATAGTGGGACCCGTCGTCTTTGAGGAAAAAATGTGCCTGGAAAAATAATCCTAAATGATAGTGATCGCCGATCGCTTAAGGGTAACATACCCCCAAATCAACCTTTTTTCCAATAAACTGTTAACATGGGTGTCTTAAAGAACTGTCCACATATCCCAGTCTTTCTTTGACAAATTAGTGCTAAAGGGTTATACGGTGGTGTTGCATTGAATTTCGAAATAATGTCGCTTTCGGTTGACCTGACGTAATTCTGATTTAGTGACGCTGCTAGCTCTGCCACTGTAGAGTATAAAAGCAGCCTGGTCTTAAAAAAAAAAAAAAAACACAGCTCCATCTTGTACCTCCATAGCGAGCACTATTGCACTTTTCAAACCCTCTGGCGTTTTTTTTTTCTGTTTGTTTAGTGAAATCAAATCAAAGACAAACAACAGCAGAACCCTATGTTATGTTTAATAATGAAAGTAAGAGCATTTCCACACGCACAATGTGAAGGGAACTCAAGGGATTGGGACTGAACAGCTGTATAGCCTTAAGAAAACCAGTAATCAGTGAGGCTAACTGGGGAAAAAAGGTTTCAGTTTGCTAGGGAGTATAAAGACGACTCTAGAGCAAGGGAACATCATATGGCCTGATGAGTCCAGATTTACCCTGTTCCAGAGTGATGGATGCATCAGGGTAAGAAGAGAGGCAGGTGAAGTGATTTACCCACCAATATAAAAATAGGTCTTATAATTATGTTAAGATATACACAGATGCATCAAAAAACTTAACTGGAAAAATAGGAATGTCATTTATTTTTTATTGTCTGTATACACAGGAGAAATGTTAGCCATTTTATTAGCAGTTCAGTGGAAAGAGGAAATAAAACCATTTCTTCATTAAATTACTTAAAAATTCCCATGCTGCTCCCAAGTGCCCGTTTGCATCTTGGTCCAACCCTATCTTCACAAATCATGACAGACACAAAAGTAAAATGACATTATTCCACACATTACAATGTCCATCTAAAGAAATTGTATATTGCATATATTTTTCCCAGTCATCTAAGAAAGTGAAATTATATAGAGCCATTACACATCGAGGGATATGTTTTAAGTTATTGTTTCTTATAATTTGGATGATTATAGCTTACAGATGATGAAAACCCAAAATTTGGTGTCTCAGAAAATTAGAATACTATGAAAATTTTAACTACTGGAAACTCATGGTGTCACACCCTAATCAGCTAATTTACTCGAAACACCTGTAAAGGTTTCCTGAGCCTTTAAAGGTCTCTCCCTCTGGGTCAGTAGGCAGTACGATCATGGGGAGGACCTTTGACGTAACAGATGTCAGTCATTGAGAACCTTAACAGTAACGGAAAGTTGTTGCTAAGGAAGCTGGTTATTCACAGAGCTCTGTATCCAAGTTAACAGAAAATTCAGTGGAAGGAAGAAGTGTGGTAGGAAAAGGTGCACCCGCAACAGGGAGAACAGCAGCCTTTAGGATTGTCAGGCTTCCCAAGAAGTGCACTGAGGCTGGTGTCAGTGCATCAGGAGTCACAACACACAGATAAAAATTAGACATGGGCTACAAATGTCACACTCTTTCATGTCAACCCACTCCTAAACCAGAGATGATGTCAGAAGCGTTTTACATGGGCTAAGAAGTGAAAGAACTTGGGTCTCATTTATAAAACTTTGCATAGAATCTATACTAAAAGTGTACATTCGCCAAGAAAAAGAAAATGGTGTACAGCAAAAAAAGAATAATTCTGATTCATAGAACAATGTTTCAATGCCGTGGGGTGCCAGACAAATGAGTGTGTATGTACAACATAAGACTTTTGGCTTCCATGGGATTTTATGCTGGAGTCTAAATGGTTATTTAAATATTCTCGCATCTTTCTGCACCCATGGCCAGTAAACACTTTAAAGTCACACTCCTGACAGGTTAGACGTGTGGTTGCAAATGTTAGTCAAACATACGAATGCAAACAGAAGAGTCCAAAAAATGACGACAAGACAGGAGACAATGACACAACAAACAAATTTTCTGTCATTTATTTACAAAATAAAAATGTAATGAGGCTTTTACTTGAGGGGGAAAACCACATAAAGGAACTTGGACTGATCAAGCCAGACATTAAAATCCAGCAGCAGACAAGTGACCATTGACAAATTTAGGTTCAAGTAGTTTATAGTTTGGTGGTAACCTCCAACCTCTAGCGCGCCTCACCAAAAGTAATTTCATCACCAACTGCCACTGTTTCTGATTATAATGAGAGGAAGAGCAGCACTTGACAGTATGGTGCAGGAAAAATAACCCGGACCTCACCATCTCAAAGACAAAAGAAGTAATTGTGAACAGCAGGAAATCTAAGTGCACCACACACATACCCCTCTGAGTTCATGACGAGGAAGTAGAGAGCGTTGAAAACTACAAGTTCCTGGTGGTCCACATCTCTGCTGACCTCACCTGGAACGCACACATCTCACACCAGGAGGGGAAGACCCAACAAAGACTATTTTCTAAGGAAGTTAACGCAGGTTTAACGCCCTCACCAGCTGCTGACAAACCTTTACAGGTCAGTGATAGAGAGCCTCCTGGAGTATTGCTGCATTGTATGGCTCTCCAGTTGTTCACAGGAAAACAGGAAGAACCTGCAGCAGCTGGTGAGATCAGCAGGAACGCATTAATCAATCACAACTGCTGACTCTGACAGACATTTACACCTGCAGACTCTAAAAAAATATATAGCTCCTTTGCAATAGACTCTACTAACCCCTGATACAGTTTTTCTCCACTCCCATCTAGAAAATCAATCAATAAATCAGTCACCACTATCACGTATAGATGCCTTACGGACAGAATGCTGTAAATAGCCCGATTGCTTATAACCTTTGTTTTATTAGTGATAAAAGCAATTTATTGGTCTACTCTATGTTACCAATTGTCATTCAGTTAATTTTTAACAATATGCTTTAGATATGCTGTTAATAATTCAAGTGGTACGCTTCATTTTTATAATTACCTAATTTTTCTGAGGATCACATCACTGAGTGTCAAACTCGCTGGAGTGGTTAATTGATGTGGTCCAAACATTTTTGCCAGGTTTGAAAAGCCCTCTGCTGGATCAAGTTAGTATCAAACTTAATTATTTCTAATAAATGTCAAACTACACTAAAAAGAAGAGCCAAATGAATACTTTACTTTCATTGTCCAACTCCCAGTTTTAGTCTGTGAGGCAAACACCCTGTCTACCACAAGACCAGCCTTAAAACTTTCTGATAGAGCTTGTAATTAGAGTGGCTTAGGTAATCTTGAGCTATCTCTGTAGTTATATGCAGCTATAGGCTTACGCTGCTGGATGACATTAAGACCTAGGTCCCTCACTTGGCTTAATTATCCTACTATTCTAATTGTTGTTATTACAACTTTTAACTTTATGTTCTCTCCATTCTTTTCTCTTTATAGTAAATTGATGAGTTTGTGGGTATTAACATCCATCCCGGGTCACAGACTTCTTAGTTCATCCCTGTACTGTTGGTAATTTAGTGCTTAATGGAAGATACATAGAAAGTATCGATCTTCTGTGTTATTTTTCTGTGTCTCTGCTCAGTCTTCTCTAACCCCCTGACTGTTGTGTCAGATGACCGTTCACACTGAGCCTGGTTTTCCTTCCTGTTAACAGGGAATTTTCCTCTCCACTGTCGCTACATGCATGCTTGGTATGAAGAATGGCTGCAAAGCCAACAAGTAATGCAGATGACTGTCTACTGTAGCTTCACGTTGTTTCAGGAGGAGTCAATGCTGCAAGTCAATGACTCAATGCAATCTGCTGGGTTTCCTTAGATAAAAATAGTTTGACCAATCTGTCTGGATGATTTGATAGAACTGAAAGTGCCTTGAGATGACGTGTTCTGAATTGGAGCTATATCAATAAATTTGAATTAAACTGAGTTTTTCTGTGATTCCTATTTGCAAGTAAATACATTCTCAACAATTTGTAATTTCACAGTGATTGCTTCTTAATGATTGCACATATAATGTTGGAAAAGCTTTACTAAAAAACTTTTTTTAGATGAAAGCAGTGTAAAATTGTCTGAAACGATCTCCGCTTATGCAACAGCGATGTGGATTAAATGTGTTTGAGCCTCAGAGTACAGTATCATCTGTTTTTCTTCCATGTTTGGCCAAACTGGGATCTCCAAAGCAAACCTTTTGTTTTTTAACAGATGAGGAGTTGTGTCTGAGTCATTTTAGGTTTTTCTTGTTTGTTTATGCTTGAAGAGTCAATGTCTAAACTTACATTTGCGGTAGGAATAGGAGCGATGTAAAGAGGTACAAACCTCTCATACAATGTCATGTTCTTTGAGAAGTTAAATCGGGTCCTTGCTGTTTATGGCACTCATCAAAGGCCCATGTTTTCCCTGATGGCAGTCCACATGTTTAAATGAATATGATCATGTGGTTGTTTTTATGGTTGCATGGGTTCCTTCAGTTTTTTCTAATCAGGAGTATATGGCACTGTTTTAAGAAACTGAACTTGTTATTGTGGGTTTTTTATCTTTGCATTCTTTTGCAAAACCTTGATAATTATGTATTTTTAATGAATTAGTGCATTTTTAATAAATACTTTAATAATATGAATTATTTATGTATTCATCATCTTGTGATCTTACGGAAGAGTACTATGTGGCCGGGTAGTGTAGCAACCGCGTAAACGACAAATTTCTCACAAGGAAAATTAAGAGGCTTTAACTTTATATATATATATATATATATATATATAAATATATATATATATATATATATATATATATAGAGAGAGAGAGAGAGAGAGAGAGAGAGAGAGAGAGAGAGAGAGAGAGAGAGAGAGAGAATTAAGAAAAGTCCAAAAGTAAAACAAACAAAAAAAAACTAAATCATGACTATATATATTGCCGTGTTGGGCCTTTGTGTGCTCTCTCAGTTTTCTTAGTTCTTTGTCTCAACCCGGTGTTGAGACAAAGATGCATTTCCGATCGGTGATGCATTTCCGATCTATATACTCCAATCCTGATGGCCTATATCAAGGCCATTGGGACTGAACTCCTTCTCATGTTCAAGAAAATAATTGGGGATGTTTTAAGCTTTGTGACATGGTGCATTTATCTGCTGGACGTACCTTTCAGAGGATGGGTTATACATGGTCATAAAGCAACAGACCCCTAGGTGTCCTGGAGTCATGGACTCCCGTTGGGTATGACTCCTGAGGATGTGGCGGACCGGCTGTGGGCCCAAGCTGGGCTCTGAAGGGCATCTCTTTCCCCTGACTTCCCTGGGCTAGCTCAACATTTGGGGTGGTAATGTCCCCTTCCTTCTTGTGTCAGCCTGCTGCTGACATTTTGAAATGTATTTGTATGTCCTACATCCTTTTTCCTCTTTTTATCTCATGCAAGTTTTGTTTTTGTTGAATTATGTAATCCTTGATACGTTGATACGTTATTTCAACTCTGTCACAGCATAGCATTATGCATTAAATGAGTACAGGGATGAACTATAAAGTCTGTGACCCGGGATGGAAGTTAGTACCCTCAAACTCACCAATTTAACCAACCCACAAGCCACAGCGGTGGGCTTGCAATACTAACCAGAGAACTGAGCTGCCATTAGACTACTGCAAAGAGATCTAAAAATAAGAAAGCAAAAGCAACACAAAAAAAAAAAGATTTACTCATTATAAATGCTCACTTAAAGCTGAATTCACTTTGTCTATTTTGATGAATGATGTCAGTGATCCATTCATATGGTCCCAAGTGTCATTGTGATTCTAAACTTAACACAGACTTTAGACAAACTTAAAAGCAGCACCAAAGCACCTTAGAATCTAAAAATCTTTTCTTTTCCATAGACCCACCATGTATTTACCCAAACTGCACGCGTATTTAGCTGCCAACCTAAATATAGTTAATTCTTGGACTGAAAAACAGCACATTTTACAAAAAGCTTTTCACAGCACACACATTTTTTTTTAAATAATTTAATCAACCTGAAAAGAAGTAAAATCGTAAATCACAGTGACTTTGTTTTTCTCCTGGTGGAACCTCTGTTACCAGCTACAGATCTGTCTTGAACAATAATACTCATCAGGCCAGCTAGAATACCCTGGCCTGGTACAGAAAACGACCAGGGACTGCTAGTAACATATGGCTAGATGATCAAAACCAGACATTTTAAGGCTGAAGGTATGAAAAACAGTTCATACAGAATCACTACAACGTACAGATCTCAGACTGGAAACTCCAAAGCTCCTTTAGTACAGTTATATTAGGGACACTTTCCTCTGAACATTTTACTTTCTTTTGAACAAGTGGTCTCATAAAATTACTATTTTTGTTATTAACTGTTATTTATTTATCGTTATTTTTGTTCCTGGGACAACTCACATTTCTCTAAATCTCCTGGAGGCCTTGACGGATCACTGAGGCTAGTTTGTCAACGAGAGCAACAGCGTTTTGTACGCATTACCTATGTTGCAGGTTATAACTGATGCATTCAGTTTCAATAACATTATAGTTGTATCTATTTTGCCGATATGCATTTGCATTAGTTTGTTTCATTTTTAATAGATGTGCAAAAAGAGTTACACCATTGAAGTATTGTTTGGATTAAGGATTAATTAGGTGTCATTACCTTAGCAGTCCAATAAAGAGACATATCCTATTTTAATACAGACAGGTGAGCTGAACAGCAAGAAACAAGGATAGAATCGCGGGATTGAACAGAATCTACTGTAAAATGTAAAATGTTGTAGAACTTGGTGATTTGATGACAGTCTAGAAAATGCTTTTTGGTTTCCCTAACGATCCATTGATGTACCAATTACACTACACAGTGGAAGAAAAAAAAAACAGTAAAATACAGCTTACGTTGGTTGCTGCATGTCTGTGTGATGGGACCATTTTAGCTAAAATACATCACTCCATCAGATTAGTAGTTGGTTAGGAAAGGACAAGACATAGTGCAGGAATGGAAATGGGTTAGCAGGCAGGAAAACTGCTCTAGGCTTTAATCACAAAGGACCAATTGGTAGTGCGAGGGAAAGATATAGCAAGCTGAATTATGAATGAGTTAAAATGGAGAGGAGGGAAGCTGGCGTTAGCCCTTTAACTGCTCCCCAGACTGAGACCCTCAGTCAAAATGAGATTTTTTTTGTGTTTTAGGTCAAATGTTGTTGGAATATCCAGCCATGTTTGTAAAAAAAAAAAAAAAAACAAGCAATTTAACTCTGTCGGAGCAGAAACCCCAGAGGAGGAAACAAAACATTGGTTGCTGTCAAAAAGCAAAACCATCACAATGCCATTGTAGCTCTTGTAAGGCTGAAGAAATGCTATTTGAAGTTTTATATCCTCGTATTTGGTGTAGACCCCAGCAACGTTTGAGGTACTGGAAAACAACTTGGGGCATTGCTGGGGTCTTCACTTTACCAAATCTTTGACCTTATACTTTCACATTGGGAGGAGGCAACATTGTGCCAGAAACTTTTGGATGTCCTTACAACAGACAATCCTATTTCTTTACTTTCAGCATGGCTATATTGTATCGTTCAGCAGCAAAATCAAACATGTTATGTCTTGTTTTTAAATCTTGTTCCTTTACTAAAAACAACTTACTGCCCAAAAGTATGTTTGAAATAAGTAGACGCTTGTTAAAACATTTTGAGTGAACCATTTATTTATTTACAAGCAGGTGTAATATTAATATTTATGTTGTACAATTAATCGGGAACAGTTTGTAACCTTTGAACCTCTGAATGCAAGCATTATGTAAGGTAATGCACTCAGTGAGGCTGTAAATCACACATATGACTTTCTTTTGCAGTCTTCAGTCTGTCAAGGTGACTAAGATACGTGTTACACAATGCAACATTACAATAATTAAGATGTGATTCAAATAGAGAAAATTAAAAGATTAATTTCAGTTTGATTTATACAGCACCAACTTTCGACACGTCATCTCAAGGCACTTTACAGAGTCAAATTCAATCAAAGAGCATTGTTTTTATCGTAAAAGGTCTGCTGTATTTAATTTTCTTTGCATGTTCATCTTATCCACACCCTTGTTCAGATTGTATAACAATCCATTAGCCTTTACACATGCATTGGGATCTAGATATGGTGAAGGACTACTTGGATGATTGTACAGCAAACTTTTTAGCTGTGATGATGCCTGCGTTCAGGGCAAGCATTTTTCCATCATGATACTGTTGACATTCATGTCACTTCTCAATCAGTGAATTATGCTGTTCCTACTATTTACATTGGCGGGGCATTTGCTTGACTGCATTAGGAAAAAAAGAGTCATTACTATACTTTACCGCTCTATAAAAGCTATAGTGCAACCTCCGCCCCATTGTTAAGAAAATAATTCCACCTTAAATAGAGTTCATAGGTCTTTTTGAAGTTATATGCGTCATTTCAAAGTTGTTTTTTAAAAAAAAAAAAAGCTACCATCCCGCCCAACACATGTAATAAGGCAGATGTACTGTTTAGGGATTCCCTGTGCATTCTACATTTCTAAACAGAATGGAAATATCCAATACGTGAAGCAATATTGCAGATAACATTTACTCTCTTTTCCCATTTTCCACCTGAAAATACACAACTGAAATAAATCAAGCATAGCTCCACAATTATCACGTCTAAATGCAATCTTTTTGAGACCAGTGTGAAGATAAGACATAAAATAATATTTTTTTCAGTGGAACCAATGTCCCAACTGTTACTACGTCTGATTTATTTGTGTTTAAACAAAGAAAACATATAATGTTTTGAGCATCGCTTAAAGTTTTTTACTAAATAAACATTATGAAAGTCCTTTTGAAAGCCCTGGAGACACCTCAGATTGTATTTATTGACATCTTTCTATAGCTGCACTAAATGTGGATATTGGGACAATTTAGCCAAATGTGCTAAAACTGTGTGCTGAAAATGTGTTTTTCACCTCATAAAAGGGAATCTGGTCAATGCACAAAAATACAGCAAATAAATGTATGTAATAATTAAATTATACGACGAGACATAAATGTAAATATCCTTCAAAATTAGCTTATTTGTTCATTTGTCTTTTTAATTACCACCTCATTTATTAATTTCTCATTATAATATTCAACTTTATTTATTAATGACTAAGTTTATAAATGTATTTATTTCTATGTTTTAATATTTTTGTCTGTTTTATTATTCCTTTCTATATTTTTACGCCATTTATTTCTTCAAACCTATTTATTTATGCCTGTCCTTTTTCCATTTCTGTATTTCAGCCTCATTGTGCAAATGAGGACTGGGTGGTCTTAAGGGGACAACAGCTCCCTATTGGTTGGTCTGCATCAGCCTTCCGTAGATGGAAACTTCATGCTGCTGCCATAATGGCCGCCACTACCGGCTTCTGTCATAGTGGCTGTTGTGTGGATGCTCTGACGTGTTGCAGTCAGATGCACACATGGACGCAGATGTCAGCAGGTGTCGTGTCAGTTCTCCCGACAGAAACTACAGCCCCTGCGCTACGAGCTCCCATTGGGCTGGAGCAGCAAATCCAGTCGACTCCGTCTCATTTCCAGCCATCTGGTCGTGAAAATAGAGATGTTGAGCTTTTGCTACAAAAAAAGGTTACAAAGTGTTATTACCTCGTCATTGAGTTAGTGGGTTGAACACCATTTGCCTAATATGATCACATGATCACATCTGTTTTAACTCAATTAATATAAAAAGCCTGGTGGTCCAAGTCCGTCGGCCAGCCTCGTTCATTACACCGATAGGTTTAATGGCAAAGGCAAATTTGTTTGTATAGCACATTTCAGTACAGAGTCAATGCAAAGTGCTTTACATGATTAAATACAGGGGGAAAAAAGCAATAATAAAAGCAAGCAGGAATAAAATGTAGAAACAAAATAAAACATGGAAAAATAGAAACTAAAAGCAAACATTAAAAACAGTTGGACTACAAAGTTAAACTAATGATGTTTCAGTAAAACAGTTTAACTAGAACAGTCGAAGGCAATCCTGAACAAATGTGTTTTTAATCTTGATTTAAAGGAACTCAGGCTTTCTGCACTTTTACAGTTTTCTGGAAGTTTGTTCCAGATCAGTGGAGCATAGGAACTAAATGCTGTTTCTCCTTGTTTAGTTCTGGTTCTAGGTATGTGGAGTAGGCTGGAGCCAGAAGACCTTAGTGGTCTGGAGGGTTGATACACTGATAACAAGTCTGTGATGTATTTAGGTGCTAAGCCATTCAGGGATTTATAGACTAACAGAAGTATTTTAAAGTCTATTCTCTGAGATACAGGGAGCCAGTGTAAGGACTTTAGAACTGGGGTGAAGTTCTCTACTTTCTTAGTCTTAGTGAGGACGCGGGCAGCAGCGTTCTGGATCAGCTGCAGCTGTCTGATCCACTTTTTAGGCAGACCTGTGAAAACACCGTTGCAGTAATCAATTCGACTAAAAATAAACGCATGGATTTGTTTTTCCAGATCCTTCTGAGACATTAGTCCTTTTATCCTGGAAATGGAAATTTGCAATAGAGGACACGGCTCCATTTACTGCAGCAGCAGGAGAGCCAAGAGCATCCTATGGTGCACAAACAACAGGTGGAAGTTGGATAAATTAGGCAGAAGTTAGCAGTAAAACCCAAATGCTGACTCAGAATTACCTAATTCTAAAGGCTCCCACATACATGAGTCCGTGTACGTCTGAGCTGAGTCCTCGCATACTCAATGCGGACTTTGTGTGTGATTTACCTGTATTACATAAAAGCACAACATGATCTTCACTAGCACGTTTGAGGTTGCATGTTCGTGGAAATATGATCTTAAAAGAGCTAGCAGAGGTCTTCAATTCCAGTCCTCGAGGGGCAGTGTCCTGCAACTTCCACGTGTCTCTGAGTCAAATAAACAGGTAAACATTAGCAGGACTCTGGTTATTGATTATTGAATTTGCCTGCCAAAGTTCAATTACAGAACTGAAAATGGATTCATCAGGTATCTAATGATCATAAATACATCCTGTTATGCTATTCGTGTTTTTTCTTATGGTTTATTATCCTGGATGCACTTTGAACCAGATTATGTGACTCTTTATATTATGCTCCCTTGTTCCCTGTCAGTGAAATTACTCTAAAGTAAGGTTCTCCAACTCAAACAAATGAGGCAGCCGGTGCCAGTACTGCCCCATCATTAGAGGTCTATTTCAGTGTTGCAGTACTACAAAAAAAAGCATAAATAATTCTGGGATTCAAACACAAAAGAACTATGTTATGGTGTTTAAATTGAAATAATGCAATACTACGTGTAGCAATTGTTTAATAAAACAAAACCTAAATGAATAGGTACCAGAAATGTGAAAAAAAGGTAAAGAAGCAGCCATTTGAAGTCAAATAAGTGACTGACTGTTGACATACAGTATTTGTAGGTTCAGCTACTTTTTCACCGCTGCAACCAAAGCATGCTAAGACAATATCTTTATTTTAATTATCCCATTTTATAGAAACAGTTCAATGTTTTCAGAACTCTTAAAGAACATTTTTAAACCTTTAACTTAACAAGAAAAAAACTGAATGCCTTTGATGGACTGACAACCTGTCCAAGGTGTACCCAGCCTCTCACCCAATGACCGCCGGATATGTGCAACAGAAAGCTTTCACACTCTAAGGCTGTTGTGATGAGCTGATCCTTGTAGCTCTCGTGATACTCTCCACGTTTAGTCGTGTAATGACTCTTGTGATCATATTCCTTACGAACAGCAACTTTCTCTTTACATTCAATGCATATTGCATTTTCAACGGGCTATATATATATATATATATATATATATATATATATATATATATATATATATATATATATATATATATATATATATATATATATATATATATATATATATATTCCTGGAATGGCTTCCTGTGTGGAAGTGTTCTGCGTTTGTCATCTTCATTTCTGTAGGTTTTGTTAGCGACATCTTTGGTTTGAAATACTAAAATTATTTTTTGCAATAAAAAAAATGTAAGAACATTTTTTATGGTCAGCTTTTTGGGGAAGCATAGTAATCAGGCCTACTGTCAATTCTTTCCAAATACTTTATTTTAAATAGTCTTAATTCACAGAAATAACATACATTGTCACATTTTTATATTTACAGTTTTTGAAAAATTAGAGAACAAACATAAACTGCAGACATTTGTCAAATTCCATAACAAAGTGCATTTGGGACATACTTACAACATAATGAACAAACTAACTGTAATAAATAAAACCATGATGAAGTCTTAACATGTATGACTCCTGTCATTGATCAGAGATGGCTTTTTTCTGCTTGTTGATGTTTCACAGTGTGGCGTACTCTACATACAGTGTGCAATTTTCAAGTAAATCTGCAAAACAGTCATTCAGTGCAAGAAAAACATGAAAAAGAGACAATCTACTCATCATGAAAATATACACAACTGCATACATGGACAGTAGTAATCAGTGTTTGTAGAAAAGCCCAATCAATTTCCCTTGATTGGACTTTTTACTGAAAGTAACAATATTGAATCCATTATTTAGTTTGCACAGATAAAATAAATACAGTAATAATAATAAATTAACACATTAATTTAATGTCTTTACACACTGAGTGAGTAGGTTTGGGCGCGCTTTCTGCATAACCTGCGGAACCAGGCCCAGTAGAGGAACATCATGAGCAACCAGTAACATAAGTAAGCCACACAACCAAAAACAAGAAACTTAGTTTCCATTATCTTGGCTGGACTTGACCAATTTTCTTTGGTCTCCCTGTAGATTGTGTATCCAAACCCACTCAGCAGAATAGCAGCCCAAACTGACAGCGGAAGCAAGGGGATGTAGTTACCCACAATCTTACGCCTGCCCGATGTCCCCCAGCTGCTTTTGTTCATTGTGAGAATGGCAAAGTACTTTGCAGGCAGCAAACTGGTCATGTACAGGGTGGAGTAGAGCGACATGAAGACCATCACCATGCTTTGGCGAAGGAGGCAAGCGTATGCCGCTTTCAGCAACCCAATGAGCTGAATGCAGCAGAGGACCCAGAGGATGTCCCACAGTGAGCCCCTCCAGAACAGCTGGATCATAGTGGCCGTGACGAAGAAGGGGAAAATGCCCGAGACGATGGACTCGTAGGTCATCCAGAGGTGATGCTTGTGCCACCACATGGCGTTGTAGAGCCACTCTCGGAAGTAGGATTTGGTCCAGCGTGTTTGCTGGTTCAGCCAGCGCAGAAACTGGGCGGGTGTTTCGGTGTAGCACTTTGAGCGAGCCGTGTACCTAAAGCACAAGGGGGAGAAAAACTTTAGATTTAACATTTCTGGAATATGGTGGATCGTGAGAAGGTGTTTTTTTTTTTTTTTTTTATAACAAAAGGGTATGTACTTTGTGGCGTAACCCATGCTCAGCATGCGGTTGGTGAGGTGTCTGTCGTCACCAAACGTGCAATGGCTTCCCAAAAACTTCTGATTGTACCAGGATTCCAGAAACTGCTGGAGGAGGTCGTTCCTGTACAAACCTACATTAGAAATGAAAACAATGTTTCTTTAATGACGAGTTTACTCAAAAATAATGCTTCTTTGATGCCAATGACAATCATTTTCCTTACCCAGAGGACCACTGATGCAGGACACACAGTTGAAAAAGGACTGGCAGGCCCGCTCTATGTTGAAAGCCATCCAGTACCTGAGGCTGCTCATGAAGCTGATGTACGAGTCTTTAAGGTTAAGGATCATCACGTCTCCTCCCACAGCACCATACTTGGGGTTGCTCTCCAATACCTTGCAAAGCTCTACTGTGGCTAACGGGTCCAACTTGGTGTCTGAATCGCACACCTGAGGAGCCAAAACAGATTGCTTTACAATTAAAAATCAATTCACAACATAGTGGAGAAGACGTTTTGGGATCTTGAACGAGTGGAGAAAAGTACATACCTGTATGTAGTCAACTGATAATCCCAGTGCCTTAAATGCTGTGTACATCACCTCCCGTTTGCCTCCCCACTTCTGCATGATGCACACACACCTTTTGGTCTGGATCAGGTGCTCCACTTCTTTTCTCTGAGGATCCTCTCCAATGACATAATCAGCATCCCATTCTGTTCCATTTTTTTCATTCTGCTGAGCCTGTGTGGGATCCCATGAGTGGTAATTGTTCTTCCACACGAAGAAACCCGGATCCTGGTCTGCAAAAACCTCCCGGAACATGTCCATCATGTACCGGTCATCGTCAGAGTTGCCATCTATCACCATGATGATACGCATCAGCTCCGAGGGATACTGCAAGCCCCTCACAGAGTTGAGACATTCTCTGAGATAGGATGGATCCTCCTGGTAAGCAGAAATAGTGAATCCAATCGTTTTGGTGTAGCTGCACGGCTTTTTGTGGCTCTTCATCCGGCAGTGCTCGATAAAGGCGAACAGGCTTTGGACCAGAACGTGGAGCGAGAGCAAGAGTCCATAAAAGCCAAAGGAAATGATCTTAAACTTGGATGTCACCAGCTGGAAGCCCTGCACATAGGCCCAAACCATGACTCCCAGAACCACCAGAGCGAAGAGGAAGGTGAAGATAGCTCGGAGGATTGTGCCCAACTTCTTTAATGAATGTTTCAGTTTCATTTTGTTCTGTAGACCAAAAGACACAACGGGTTGAAAAGCTCGTTAAAAAGAGGTTTTGAAAAAACAAACTAATGTGAAAAATGTTTCCAGATGAGGAAGCTTGGCAAAGGTCTTTGATAAAAAGTGACAATCTGACAGCTTTTAGGGAGTGTGCAGGCGTTTTGCTCCCAGTTTAGGCTTAGACTGCAGATCAGAGTCGAGCAGTTTACCACTTCACTCACTGACTATTTAGACACACTTGAATAAGCAGCATTATTAGAAATACCAGCAGATTTTTTTGTAAGACAGAAGCGTTTTACATCTCAGAAAAAATAGTTTTAAAGGGTTCTTCTTTTACCCACCATTGTTTGTAAAAGGTTTTTTTCTTGCATATTTTATAATATTGCCATTACCACAAGGTGAGCTGAATTTATACAATAATATATACAAATGTAGACCCTATTTGAATCATTAAATATATGTTCATTTGGAGTTTTAATATCACACAATATTTAGCATTTTGTTTTTCATAAAAAAAATATTTATTGTTGTATTATCTAAAATTATTGTATTATGATACTTTATTGTATTATAATATTTTATATCTCATTTTCCTGAATCAAACTTAAAATATTAAATAAATTGCCAATGAATTGTTGGAAGCTCCAGATAAATTAGTCTTTCCCTCCTGTTATCAGCAAAGCAACTTAAAGAATTAAAATTAATTCATAACGTGTTTTTATTTATTTGTTTATATTAACCTTACCTTATGTGCGGTTCCTTTGGCTTAAAATTTGCAGTTCGCTCACCCGTTGTTCTTCTTAGTCTGGATGCTTTTGGTCTGAAGGTTTCTGCTTTTATAAGTTAGGTTCAGGGTGGGATGAGGCTACATGCTTTCTATGTCCTGAACATGGTCAATTAAGCTCGCCTCCCGCTGACTCAGCCTCAAGGACTGGCCCAAACATCTGCTTTGTTTTTTTCATCATCATCTCCATGGAAATGCTTTATGCCTTGAAGACGCATATAAATCCTATGATGGTTACGCCTTAGACAGCCGACTTTTTTGCGATTGTTCTATCTATCTATCTATCTATCTATCTATCTATCTATCTATCTATCTATCTATCTATCTATCTATCTATCTATCTATCATCTATCTTAAATTTTGAAACTAATCAGCATCCTTTGTTTTCATGTGAAATAATTACATATATTATTAGTGAAAATAAATGTATTATTTGACAATATGAACAGTGTGGCATCACCACCTTTGTGCTCTACAAACACAGTTTAACATTATTTTCACCGTTTTTTCTCACAAATTGTGGTCATAATTGTTATTTTTATAAGATTTTTTTCATTTACCGGTACTCGCCCCAGAAAGGGGTATCTAGTTATTACGTCATAGTGACAATATCGTTAAAAGAGAGAAAATAACGATTATGATTGTGGCTTGCAACAAGTCGTTCATTAGCTAAATGTTGCCCTCTGCTGGGTGTTATCTAAAACTGCTGATTTAAAAAAAAATTCTTTTTTTATCTTACTTTCATTTCATTTTTTCTTTTCGTTGAGCTCTTTGACGTGAATAAATGTGTGAAAAGGAAAAAACATGTGTATGCTGTTTAACTCTGACCAAGAATACTAAAACTCTTTCATGTGTTTTTTTTTCTTTTGCCTTTTTCTTCTTTTTTTGCATCTGTCACTGTCCTGACTTAGCCATGATCACATCACATCCCTGGAGAGTTTCTTTACAAATCTGTTGACCGCTCCTGAGTGTCTACGCCCTTACCCACTGGAAGCTGGCATGAAGCATAAGCGCGCTTCATGTCCGGCTCAAATAGAAGTCACCGGAAAACTGATGTCACACAGGGAGGCCGTCTGTGCACCCAAAGAGTAAACTACAAGGCTAGTTTATGTAGGTTCTCTCCAGCGGTTATTCTCTTAGCAATGACTGGTACAGTATTACGGTATTTTCTTTCAGTCAGTGCCTAAGCTTGTTTACATGTGGAAACTTTTGTGTTTTACTTATGACTTGAAGCTGTGTCTGTAAACAATTTTCAGACATGGTAGGCAACTTGTTTTTGCCTCACTGGGACCCTCAAAAACATACACACCTCTAATAAAACCAGGTGCTGATGACTTCATGACATTCATTTCTAAACTTTTTCCAATTCTAGGGTGACATTTGTACTTGAATTTCACTGAAAAACAACTTAATTGTCTTGGAAAAAAATTGTCATTTTGATTTTATTCACAGAAACTGGCTTATGTAAACTTTATTTTAGAAAAGGCCTCTTAACTCACCATGCTACTCAGCTCTTCCTTTTCGCAGTAAAATCATTCAGTTGTGGTCTATGCAAAGTGGAACTGCAACGCTTTGGTCTGAATTTCTCGCTAATTTACCCCCACGTTCCCACTTGTCGCCCCTGTTCTGAGGTACGTCTGAGGGCAACTCGATTTTGTGCAGTCTCTTTAGATCTAAAATAGGCACTTCACACCCTACCCACCCACCAGGTCCCAGAGCGTTCCACTCCACCCCGTTCGGCCATTTTTAGAGTTTGCTAGTGGACGGCGTAAAGAGCAGCCGATGTCTCATCCACTTGTAGCTTCGGCATCCTTCAGCTTGGACTACAAAAGCCATCTATCCATCCATTTTCTGAACCGCTTAATCCCTCGTGGGATCGCTCATGAAAACAAAAGAAATGGCGGAATCGAGCGACTGGTGGGCTGGAAGTCTATAACCTTGTTCAGCAGCTTCACAGCAAATGTTGGTTAAAAAAAAATAATAATAATACTGAGAAAACTGAACAGCTCAAGAAACAGACCAAAACAGAATGTAAAGATTTCTATGCAAATCATTACATATGCATAAAAGGGTTTATTGACCAACTTCACCACGCCTCTGCTTCTGAAGAAATCATCAATGCAAAGACACTGAAACTAAAGCATGTTTTGCCATAAGCAAATTCCAAAGGTGTCAGGGTTTTGTTTACCGATGAACTCAGGACGCACACACAAGGAGGTCACTAAAAGTTTGAGTCTTTATTGAAGGAAGTATGCTGGGTGGTGAGTAATGAAGACCGGAGGTTTAGGACTGCAGAAGGTCAGGGATGTATGTGATGGCAGGTCCTGACGGCCCGGGGGGAGAGAGAGAGAGAGACACAGAGAGAGAGAGAGAGAGAGAGAGAGAGAGAGAGAGAGAGAGAGAGAGAGAGAGAGAGAGAGAGAGAGAGAGAGAGAGAGAGAGAGAGACCACACTCGCTAGGTGCTGCTGGGCTAGCAGGCCTCATAGCAACACCAGGACTCAGGGCGGCTAGTCCGGTTAGCAGTTCTCCGGAGACACCAGGACACAGAGCAGGGCTTCACCAGAGCAGCTTGTCAGGTAGCAATTCACAGAAGACACCTGGACAAAGAGCAGAGCTTCTCCAGGAACGAATAGTAGAACACAAAGCCTTACAGAGGGACTGGCATGGAGTGGTGGATAGCAGAAGACGGCCCAGTGCTGAACTGAAGACAGAGGGAGGTTTAAATAGAGCACTTCACAGGTGGAACAAGGGTCTGGCTAATTAACAAGCAAATGATTATCAGGTGTGACTGACTGCTGAGGAGGTGGAGTGAAAATTGACAGAAAATAACTGATGACTGAAAACTAACAATAAATAAAGTCAAACCTAACCCAAAAGAGATGAAAAAATGAAAATAACAGAAAAACAAAGCCAAACCAAAACTCAACCATGACAAAAGGAAACAAAAAGTCCTGTTCCTTCGAAAACAAACGTAACATATTTTTGAACACAGGCCGTGATAAACATTCACAGGTTCCAGTCTTTTCTTAAGGTCAGCCAACGGGCTGCGTGACTCACTCATAAAGTCTGTGCTACGCCCAAGCAACCAGATTCACTTAAATCATTTCTGGGGTTTACTAAAATAGTTAGACCATCTGAGAGGACAGGTTCCTTAACTGCAGCTGGTCCGGTTTACCGCCTATGATGTCACGTAATTAACTTTAAAATCTTTTTTATATTGAAATTTTTAAAGGAGGATCAGCTGACCACCACATTTATATGACTGGTTATAGTTGTTTTTTGCCCTGGTGGACTGCATGCTTTACAGCTTCAACCCCACAGACTGCAGTGTTGCAGAACACTTTGCCATAATTTACAGCAGGCTGACTCGAAATGACAGCTTTATTCCTCAGCTACAGAGGCGATCCTTGAGCAGTAGACCTTTCTTCCCTTTCATAGTCAGGTTCTTCTGAGTCTGAGCTTGTTGCTGCAAATGTTCTGACCACATGCAAGGCAGCTGGATCTGTTATGCTCAATATTACGCTCCGAAGCATTTGCGTTCAGATTTACAGCTTTACAAGCTTACGGCGATGAGTTATGCTTATGTGGCTTTTCAAGCACTTATAATCAGGGCACGGTTGTATTTGAGAGTTGTCTGGTAATATATCCTGTCAGTTTGACAAAGTGGAGATACGTCAGGAGCTTCATAGATCTGGGGTGCTTTTTAAGTAAAGATAATTGGTGCTTATATCACAACTAGACTTTACATCTGACACTTAAAAGTATTTTTTAGCTGTAAGTAAATAAATAAATAAAAACTCTGGTGTTAAAGCCCAGATTGAAATCTGGGCGATTTTTGTCTGTTGAATACAAATCTTTCAAGTGTTTTTTTGAATAAATTGGAGATCCAACAAAGAATCGTCTAAGACAGAGTAAGATGATTTTCAGTTTGATTGCCAGTTAGCAGTAAATGGCAGATCAGAATCTGAAGAAAAAGAAACAATATAAACACTCCAGCTCATTCCCAGGCCAGACAGAAAATCTGCAGTCCCTCCAGCGAAGTCTGGGTCATCCCTAGGGCCTCCTTCCAGTGGGACATGCACAGAAAACCTGCAGCAGGAGGCGTCCTGGTCAGATGCCCAAACCACCTCAACTGACTCGTTATGATTGACATCTTTACTTCAAGGCCTTCCGGTATATAACAGAGCTTCTCACCATATATCTAAGACTGAGTCTGGCCATGCTTATGGAGGAAGCTCATTTTGGCCGTTCATGTGCAGAATCTTGTCCTTTCGGTCACTATCCAGGTCTCATGACCATAGTTGAGGGTCAGAAAAGGTTAGGGAACAGGTGTTCCTGAAGGAGGGCAAGACAGAGTAGACATAAGTCGCTCTTCAGCGTTTCAAGCCTTGGAAAAAAGTGGTATGTTTTTTTGAAAATCTTACAGTTAAGGTAAGCATCTATATTCCCTTAGAAACACACACGGTGACTTGTGTCTTGTTAATCCCAGCCATGCTAGCTGTGTTCATTGCTAATATAAGATGCCCAGGACAGTTTAAGGACAGTTTTTGTCTCATCTCACCAGAGCACCTTCTTCATACGCTTCAGCATGTCCCCTACATGGTTTGGACTTCTGTTGCCTTTTCTATAAAGGGTTTTTGTAGCATCCTGTCCTGGACTCCTCACTGTGTCTATTTCTGTATCTCGCTGAACTTGGGGCTGAACCCATGAGTGGTAGTTTCCCCATGAGGGGAAAATGTGTCAAACCAATGAAAATGGGTTAACTCATTTGTAAGAGGTGTTTTTTGCTCTGCTGAGATGCTGATGATGAAAACTGAGGGGTTGCCAGTTTCTTTAAACAGGTCAAAGCAATCAATAAAAACTGTAAGGGGTAGATGAGTAAAGGTGAACACTTGTGCAAACCTCTCTTTTCAGATTTATTTTGTAAAAAAAAAATGTATCATTCTATTTAGAGTTTGTCTCTATTAACAACTCAAAAACAGAGTTTTGGATTTGATACATATCACAACATAAAAGAGTTCAAGGAGTATTGCTTTTTTTTTTAGCTCCCATCTAGCTTCAGATCTGGTGACTTTTATATTTTTATAGCACTAAACATTATACCGCCTTTATTATTGGTGCACTTTAAACGTAAGTTCTTTATGACTTTATTATTTGATGAACAAATACACCACTCAAATCTGCCTTTATAAAAATATTGTAGATGTGTTACAAAAGTTATCATTATGAATTGTGACGCCCCAAACCACCTGTCATGTACCTATCACATAATGTTTCAAGAGTTATTTTTATTACACCCATGTCTTTTACTGGTACAAACAAAACATGTTTATATGACATTTCTGTTGCTATGCCATTGACACCCTGCAAACTATACTGTCCTTAAAATGGTAGATCCCAGCTGTTTCTCTGTGGCAAACATTATTCAGAAACAACTGACTTGCAGGAATTGTATGTTGGCCACCCAAAAGGCAGTATTGGGTGGCCAACTTGAATCTGAAACTATTTAAACTAAATATTGTTTAAATTTCCTATGAGGCTCAACTCTATCAATGATAACTCTGCAGGGTAAAATCTTCTCCAAATTAATGAGCTCTAACTGCCAATGTTTGATATTGATATTATTTTGAAGAAAACTGAAACTGAACATTCAGATAACTAGCAGCTGAATAAATGGCTATCCAAATCCATAAAGTTCCATCAGAGTTTCTCTCTCGAATTCAAATAAATAGGTTTTTATGCATTATTTATTTCTAGATATTTGACAGAACTTTAAAGGATAAACTTATACAGGGGGGAAAGAAGAATAATGAACTCCATATGATTGATAATTGGTCCATCAGTTCGGATCACCTTTGAAGAACCAAGACAAAGTGATGAGGCTACAACCTCTTAAAGTCTGTCATTTATATTTGGAAAAATATCTGATTAATGACCTCTATTCCTAAATATAGTCTGGGGTCTAAACTAGCAGAAAATGATTACTTTGTGGGGTATTTGTTTCATATTGACATAAATCTGAATTAACAATTTTAGTACAGCTTTTAATTCATACAGATGGCATCTGGACATGACATTAGTCTAAATATCAAATATGCAGAGTGAGATCCATGGGCTTTCAGGGGTCTCATTTATCAAACTTTGCGTGGAATCCATACTAAAAGTGTACATATGCCAAGAAAAAGAAAATGGCGTACGCCAAAAAATATTCAGATTTCTGAAACCGTGCGCACACAATTTATTATTATTATTCCTTTATTTAACCAGGAAAAGTCCCATTGAGATTAACAATCTCTTTTTCAAGGGAGTCCTGGCCAAGATAGCGGCAAAAGATTACATTACAATTTACATTACAGTTTACAATAACATCTATCTAAATTACAATTTCCCTTTATAGAACACAGCTGTACCTAAACATTTGCGTACCTGGTTCTGCCTCATGTTCAGCCTTCTGCATGCCCAGATTTAACCATAAATGGTCAATTCAAAGGACCTCGTGAATGTTAATGTGGATTAAAATTGGTCAGCTAATCGATTTTTTTCGTCGCGGTGATTTGGCAACCGCAGAGAAAAAAAATCCCCAAAGAAACTAAAAAAAAAAGTCACAGAGAGGAGTTTATTAAATGTGAAAATCAGAGATAAAAGCACACATGTTGCTCACATTAAAATAACTTGTGAAATGTGAAAATGATCACAGTTTTAAACGCTGGATGACAAACTCACGCAGTGCTCCATGTTTAATCTCATCTGACGCTGTGCGTTCAGATCGACTATCTGAGGAGGGAGGGAGACCATGAGGAATGAGAGGTCTCCTCCCAGATGATAAGGACCAAAAAAAAACTGTTTAGGAAGCTGACGGGGTGCGGACGCTCGGAAGAGCGCTGCGTGATGAGCGCGCACCTTCTCTGCGCTCTATTTGGACCCAAAAACTGGAAAAGTGTTGTAGCCACTGTCCCCTGTAGGTTAAATCAGAATGCAATGCTCGGAGTCACCATCATTGGCTAGAAAACCTTTGATCGCTGAAACCGCGTTTCCTTCTAAGTCCTCCATTTGCAGGTCCTCCAGCAGTAACCATTACATGTATTACTCACGTGTGAATTTGAGTCGGCACAGAAAAAGCTGTGGCGAAGAGGGAAGCTTACTTCTGAACTTATTGTGTAGATGCTTTATATTTTCCCAATTTATTGAGCAACACATCTTCTGTCTACGTGTAGAATTGGACTTGCTGCAGGAATTAGAAGCCATCTAGAGGACGTTCTAATGTATTTAGCTGCTTTGAGAATACATGTTTGGATTTTCACTGATCCAAGCGTCAGATATTTTTCACATCATGATATAAATCCAGCTAGGAGCTCCCAGAGATGATCCCTACAGTTTTCAAATTTGTAAGTTTAAGTTTTTTAAGTTTAGCTCAGGTGCTCAGGTGAAAGTCCCTCTGCTTGCTAATCCTCATGATGACCCATCTGATGCTTATCTCCACCTCACATCTTGCTGAGTGAATATAAGTGATTAGCTGTAACTTACAATTAGTTCTGAGTCAGCGTGTCTGGTTCATCCTACTTCCACCTGTTTTCTGTGTGCCACACACACCAGGCTCGTGTTCTGCAGTTGGCTCTGCTGTTGCTGTGAAATGAGCGGTCTCCCCTGATGTAAACCTGTTTTCAGTAATGAATGAGGCTGGCTGAGAGCCCCAGACTGCCTGTCCCTGGCTGTGGTGCACGTTGCTGCACAATCACGGAGCAGCGTTTGCCCAAAAACCTTTGCTTTTGGTTCACTGTCAGGTTGTGGTGGAGGGGGATGTAATTATATGGAATAAAATAGAAACAAATCTGATTGTTGTAAAATTAAAATATTAAGTGTGCCGTCATTTTAGGGCTTGATGTGTCTTTTTATCTAAATGTCTTCCTTCTGAGATCTAAGGCTGTTCGGAAAACATCCAGGGCTAAAAGCCTAAAGCCCCAGAAGCCCTGGTCTAATGAAGCTCCAAGAACTACCAGAAAATAAAATGCAATATTTTTTCCCGGCAGCTTTTGGCATTTTAAGTTAATGTAGGCAATAATTATAAACAGTTTCACCACAGTTCTGTAGGAAACATTGGAGTACTAATGATCCAACAGAGCACTTTCACTTTCCTGGTAAATAAAAAAATACACATTTCTCTACTACTGGCTTTTCATGTAAACCTAACCTGGTGAAGTGTTAACTTTTTATTATTTTCCATTTTCATGTTTTTATGGAGACAGCTTTGCAGGAGGCCGTTGTTTGGATACAATTTGCCAAAAGCTCTCAGGGGTCCTTGTGTCCTGCCATTATCTATGTCTACGTATCTTCTGCTTTAGAAATATTTGCTTATAATTAGACAGTCTTCATATCGATTCCTTGTACCTGAAGACTGATTATCTTTTATTTATTTGTAGCCTTTTTTATTGTTTTGTTTTTGTGTTTTTCTAACAAAACATTTTTACTAGAAATATTTCCTGTGCTGAAAAATACTGATTATTGTATTAATAAAAGAAAAGTAAGTGTTTTAATCAGTGTTTAGTAGTTATTCTAAATTAATTGTGTAGTTGTAAAGTGACTCTGGGCAAATGCAGGTTGGTAAAGGTAGAAAAAAATTTTTTGTAATTATTTAACCTTAACTGCAACTTAAGGAATAATGAGAGGAATTACTCAGCAGTATAACTAAAACTGCTCATCATCTACTATTATTTATCAATTGAAACAAAAATAATTTATTAACTAACTTGAAATCCAAAAAGAGTTACACGAAAAGCTGGATAGCATATAGAGAAGGATGACAGAAGGGAAATTTGTGAGGTCTAGAAAACGGTGGTTGCATAAACTAAATCACGTTTTTTATTTCAGTTAATTCAAAATGACGTACAATTACTCATTGAAGAATACAAGAAGTGAGAACTGATGACCTGAAAATAGTCCATAGGTTCTATACGACTAATCAACCTACAGAGATATGTCTTTGGTTGTTGGCCTTGGTTCCTTATTACCGCCACCCGCTGGACTGAAGGTGAAATGCCATTTTTTGCACAACTTCCCCATTCGTCATTAGGCGGATTTAAATAAATGACCTGCAATTGATACATGCTTTCTTAAAAGCCCCAGGCTTTCACTTACCTGCAGGTAAACCAAATCCGGGGGTTTAAATCCTGGAACTTTCAATGGAAAATGGGCTATTGTGTTATGATGACACATAATTAAAAATTAGCATTACATCGGAGCTAATGTAACATAAAAATGCTAATATGATGACCATCTTACTTAGGCAGATTCTGCTATGAAAGCTTAAGCTTCTTTGCTACCCGTAGGCTTTAATGAAATGGAGGAATGATCACCCATATCTATTACTTTGAGAATAAGACTCAAATTTAGTTCACACCATGTTGACCTGATGGGCTTTCCTAAACAGTTCTCTGGACCTGCTCCTATCAAAGTCAAACCTACGTATTTTCACTGATGATGAATAATTGTGAGATTAGAGTAGTCAGCATTATAGATAAGTAGTTTGTCAGACTGTGAAATGAGTAAGAACTTTAACTCACACCCTACCATAATAGCTTGCTATTTAAACCCATGTTGATTCAACTTAATAAATAGAAATTTTTGTGAACTATCAGTAAAAAAACACACTTTAGATGAATAAGTCCCATTGTTTGTCTTTACTCATTTTTCCAGTGTACATGTAAAGTCTTCAGCTTTACACATCAGCCAGACGCCATTGTTGTCTTGATCCAGGAAACATAATTACAAACTTTCGTGTACACTCCAGGCTTGTTTCTCTGAGCACAGCCATGGCCCCAGGACACGACTCCTTGGAGCTCTCCCTTACACACCATGGGACCTCCAGAGTCACCCTAAAATGAAAAAAAGGTTGTGGGATATCAAGTTAGACATTTTGCAACAAGAAAAAAAAAAGTGTATGCGCCTATGATAATGGTATTACCTGACAGGAATCCTTCCCCCCCTCAAGATATCCAGCACATATCATGTTTTCAGTGATCTGAAAAGGATATGCATTGAAGCAGGAGTCATCACTCAACAGAGGGACTTCTAGGCACTGCAGCTTGTGTGGGTACCTTGCTGTAAGGACACAGAAATCAGCTATTTCTCTGTCCCCAATTGGTTACATCACCTGTCGGAGACAATGTTTAACTCACAGCCCTCATCACTGGGGCGAATATTCCCCCATCCAGATATCTGGCACATCGTCCCAGCACTGGCACACTGGGATGGAAGCATGGCAGGGCGCACATAGTCGTTCAGAACAACAGGCTGACTCAGCTTGATCAGCATGATGTCGCTGTCTTGCGTGCGAGGATTGTAATCAGGGTGGCGAATGAACGTGGCAGACATGATGTGCTGTTCAGTATGTTCAGGTTCCCAGATGTCATGCTCTCCCAGCCGAACCTCGACATTCGCCCTGAAAAAAACAAACATTTTGGAAAGCCAGTATAGTTTCCCCAGCACTGATGTTCTTTAAAACCTCTAGAATTTAGATGTTACATTTTAGTTCAAGACAAAAAAGCTAGTTTATAGTGTGTTGGAAAAACATTCCCACCCCTTATCAAATTCCTTTTCATATTTTGTCACATTTCAGTTATAAGCCTTAATGTATTTTACATTACAATCACACAAAGTAGCGATTAATTGGAAATGATATGTGACTTTTAATGTTGTTTTTTTTTACAAATATGAATATAAAAAAGTGTAGTTAGTGTGTAAATTAATCTGAGTATAAATTCAGTCGTTCTGTGAATGCCTGAGAGGTTTGTTAGAGAAAATAAGAGAACAAAAAGCTTCATGAAGACTCAGGAGCACCACCAGACAAGGGATAAAACTGACTTGTCTGATGTGTGGAGAAGCTTAAAGCAGGGTTAGGTTAAAGGACGATGTTCAACATTCAGAAATCAAAAGAAAATGGGACAACTGCAAACTTATAAAAAGGTGGCCATCCACCTGAAATCAATGGCTGTCATGGCTAGCATAAACCAAACAAGCAGCCAAGATGGAGGTTAATGCATTTATTTAACAGGGCATGGAAGCTGGTCAGAGTTGATTGGAAGATGGCTGGAACAAAATACAGAGAAACCCTGGAATAACAGCAAAGCTTTCAGTTACTATTTTGAAAAAAAAACAATACAAAAAAAACAAAAAAACTCAAAACCCTGTATCTTTTTCCATTGAGTTCACAAAAGATATGACACACACACACACACACACACAAAATCTGAATAAAATCCATAAAATATGATGATAATAAAGTGACAAATCATTAAAAGGTTCATGTTGCACGAATCTTTGTTTGCAATGCACTGTCCATGCGGTAAAATATGTGATATTTATCACGTTTCTTACTTTGGTTTGCAGTGTGCAGCCGACAGCACCCACTCATCAGACAGGAGAATCCCTCCACAGTAGTTGTACCCAGTGAAGAGCGACACTTGATAGGGCACAGAGTTTCTCGGGCACTCATACCCCCCAACAATCTTCTCATCATCTTCCAGGCCAACTGGAGATCCGAAGGTAAGATTCAACTTTTTACAATATAGAAAATTCACTTACCGGTGTCAATTATAACAAGAGTCTCTGGTGCCACTCGATGTCCCAATATAAATAATTAAATCATATACCTGCCACTCCTAAGAAGATCAGGACAAGAAAAAGATCCATGCCTCTGTCTGTTTTGCTGCTTTACTAATGTGTCCTTGCTCTCTCTAAGTCAGGTATTTTAGTCCTCTTATCTCCTCTTTTCGAGCTCCTTTATCACCTCAAACACATGCCATATGTTACATTTCCCTAGATATCCTGAATCTAAAGTAAACCATACAATATATGAGCTGTATATTTTTTGGGAAAATAGTTCAGGAAATAGTTTGAATCCTCCTTAATCTTTGTATTTTGAGTCAAACCGTTTTACTTAAATTCATTCATATTATTTTGTGTGATGTGTTTCAGCACATATTGCTGAAACACTGAGGCAGAGATGTCTAAATATATAAAGCTTTTATTTGAAAATATGTTTTTGCATTGCATTTCACAGTTTCTTCATTCAGCCTAATCATGTGGGACAGATTTTAACTAACTTGGAAAATGGAGGCTATAAAATGTTATATATATATATATATATATATATATATATATATATATATATATATATATATATATATATATATATATATATATATATATATATATATATATATATTATACGTTAACCTGGTGCCCCAGAAAACAATAATATGTTGTCAGAAAGAAATAGCAGTAGAACAGTACTTTTCAGGGCCTTTCACTTTACTAAACGTAGTCAAACTACTTCCTATTGCTTTATCACACAAATATTGTTATCGTACAGAAGAGAACCTATGCTGATCTTTACATTCAGCCAAAAAACATCTAAGAGAAGATCCTGTTAAACCTGAAAATTAAGAAACTGTCCAATTAAGAAACTGACACAAAAACAGCAGGTAATGTGCATTCAATGACCTTTGAACTTTAAACAGGATCAAATCTTATTGGCATAGGCATGCTTTCAAACCTTCCTAATGGACTTTACTTTTTATGTATAACCGTTTGTATTAATAGTTTACGTGTATGTTGGATGCCAGTAACATCAAACAAAACACCAGAAATCATAAAACACTTTTTATCTCAGCTGCAACAGAGGACATGTCATGCAGTAAGATGAATTAAGGTTTTATCACATTACATGGAAAAATCTTTTAGGCCCAATACATCACAATACGTATAAACTACTTCATAGTATTCAATTCAAGAATACTTTATTAACCCCAAAGTGATTTAAATGCTATTAAAAGTGACCAAAACATCAGCCAGAAAGCAGAGGAACTGAGAAGTGGTCTGCGGTCACCATCTGCAGAACCACTCCTTTACTGGGGGGCTGAGAACAAACATGCAGAAGCTGAAGGGTCTGTGGCTGGGGCGGTAGATAAAACATCTGAGGGGTGACAGGCAAGTTTTGTGTCAAAGGAGGGTGTGATGACTGTTTGGCTGTAGGAGGGAGAGGAGGATGATGAGCTTGTTCCTGAACTGAACCTGTTGAAGAACGTGTCCAGCTCATTGGCTCTTTCCAGACTTCCATCTGCCCGATGCTCCTTCTGCTTGAAGCCTGTGATCATCTTCTTCCCTGACCTCACATCTCTGATATTGTTCTGCTGCAGCTTTCTCTCCAGCTTCTTGTAAACCTCCTTGCTTTCTCTTATCTTGACTTTAAGTTTCTTCTGTATACGCCTCTGTAATTTCTTGTTTCCCTTCCTGAAAGCTCTTTTTTATTTTTCCTTATTCAGCAGATCCTTCAGGTCACTGGTGGTCCAGGGTTTGTTGTTGGGGAAGCATCTCCTTGTTCTGGTGGGGATTGTGTTGTCCACCACGTGCTTATATAGTCAGTCACACACTCAGTTGTGTCGTTGCTGTCCCCTCCATGTGACTGGCAGAGCGCATAGAGTGATTGAACGTATAGCCTTGATGCGCTGCCTTTCAGTCTCAATCTGATCTTGTTCTGCCACCTGTTAGCAATCGCTGAAAAATATGTTAATGAGAGCAAATCCACTGGAGAGTCAGTTGTGCTTGGATATACAGGGACAAATGTGGCGCTGTGACGTCAAAGTTTCCATCAGTAGGCATGACCTCCAATTTTTGTGTGACTGTAGTTACGTAGTACACATAAATCCAAATGGATTTATGGTTTTAATATTTGATGATCAACTTTACTGTGAATTTTTCTGGTTAATTGTTAACATAACTCAGGTCATCTTAATTCCTTTGTATGGAACTCCCTTAGCAACATCAAGTTGTTTAGTGAATGGGAAATAGAGCGGACTGGGTGGGGCTCCGCACTTTTATCAGTTCACTCTTCAGTGAAATAAAACACCAGAAAATTTAGTGGAATCAAAGCGCGTGTTGGTTCAATGTCCTTATTTCCAAACGTCAAATAAGGACAATGAAGTGGGCAAGGAAAGACGTTGAACGTTGCCTGCAAACCACCGTTCAAGTTAATTACCAAGTCATTGACTTTTGTGATGTTGTGGCGCATTATGTAATGTTTTACTGTTTAAATGATTGTATGATGCATCGTCACATAACTTTTTGACTTGTAGATACAGCACAGTTGTAACAGTGTGAACAAACAAGCATTAGTTCTAATATAACTGGTTTCGATACCCAAACAATATCAGTGACCCGTTATATATATACAGATATACAGTATATATATATATATATATATATATATATATATATATATATATATATATATATACACATATATATATATATATATATATATATATATATATATATATATATATATATATATATATATATATATATATATATATATACATATATATACATATATATATATATATATATATATATTTTTTTTTTTTTTTTTTTTTTATCATTCAACGTAGGATAGTAAACACAAAAAGGTCACAAGTGAAAGGGAATAGGAGGAAATCTGAAATAAATCTGCTTTTTTTAAAAAGTAAAATAAAATAATAGGTTGTTATCTTAAGTGGGCCAGTCTGAGGGATGAAACTCCAGGGCTGAAAATGAGTCCCACTCCGGCCCTGGTCGGGATGGTGTCCTCAAGCTTGCATGCTTCCCCTGTTTAAGAAAAAAAAAGAGCATTTCCAAACTTTAATTTTGCTTTTAACATTTTATTTAGATTAATGCCCTCCTCTACTCTAAGTAGCATTTCAGCCCTTCTTGGTATATCATGAGTTTGAGTGGGTGTAGTAATGCTGTCTTATAACCTTCAGCCAGCATCTTCAAAAGGTCAAATTGATGCTGACATTTTACACTGAAATACTTTAATCTCTTGGACACTGAACCCATTTCCTTTCTGAGCTGTTGGATGGCGGGGCATCCCCATACAATTCATACTTGCAAACGGTTGAACAGCTAGATATGGCGACTTTATGCTTCTGGAAGTTACACACAAGGATAAGTCAGACTTAAGGTGCACAATTGTCTGGGTATTTTTTCTCTGTCATTTTACACACGCAAGAAATATGAATAATTTTGATAATCCTAAATAACCAAGAAAAGAAAAGGTTAGTCTGATTTAATGAGGATAAAGAACAACGTGTGTTTTTACAGAGTGTATCTAGATGTCTGAGGGCACAATGAATGAGTATTGAAAACTCTTATTGAAACACATTTAAAAACGATAAGAAAAGGTTTTTTCTTGTTTGTTTGTTCGTTAAGGACGGCTCCAAAATGTCTCCTGTGGGGAGAAAGTGGCTGCATGCATTGCTCAGGTGTGGTTTTAACCCATTTTTCCATAGAAACTCTAAAATTTTCTAAGTTCTGAAAAGTCTTCTTTGCACATTTATTTTCAGCTCCATCCTCAGATTTTTATTTGGATTGAAGTCAGGTGACTGACTGGGCCAAGCAACCATTAGAAGATTTAGTTAGAAGGTCTTCAAAGAATATGCTATACTATCATGAGATGCTTCTGTCATGGTGTAGAGTGAAAGAGTGCTTGAGGTGTTTGTCTGAGTTGCAGTTCTTCCACCTGGCGGCGTTATCTGGACAGAGTGTTGCAGTCAAACCTTGATACAATCATCTAATCCACCTCTGAGTATTTAAGGAGCCTAATGGTCAACCAAACTGGTTAGATTGTAAGCCAGAAACCAACCACCTCTAAATACATTCAAGCATTTAATGTTTCTCCGTTCTCCACCTTCATCTGAGCCAAAGGTCCTGGTCGTACCTCAGACCAACTATTCCTTTCCAAGCCACATTCTGATCCTCCTCAAGAACCTCCCGGATAACCAGGCAGTTCCACTTTCATCTCCCACAGCCTCTACATCTCTGACCACTCTGCCTGCCCACTGTCTCACTCACCTGCCACACCGCTAACACAAATCCCTCAGGAGACCTCGCAGCACCTCACCTCAGTCTCTCCCTCTGACCCACTTCCTCACTCCTGACACAGTAAGCTTGAGATCATCCCCTTTTCCAAACATTGTTTTAACTCTTTGGAGCTATAACTCACACTCTCCTACAGAGAACAATCATTGTCTCCTCAAGCAACCCTTTAAAACAGTTTCCTTGTCCCGAGTGGTTCTCCTGCATGCGGGTGAAAATACGATGCTCAAAAAAATAAAGGGAACGCTTAAACAACACAGTGTATGCGGAACAGACTGGAAGTTTTCCTGCCTGTGCATTATAGCTGCTCTGCATCATCACTGACTGGAGCACTGGCCAATCACAATAACGGCAGCAAATGTGGCTCAGGTAGTGCAGTTCATCCAACACATTAATGCGAGCAGTAGCAAAAAGGTTTGCTGTGTCTGTTAGCGTAGTGTCTAGAGCATGGAGGCGCTACCAGTAGACAGGCCAGTACATCAGGAGATGTGGAGGAGGCCTTAGGAGGGCAACAACCCTGCAGCAGGACCGCTACCTCCACCTTTGTGCATGGAGGAACAGGAGGAACACAGTCAGAGCCCTACAAAATGAGCAGACCACAAATGTTCATGTGTCTGCTCAAACAATCAGAAACAGACTCCACGAGAGTGGTATGAGGGCCTGAAGTCCACAGGTGGGAGTTATGCTTACAGCCCAACACTGTGCAGAAAGTTTGGTATTTGCCAGAGAACCCCAAGATGGGCAAATTTGCCACTGGGGCCCTGTGTTCTTCACAGATGAAAGCAGATTCACACTGAGCTCATGGGACAGATGTGACAGAGTCTGGAGACGCTGTGGAGAACGTTCTGCTGCCTGCAACATCCTCCAGCATGACCGGTTTGGCAGTGGGTCAGTAATGGTGTGGGGGTGTCATTTCTTTGGGGGGCTGCACAGCCCTCCATGTGCTCACCAGAGGTAGTCTGACTGCCATTAGGTACAGAGGTGAGATCCTCAGACCCGTGGTGAGACCATGTGCTGGTACGGTTGGCCCTGGGTTCCTCCTAATGCAAGACAACGTTAGACGTCATGTGGCTGAAGTGTGTCAGCAGTTCCTAAAACACGAAGGCACTGATGCTTTGGACCAGAACCGCCAATTCCCCAGACCTGGATCCAATTGAGAACATCTGGGACATCATGTCTCGCTCCATCCACCAACGGCAGGTTGCACCACATACCGTCCAGGAGTTGGCAGATGCATTAGTCCAGGTCTGGGAGGAGATCCCTCAGGAGACCATCCATCACCTCATCAGGAGCATGCCCAAGCGTTGTAGAGAGGTCATACAGGCATGTGAAGGCCACACATGTTACTGAGCCTCATTTTGACTTGTTTTAAGGACATTACATCAAAGCTGGATCCGCCTGTAGTGGGTTTTTCCACTTTCATTTTGAGTACGGCTCCAAATCCAGACTTCCATGGTGTGACGGCCCTGCTGTGAGCAAGTGGCCGGCAATTGTTTGTCATGCACGTCCTTGATTGTGGGAGGTGCTTCTAATTACGTGGCCAGCTGATGGATTTTAAGGAGCGGCGTTCCACCCATCAGGGTGTGTCAACGTGGTGTCAGGGTGTGGCTGAAGTGCCAGGTGTGTCCGAGGCTCAGAGCACTAGTGGACCTAGAGGTTTCTTTTTGCCGTGTCCTCCATGTTTTTATTTTTTTTGAGCCGGGCCGTAACACATGGGTTAATAAATTTGATTTCCATTTATAATTATTGTGTGATTTTGTTGTCAGCACATTCAACTATGTAAAGAACATTGTATTTAATAAGAATATTTCATTCATTCAGACCAAGGATGTGTTATTTTAGTGTTCCCTATATAAATTTTTTTGAGCAGTGTATTATCTTTAATATTTCGCTGACTTTTTGCTCTCTCTTTTGCTTCATGTGTAATGAAGGAATGCTGTTTGTCATTCCTCCACTACACACAATTTCTGGACTAATTTGTACTTAGTTGCTTGAATTGTTTCTGATGTCAAGTCATGCCAATAGCCCAATTAGAAATGCATTCCCTGAAGAAAAACATTAACATTTAATCTGTACACATTATCTATCATTATACATATTTTTTTCCCCTGATTTGCAGTTCTAACACAGCAAATTTATAGGACGGCGATGATTTGTTAAACTCTGACTGTTTTAATCAAATTATTTCAGTTGATATTATGATTGGTAATAGTTGGTTTTCTGAAAGGACACGTCTCAATATGGTTAAAACCTTTGGCTTCACACAGATCTTTAACCTCTTGATTTAACTATTTTAAGTTTGGAAGCTGGAGCTGTCGCCACAAAACAAAGAGGCTAAACTATTACATTTTCCTGAAGCACCTTCCCAATTGGTTGACTCCTGTAAACCCTGTAAATATGACGTCTGCAGGAATTCAGCACGTGACTGGCAGAGATATCCCAAATCACCACTGACTCAAGGCTTTCAGAGCGGAGATGAAGTGGCAGGTAGTATTTTCTGTTACTCATGAGGATAGTTGTTTATCAGCACCAGACGGGAATTATTTAAGTGGGAGGGTATTTTGTTACCCAGACCATGTGATTATACACTGAAGCCTGAAGAATAACGCATTCCCATCCAGCAGAGACAGGTTCTTTCCCAGCTCCTTACTGAAAGGCACTCTGATTTATGACTCATTCCTTTTTACCATGTTTGATTACATTTACAATCCAGGGGGAAGAAAAACTTAAACACAACACAATAAAATCCAAATTACCAAAGCACATAGATACCTGGATAAAGCTTATTTATTACAGAATCTGAGGGGATCATCCATTTAGGTTCTTGTGAGTTTACTTTTTTGTTTGTATTTTGTCATTACAATATATTTTTTATTTTATTTTTTATTTAGGATGGATAAACATTTCACTCAGACTTTTTTTTTTACACAGGACCTAAAAAAGCTCCTGTGATTTGTTACAGTTATGGCCAAAAGTTTTGAGACTGAAAGAAATCTTTTTTTCACAAACTGCATTTTTGGGCTTATCTGGAAACGCTAACGTTGCAGATACAGTTTTTTTTAAAGTGCGAGAATATCAACGTTTACACGTTAAATAGGGCAATGTTTGAATTGGTGTACCTTCATCTTTGCTCCACGCATCACTGGGCCTGGTTTCTGGTGTTATGAGAAGAAATGCAGACGGCTGTTCTTATGTCAGTGGGGGCAGAAAGATTTTAAAGTCCCACAGAGGCAGCGTCATTAAATTAATTAAACTTACCAACCAAGTCTGTTCATGGTTGCTTTAAATCAGGATTCTTCTTCAACCTTCTTCTTGGTTCCTCGTGTGACGGTAACCGACAGAAATTGCACCCCCAATTGAAGCAACAATCCCATTTTACTGTGGATGCATGTAAACACACTTGTTAAAGTTAAGCTTTGTCTGTTTATAGATGCAGCTGTGAGCAACACCAATACCAGAGCTTCAGAGAAATTTTCGTAAGTAAAAAAAAAAGTGAAAAAGAAGAAACTTAGCTTTAGACTTTATTTAAAAAAATATAGCCTGCTAAACTCAGTTAGCCATAAAATCATATGACCTTTTAGAGAGGATCCACTATGCATTACACTGCAAAAACGGAACTTAAAATAAGTAAAATGTTCTTAAAATGAATGCATTTGTCCTTGATTTGAGCAGGTAAATAAGGTAATTTGCCAATGGAATAGGATTTTTGCACTTAAAATAGGAACAACTCATCTCCATCATCTTATTTCAAGTGCAGGATGTCTAATTATCTTATATTAGGGGTCAAAATACTCATTCCATTGGCAAATGATCTTATTTACCTGCTCAAATCAAGTACAAATACACAACTTTAAGAACATTTTACTTATTTTTAGATCTGTTTTTGCAGTGTAGGTGGAATTAGTTCAATCTGCTGGATTATTCTGGTGCAAACACAAAGCACGTAATTGGAATAAAACAACTGTAAAAATGCAGGCGATTGCACTGCTTTATGTATCCCCGGTATGTTTTGTACATTCAGGGAATTCAGATGATTTACAACTGTTTCTTGGAATGCGTATAAGTTCATTAACGTCTTCCGCTCTGAAAAGTTAAAATCTGCTCTGTGTACATGTCTGTTGTCCAAACTGTATTTATTTTTTTCAGATTTCACCAAAGCAGTGGGTTAACTCTCAACACATCCTAGTCAGAAAGCCTGAGGTTGTTGAACCTTCCAGAAACCATCATTTGCATTTATTGGCAAGAACTAAACAGAGAATGTCATTAAAATATGCATCAAACAAACATTCACTGAGACAGCAGTGCTTTAAATTTCACATGTGGGGCCCAAATTCCTCTTTGGTTCTGAGCAGCAATAGGGACATGATTGCTGGATGACGTGAGTCGTTAAATTGGTTAATAAAAACTCCATAAAACTGAACATTGATCTTCCATTTTCTTTCTTTTATACACTTTTTGTATGCATAAAAATAAAATAAACCCCCCTTCTGCCATCCACTGCCCAATGCTTGGAATCTTCCAATTCCCTAATGTCATTCATCTGCACCTGAAAATACCCTTGGATGAACAGAAAGGCCACCGCTGTTGTAAATATGTGCGGTTATGTATCATCAAGCTTGTTTCATGTCACAGAGTCCAGGCTGATTATTCATATATCTGCAGTGGGGCAACCAGACGCTGCAGTCGAAAAGCAGAGACGTATGTAAGGAAGTGGTTTAGGTTATTGAGGTTCCACTTTTTTCCCCGCGTGTGGTGCATTCAAGGCACACACATGCACACAAGAAAAGACTGCTGTCGAGACCAGTTTTGACTCAGAAAAACAAAATTCCTGTCTTTCCCACAGCAGGGAGAGAGGGATTGGATTTCCAGTCGGAACGCCGCAACAGGATCAACAAACCTTGGGGGGGTTCAGGTTAGAGTGGATTCCCACCAGTCGCTCCTTCACTAGAAGTTTTCACCAAACTACTTTACTTCCAGTCTGCTCCTGAGGAGCCTGGGGCAGATTTATAAACATGTTGGATTTCTGTAGAGCTGCAAAATTGAGATGTTTGCACAAAACTGAAATGCAAAATACAGGACGTGTTTGAGTGATGCAAGGAGCTGGGGTATGTCATTACTCTTTCAGTTTCCCACACAGCAAAACACATTCAGACACAAAAATACACATTCAGTGGCATTTTGTCTCTCAGGTTCCTCACAGCTGCTGCCTCGAATCGTTAAAACCCCCAAACCTCCAGCCGTTGAATGCATCGCATTCTGCAAAAGCTGAAATCCCCCTGTAAAACCTCTGCTGGTTGTTCAACACACCCAAATTGGTATTTGTGTGGTGCGCACATAATTGCACGTTTGGTTGGTAAATCAAGAACGCTGGCAAGCCTCGGGCTCTGAAGGCTTCCCTCAAACTATAGCCTTGAGATGGCTATTAATATCCCCTGCAGACTCGAGCAAACGTAAAAACCCTGGTTTTCATTTGCAGTCCGGAGCACGGCTCCACTGCAACATCTGAAAAGGGCGTGTTTTTTGCAGAATGTATTTGAGACCATAAGCAAAAACATGAACGGAAGTCTGTGTCACAAATGGAGCTGAAATCTGGGATGAAGAACAGTTTCCTGTGGTTTTAAAACATTGCTTTGATTACTGATGCAAAAATAAATCCCAGAGGAAGCTTTCTTTTCCCTGACTCCTGGAGGTTTGAGCAACCAGATAGCAGAGAAATAAATCCACCTACACGCTCCGAAAGGGTGTTGGTCTGAGCGCATGCAGGGACTGAGAGCATGTAAATAGACATGCAGAGTGGCTCTCATTCATTCTCTATCCCGTCCTTACTGCCCCCACCTTTTTTCCACCCACTCACATCTGGTTTGCTGGCAGGCCCTAGTTCCTGTGTGAAGTATATGTAAATAACCTCGGGACCCAGTTGTGGGGTTAGGCTGCAACCAGCAACTCACACTCTCACACTGATCACTTTTAGAAACTTCGGGCTGAATGCTCAGTGCTGCTTTCATTGCAGAAATCACCTTTTAGATTAGAATTAGATTTTGTGAAACTAATCAGCCTTATCTGCAATGTCTTAAATACTTTGGCATCAACTCCCTCTCTTGTTAGTTAAATAGATTTGACACCAAATGGGGTATCGGTTTCCACCTCTCTGTAACAAAGCTTAAATGTTGTTCCTCACTTCTAAGTCACATTGGACTAAACGTCTGCTAAAGGATTGAATATTGTGTATGATTCACATTGATTAGGCAAATAAAATTTAGTTTTGCGGATTGTTACATCACAGTTATATCGGTAGCACCGATAATCATAATGGGCGAGGATAATAATAATGGGTGACGAAGCCTTGCAATGCATGAATATTTTCTTTCAATCAGGATAAGCTTGCACAGAAAACTTTCTGATAAATTCAGTGTTTAATTTAAATACATTTAATCAGTGGGGGAAAGAAGCACTTGTCTGGACCAATTCTGATGGTGAACAAAACAAGATAAATGTTCTAGGATTTTAGGAGAAACAGGAATGAGTCAAACACTGTTTCTGTCATGAGCGAAGACGTGGTGAAGGTTCAGAGACAAAGTTATGACCAAAAATTTTAAGTAGGTCATCTTTAACATGTTCCTTCTGATTTGAAGCTATAGCTACCTTTTGGAGAGGCAGAGCCAGAGAGTCACGACTTGAAGCTGAGACAGGGTGTTTAAAAATTTGGTCAATGGCAAGAAAGCCTTCTAACCTCAAAGACTTGGATCTCATCACCAAAGATACAGAACCGACTGGCAAACCCTAAAAATCCCAAGTTTCCCATTGGCGCTCATCAATTATTTTCAGATTTTAATATTAATATTTACCATGGTTGCCATAAATGTGAAGGGCGCTGTGGGCATGGATCTGGTGTGTACAGAAATAGTCACAATTGCAGTTATTTGGTGCGCTCGTGGTGTAGCAGCTAGCGCGACCCATATTTGGAGGCCTTTAGTCCTCGACGCGGTCGACCAGGGTTCGAATCCGATCCGTGGTCCTTTGCCGCATGTCTCTCCCCTTCTTCCGCCCCCTTCCTGTCAGTCTACTGTGAATAAAAAGCGATGCAAATGCAAATCTTTTATCTGCAGTATCTTAGTTTAGAAAGGTCAGATCAAGGTCAGATCAGCAATCAACCCACCCATGCTTATATTAATGCTTTCGCTTTTTCCACTTTCCTTTCCTGTAAATGTGATCTGCACATAACCATGCAATACATGTGGGGGTGTTAGGGAAGCAACACCAAGATTAAAAGAGCGACCGTGTGGGAGGAAATTTGAGTACGAGGTCAGACTCATATGAAGAATTTGTTCCCTGAAAGGCTTGGCTTCACTCTTGAGACATCCTGGAGTTTTTTTGAGTTTTCTTCTCCCATTACACCGTGTTCATCCTGTGGTAGTTACACTGCATCACTGGTGTTTTTCTTTAATGCAATCAAATATTGTAATACCTGATAGAAGTGCAGGAATTTGTCTGACTGGTGTAAAAAAAAATCTAATTGCTACTTTGAATAATTACTGCTTAGACTTGCTTCAGGGGATGAATACCTCTTTGTTTTTGGCTTGTTTCTGTAATGATTTTAGGAATGATAAGGCAGCCAGAAATACCCGGTCCATGGAAAGGAATTCATATTTAACTTGGTAGTCTTCAAGGAACATTATTTCTCTTTGCTGTTTTAACAGGTCACATGCTCTGCTTCACTGTTAAGTTTTCATAAGGGCCCAGATGTTAAAACCAAGGTTTGTGAAGTCTAATAATCTACAGCCCTGTATGTTAAGCATTCAACTTCTATAAAATGTGCAAAATCTTTGTTTTAAGTTTTCATAAACCCTTACAAGTCACATAATAGAGTTTGAAAATTTTCTGTCTTATTGTTGTGATCGCAAAGATTTAATTTCTATTGAGCATTGTTGTTTTTTGTTTCGTTTTTTTGTTGGGGTTTTTTTATGCTGAGAAACAGAATAGTGGACCACATAAGTTTACACTCAACATCTGCGTCGTGCCCAAGTCAGATTCAGCAAACTCAGCTAAACGATGACGTCCAGGGTGAAAAGACGGGACATCAAAAAGTGTGTGTCCTCAGTAGGTGTGTCAACACACGGCAATTACTGAACACTTATCCAGCAGCAAAAACATGAGCTCAGCCCGCGCAGTGACAAACACATTGCACTGCAGTGTCATCGGTGGGCGGATGAGAAGTCACATCTTCACTCTCTCTCAGGTAGTCATCTCAGCAACCCTCAATTTATGCATTACCTGAAGCAGTTTGTTTACGCTCTGTTTGGGAGTTTTCCCAAAGAACAACCGTGAAAAAGAACTACACTTTAATCAGAGTAATAAAGCTGTTGAGTCAGAGAGGCTGATGAGATTGAAGAGTTAAATGCTCTTAATACAATTTGATAGCTAGTAGTAAACATCTATTTACTTTGTTAGGATTTTATGTGACAGAATGTCATGCTGAACACAGGGAACCAAAATAACAAAGGGATTTAATTTTTTTTTTTTTACAAACAGAAATCCAAAAAGTAGGGCTTGTATTTGTATCAATGCACCTTTATGCTTTCCGACGTCACCCAGTTAGTAGAGTCCACTTGTGCGTAATTAGATCTCAGTATAAATCCAGCTGTTCTCTGTAGGCCTCATGGGTTATCTCCTGTATCTCCTTACTGTTAAAAAAAAGGACAAGGATCCACTGGGCTGTGTTTCTTATAGGCCTACTTCTTTGCCGAAAGTACTGGCCAAGGTACTAGCATGCAGAATAGCAGACATTCTTCCATCAGTAATTTCACCCAACCAAACTGGATTTATCAAACGACGCCACTCCTTTTACAATATCTGGCTATTCAACATAATTTATTCTGCCAACCACCGGATGGTGAAAAGGCGTTTGATAGGACTGAGTGGGATTATTTGTTTTTTTTTCTTAAAAAAGTTTGGTTTAAGCCCGATTTTTTGTTCCTGGATTAAGTTGTTGTATGCCAGCCCTCTTGCCTCTGTGTTGACTAATGGTCACTGTTCAAAGTATTTTAAACTGCCCAGCGTTACCAGACAAGGCTGTCCTTTGGGCCCCCTTCTTTTCGCTCTGGCAATTGAGTCACTTGCCATAGCGAAATGCATACTTTGCTCTGCTGGGCACAACTTCTGTTCTTTTCTACTTAGTTTAGGTATAACACTTCTCTTGCAGGAGTAGCTTAACACAAGCACAGTTGTATGTATAGTTCTGCCTGTGCACCTTTTGCTGCTCGTGCACCTTTTTCCAACACAGTTTTTCCTTCCACTCAGTTTTCCATAAAGGATTCAGCTGGCTGTGAATAGCCAGCTTCTGTTAATAATGTTTTGTGGCTGTCAAGGCTTCATTGTGACTGTATAAGGCAATACATGAAAGTCCATATTATAAGTGGTTTTTATTTGTATGATTGGTAATTTTCTGAGAAACTGAATTTTGTGTTTCATTACACCCATCATTGTAAAGTGTAAAGAAGAGGAAATAATACACACCTGAAATAGGCTTATTTTACATAGATTTATATGATAAATGAGTTTGACTTTTTGAACTGAATCTTGATGGTAAATAAACGTTTGGGTTGAATTTTAGTAATTGAGATGCAACTTTGATTGCAGCAGAGAGTAATTAAACAAAACATTAACTAGGGGGGATGGACACAAATGAACGCCACAGTTTTTGTGTTTTACTAGGTTTTCATTTGTAAAAATAAATAATAAAACAAACTCGGTCTCTTTTTCCTTCCACTTCATACAGTATAAAAGACTGTGATTAAATCTGAAAAACGCTTAATTGATTGGGGTCTCTCTGTGATGTGGGCTTCTTTAAAAAAAAAAAAAAAAAAAAAAATGACTTCACAGATGTCTGTAGGAATGCACTTTTGCAAAGCGTAAGCACTGAGAGCGCACAGAGTTTTCCTGCTCAGCAGATGGTGAGGCTGCCTGCTCCGAGACATCCCGCCCCGATGTGATGTCAAACACTTTAGGGGTGTCAGAGACCTGAGCTCCACGTTTCCCCTTAAGCAACCAGTCAGAGCTGTCTGGGAAGCTGAACACATCTGACTGATCTGGACAAGACAAGGTAGGAAGCCTAAAACTCGTTTTTGTTTGTTTTAGATTTAAAAAGGGGGAGAGCAATTCAAATCAACGATCTCATTTAAAGGATCGGGGAATTAGATGTAGGCTACTGTGTCAGAGCACTTATTTTTACTGACAAAAAAAAGAGATTATTTTGCAGATTGAGTTTTTAGTGCTCATCCAGGATGACTTGGAATTAACTGAGCGCTTATCAAGCCTGCATAGCCGCGCTCCTCAGGAGGATTGGTTGCAGTGCGGCTGCTGCGGAGAGGCTCGGTTCCCCTTTGATGCCAGATTTGAACGCAACAACGGAGTGACTGCTGCTTTTGTTCCGTGCGCTCCTGCTGAACGCGTTTTTAGACCCTTTTCATTTTCCAGTGACGCGGGGAGGAAAGTTCCACGAATGTTTTCATTTTTGGTCTAGATATGCGCTCACAGGGAACTGAAAGGACTGAACGACAGCCCGGTTGCCTCCGATTTTAAGCCTGTTTGCGGTTGCGATGACCCGGATAACTGAGAATTTGCACGGAGCGACTGCCAGCCTCTAGCTGGGGGAGTCAAAATGTTCCATACACTTTATAACTAGACGAGCTGGGAGTTAGAAAGTCAGAAGAACATAACTTCTGAGTAATATAATACATTAACTGAGGTTTTTTTCATTGTAATATTGAAAATAGCTGCATTTACTGGTAGACTCGTTCTTGGGTATGGTTGTAGCCTATTAATAACAATATTATTTTCTCTCAGGTGATCATATCAGGTGGTGAGGATGATGATATATCCCCCCCTGGTTGGCCATCCTTTCCCTTATGCTCATTAATCATTAAAAATAAAAATAAAAATACCCTTGTGAACATTAGAAGTGGGCCGTAATTAGTTTCATTGTTAGCTCCGATTCAAAGCTTCAAAGGCTCCCACATCCACTGCTTAAACCCTCTTTCATTAGGCATGCTGTTGCAGTTGCATTTCAGCACATAATTAATTCTCTTGGTTTTTGTTGTTTGTCTTTTACATGAAAACCAGAGTAATTACAAAGTGCGGTCTTCACATGAAAAGCAAATCAAATCCAGCATGACACTGTGTGAAAAAGCTAGCGCTCACCAAACCTGATAACTGGTTATGCCAACCTTGGTGGCAGCCACTGCTGTCAAGAGATCAGGGTTTCACATCTTTTTGGAGAAATTCGGGTCCACTCTTCTATGCATAATTTGTCTAATTCTGCCACATTAGGGTTTTTTTTAAAGCATGACTGCCCTTATCTAGATTTAAAGCAGGACATTTGATAGGCAACTCCAAAACCTTCAATTTGGTGATATTCTGGGAGATTAGTGGTAGATTTGTGTGGTTATGATCACTGACCTAACGCACAACCCAAGTGCGTCTGAGCTTTAATGTCTTGAACCAATGACCATAATGTCTTGTTCAGGAAGTTCAGATGTCATCAGCTACAGCAGTGGTTTTAAAAGGCTCCCCTTTCAAGAAAGAAATATTTTCTGGCTTCCCCCATCCCAACAGAATGGGTCCAAAATGTAACTTTCATAATTTTCTGTTTTAATGCATTGACATTCATTGACATAATGAATGACAAAGCTGTCATTCTGAAGATTACCCAGAACCCCTTTTAAATTTTATAACATATATATATGGGTTTATTTATAACTTAGAACAATGGTTTCTAACAACTAGAATGTTTCAACATTGCCACACTTCTTAACTATAAAATATTAACAACAATATAAATGGCTTTTAACCCGACTCGTACCTGCATTCTGCTTTTACCTAGTTATGAACCTCATTGCAAAAATAATATCAAGCCATTAATATTAAAGATAAACTTCAGTTGCATTAAATGTTGTACTTTTTTACGAGTTTATTAATAGTATTTATCATATGACTGATTGCATAAGATACACAAAAAGGATTGAGTACCTCACTGGTTCTGGAAGTTCTTTAAACTGGTTTGATGTGTTGCTCTCTGATATTTTGTTGCTTTGGTCATTTTGTCAGACATGTCTTGTTTAAAGGCGATATCCAGTATCATGCTTTTTGATGTCTTGCTTTTCACAATTAAATCGTCAACTCATTTTGGTGCTGTCTCTTTAAATCTAAAGAAAGCACTTCATACCCAGTCCCCTTTCTGTTGCGCAGAGCATTTAATTCCACCCGTTCGGCCATTTTTGTAACGCTAAGAGACAAAGTAATGAATTGTGTGGGCTAATATACCCAACAACCAAAGATTTTCACTTATACACTTGTAGATTCAGTATGCTTGAGGTTGGAAAACAAAATTGCACCGGAAAAAATAAAAATGGCGGAGTCATGAAATTGGTTAGCCAGAAGTTTGTGACCTTGTTTAGCAGCAAATACTGTGATGTAATTCTTAGATATCTATGCAGCATCAAGACAGACTATATTAAAATGTCCTGCTTTCCAAGAAATTTTAAGTATACAACAAAATGTATATAACAGCTAAAAATTTGGATTTTTCATGATGTCCCCTTTAAGGGATACAGATTTTGTTTTCCAAAGATTTTGGAATAATCTGGACATGGTAAAATGAAATTCAGCTTGTGAACGTATATTTATATATATAAAGTGTTCGGGAGTGGGGTGGGGGCACATACATTTGGATAGCTTAAGCAATCACCATTTGAAAACTGAACTTTGTACTCAGGTTACCTTTAATAATAAAATTTGCTTAATCATCTGAAACATTGTTGTGTGAAAGCAAGGCACAAACAAAAGAGATCTGTAAGTCTTTGTACAAGTTTAGTCATTGACAAACCTACTGCTTTTTTAAAATGTAATTGGGTTATTTTCAAGAAACGTAACATAGCTTTACGTTATAATTATAATTAATATTCCGTTTTTTTATAGTAAAACACTTAATTACAACAACCAGTCTCCAGCCTTGCAAAAGTATCTTAGTGAACTTGAAGAACACCCTAACCCTACCCCAACTGAGCGTACGTTTACATTACATCCAATCAGACTAGCCTTGTTGGTAAAGTAAAAAATACATTGAATCTGAATCTGAAGGCATGAAAGTTAGAGGCTATTTAGCTTGTTCCTTTAAATTGTTCTGTTGTTTTTTCCTTACTTTCTTAACACCAATACCTAACATCTTGTCATTTCTTGCAGGTTCTTCAACAATGATGGATGTAATGACTGCTTCTTACTATTACAGCAATGACACAGATATAACCAACAATGACTCCTTGTACGGCGATTACGAATACAGGGATGATCATAGCTACAAAGATGAGCCCACTAAGCTGAGGCAGTCCCTCAACATCATGTCCCTCATCGTCTACTCTCTGGCCTTCGTGCTGGGCGTGCTCGGGAATGGAGTGGTTATCTGGGTGACCGGCTTCAAGATGAAGAAAACGGTCAACACAGTTTGGTTCCTTAACCTGGCCTTGGCTGACTTCCTCTTCACGGCGTTCCTGCCTCTGAGCGTGACGTACACAGCCATGGACTTCCACTGGCCGTTTGGCAAGTTCATGTGCAAGCTGAACACCACCATCAGCTTCCTGAACCTGTTTGCCAGCGTCTACATTCTGGTGGTGATCAGCGTGGACAGATGTGTTTCTGTTGTGTGGCCCGTCTGGGCTCAGAACCACAGGAACACACGGAAAGCCTCCTGCATCAGTCTGTGCGTCTGGGCGTTGGCTTTAATCCTCAGCACTCCATATTTTGTCTTCAGGGACACGGGGCCGTCGTACGAGGATGAGAAGATCATCAACTGCTTCAACAACTTTGCTCTGTCTGACGACAGTGAAAGTCAATCCATGGCCGCGCTGCAACTTTTCCGCCACAAGGCCATGACCATTACACGCTTTCTCCTAGGCTTCGTCATCCCCTTCACCATCATCGTCTCCTGCTACGCCATCATAATCCACCACCTCAGACGAAACCGCACACTGGCCAGCCAGTCAAGTCGTCCTTTCAAGATAATTGCTGCCATCATCATCACGTTTTTCCTGTGCTGGGCTCCCTATCACATTCTGGGCCTGATTGAGATGGTGAACCACATGAGAAATCACTCAAGCGTGACGATGAGCCACATCCTCATAATCGGAAGCCCGATCGCCACGAGCCTGGCCTTTCTCAACAGCTGCCTGAACCCACTGCTGTACGTGTTCATGGGTCAGGACTTTAAGGATAAAGTCCGCAAATCCATCCTGAAGGTGCTGGAGAACGCCTTCCAGGAGGAGGTGTCCCGCTCTTACACCTACACAAACTCAATGGTCACTATTCGGAGCAAAGACAAGTCGGTCTCTGACGCTGATGTGTGAGGCTTTCACGAACACTTTACCTGTACAATGTAAATGCTACTGTATATATCAAATAGCTTTTTATTTCCCAACCATTTCTTCTTCTTTGCTTTTAATATTGTTTTGCAACGTCTCAGAATGTAATCTCCATTCCTTGTCTAGTTTGATTTTATGTTGGAAAGAATTCATTTAACCATTTAGGCCGAATCACACTTCATGCAATTCCCTACTGTGAAAGATGTTGGGCTGTAAAATCTGAAAAAAAGAACCAAATGTATGCAACCCTTTTTTCAAACAAAGAAAAACAGCTAGTTTTTTTTATGGAGCTAAAATAGTGACAGCTTGCAGCGATGTTGAAAAGAAATGTGGCATTGTAAAATGAAACATTAAAAAATCACTTGCAATGACATCGAAAAAGAGATTTGGCATTGAAAAATTAGAGATGGAAAAGAAAAACATTGTTAGAAAGTAAAAACATATGATGATATTTTCATTTTATGCTGCAGTTTTTTGCAATTAGAGATGTTTTCATTGTCACTGCAGAGTTCCTTCAGCTACGATGTCACTACAAGCTGGCACTGTTTTGCAGTCGGAGGCGGGGCTAAATTGAAGGACCCTTCATGGGCCTTCTCATCATCTACCTGCTGTCACTGGTTTTGCTCCATGTTACTACAATCATTAGCTGTATAAGCTAATGAGTATAATATTAATGAAAACAATACCCTTTCTTGAGGTACATGACTGGAGCTTTCCATAAGTTCAATGCAGCTAAAGAAGTGTAAATTACTGTTGCGTTGTTATTGAAATTGATCTGTGTAGCTAGTTGATGCACATCATCCATCATATGAAGGATCTGATCACACAGCAAACTTAACATGAGTAAATATAAACCCCCCCTCTCCAACAGGATCTGGTGGTGCAGTCCACTTAGCCCTCCTTTAGGTACTCTGAGCCCTGCCAGCCATCTCTGTCAGGGCAAACTCCCAGGCATCATGAAGGGTAAGACTGGTAAAAGAAACAAGATTTAATAATGATCACAAACCACTGGATTTGAGTGGGTAGAAATACACACGTGAACTAAATTTGTGCGTTTAAAAATAGAACAATTGCATTTAAACCAGTCAATAATCGTATTACAAACTAAGGTCTGTAAATAAATGAAGGTGCATAATAGTTACCAACTTTGAGGTGTGGCCATGGTTTTGGCCTTCACAGTCTTAGTAGGACCTTTCCTGGGATATTAAATGGCAATATTTTACCCACTTTTCCAAATATTATGACGTTAACCATCTTTCCATATTTCATTAAACGGTTTTAATGTTACATTTAATCTTGCTTCCGGAAACAGTTTCATATTTGATCATCCCCTGGAGCGGAGTTTCCTGTTCTTTTCAGTATAGTTTTAAGTTCTTTTGTGGTTATATCCATAACTAGTGTTGACATATAACGTTTCACTTTCCCCCATGATTTTATGTTCTTTGAGTTTCTGAACCTTCTGCTGACTGTGCATATTTGCAAGACATTTACCACTGTAAACTGCAGCAAAGTCTTACCTAGCAGATCTACTTTATCTTTGTTGAATAGTAATATCTCCTGATGTCGAGCTAGCACTAGTATATCCCTGTCCTCAGTGACCAAAAATAATGAAGTGTTATTTCTGTGCCTTTTGAGGAACAACGTTACAGTCTATAAGGTTTTCAGTTCTGATATATTTTGTTATTAATGTTTTAAGTGCCTTGTTACGTTCCTTGGCCACTCTGTCACATTCGTCACTCCTTTTTTTTTTACCTTTTACCTTGTTTGTGGTGTGCTAGATTTTGTGGCAGTAAAAATGTGTTCAGTTGCCTGATTGTTACATTCTTCTGTGGTTTCTTCCAGTGTTATCATGTAACCTTTCTTCTCACAGTTGATTCTACATTTCTGCCTGTTAGCTCTGTTAAAGAACCAACTCGTTAATATGGATCTCTGTGGAGAGAAATTTGTTCTCATATTAATGCAAGCAAAAACCTCATTTCAAAAATGGAACTTTGAAATCAAACAAATATATTAAATAAACAAATACATTAAGTGAAAATACTATTGGAAAGATTTAGGATTAATATTAAACAGTCTCATGAATTCTGCAAAAATAAATAAGAAACAATCTGTCATTTGTTCTTTGAGTGAGGAGAGACAGAGAGATAATTCATCTTTTTTTCTTCAGAAAGTTGAAGTTGGAGTCTGTCCGTGTCTTCTTGTGTAGCCTACTGTGCTCACTAAAATAATCAGTGAGATGCAATCGTCATTTTCCGGGGCAGCGGCTTTTGTTTACATTGCTGTTTCTGATAACGTGCTGTGAGAGATAGAGACAAAAAGTGCTTGAAAATAGGCCGTACAAAACGAGTTAGACCCTATTCCAAATGTTCTCTTATCTCAAAATCTCTAGTGTCGGTTGCATTGATACACATGAGCATAATTGAGCACCATTCGCAGTAGCTGAGCTAGATTTTTAATTAGCACAGACAAAAAGGATAATAGGATAACAGTAGTTTGTTCACAAAAATAACTTTGTGTGTTTGTTTAAACTGAACCAGGTAAGATAGGATTTGGTTGGTTTTGCTTTTATCAGTGGTCACAGCAGGAATGAAACTGTCTTGAATTCAGATGAAAGTTACAATAATTACATAAAACACACTATAAACTGAGTTCACCTATGTATGGTGAGGGAGAGCTAGACAAATGGATTGAGAAAACCCATGCTTTATATATAAGTTCACCGACAACCCCCTAAATATTTCCAACATAAATGCAGAATGGAAGCCAGGTTTAAAATAGTTTCAAACAAATTTTTCTGGCAGACAGCGGAGCAGAAGACGAGCGCTGTGAAGTGAAAGTGTGCTGTTTACATATCTCAGAGATGATGACATTTTTCTCTTGAAGACAAAAAATCTGGAGATCCTGAAAACCCTTTAAGACTTAACATTTCTGAATTCTCAGCTGGTTTGAAAACTAACTCCATTGACGAGGTAGAAATCAAGCTCAGCTTCTGAGAATGGCAGTGGGCAGCAGCAGGTCCTGTAAATCATTTGTTCAGTCATACTCATGTGGATCAATACCACCGATCCCAGAGATTTTGACATAAGTGAACATTTGGAACAGGGTCTAACTTGTTTTGTACGGCCTATTTTTCAAGCAATTTGCGTCTCTATCTCTCACAGCACGTTATCAGAATTATTCATGAGATATTCAATATTAATCCTAAATCTATCCAAGATTTTTTTAACTTTATCTGTTATTCTTAATGTATTGGACTGTTTCTCTTCTCTTCAGCATCCTGTGTTGTTTATGCAGGCGTCAGGCGAGCACAGACCAAAAGAAGCACGTCTTAACTTTGTGTCCAAGTTTGATTTAAAAGTTCCATTTTTGAAACGTGTTTTCAAATTGCCATTTTTGAAAAATGGATTTTGCTTGCAACAATATTGGAAGAAATTTCTTTCCATAGATCTCTCTTGTCCGAATATATTGTTTTATTGTTATACTCACTGGAAAATGATCGCTCCCTGATGTAGAGTCCAATCTAACTTCCCATTTCGAGACATGAGACAGTACATTTATTTGTACTAAATCTTGCACCCCGTCCTTTGGTAAGGCCAACTAATGATCATTAATGTCCGTCTGCCTGATGCCCCAAAGGCTATGAGCCTTAAAATCTCCACATCATTTTTCTCTACTATGTGGTTTCCCTGCTATTTCCTTGAACATTTCAATTTCAAGATATTTACATGGATTTAAAAAGTGTATTATATAAATATTTCCTAATTTCTTCAAATTAAATATTTCTATATTATTTCATGTAAGTTCTTTGGGGTTTGTGCTATTTTTCTGTAAGCCAGTCCATCTTTAATGAAAGTGGCACATCCTCCTCCACCATCATTACTTCAGACCTGTCTTGCTGCGCTGAAATCTAACTAAGGTTTTAGTCATATCTCTGCACATATATTATATCTGGTACTATTTCTAGTTCACGACTGTATTGTTTTAGTTCGTGTCCCTTGGCTATTAAACCTCTGGCGTTCCACCGAAGAATATGTAGAACCATTAGTAACGCTTTGATCCTTTTGTTGGACATTTTCTGTTGTATCAGTTTTGGATTTGACCTGCTTGGATTTCTTTCATGTGTGAGAACCTCCCTGCTGCTGTCACTATTGCCTTTATTACTTGTCTTCTTCATTTGTAATGTAACGTTTACATTATCACACATAAATGCTACAACATTTTCTTTATTTACCATCATTGTATTTTCATTTGACATTTATGTTTACATGTATAGGCATTTGTTGCCGGCAACTGGCAGTTCTGGAAGTTCCTGGCGTTCTGAGTTGTATCTTTTAGACCTTCTTCTATAGACTTTCTTTATTTTGGGTTTTCTTTTCTCACCCTCTTCAGTGCTTGAACATATGATACTCTCTCTATTATTTTGATGCTTTGAGCTTCTCTGGCTTCCCGCTGTATTGGGCATCAACCAGACACTGCACTGAGCTCTCATCCACAGTTGCATTTGATTTTGGCATCTTTATCGCATTTTCCAAATTCATGTGGACCTCCACATCTTGCACATCTTATCTTTGCCACGTCAACCTTCCACAGACTAAGCACCTCTGCGCTGGCAATTCTAGCAGTTCGTCCAATACTACATTAAAACTTTTTTTGTACTTTATGCAAATATTATTTTTAGCACTTTAGCAATCCTAACATGTTAACTGTGCTTGTACAGCAGCTATACCCTGTCCAAGACAAATTTATCACAAAGGAGATACCCTAAATAAAGAACCTCCGAAGTTAAATTTTGCTACTTTTTTTTACATGAAAATATGAAACAGCTCAGCTGGAATGTCTGTCCTCATGTAGTTCTATTTATAAGTATGTATATCTGCATCTCTGTGTAGTTTTTAACCATAATGCATTTATCAATAGCATACCCCCATCTTAAAAAAAAAACTGTCAACTAGAGATGAAAATTAAAATAAAATGATATTGCTACATGATAAAACAACACTCTTAAAACAGTAAAGAACAAAGCAACTGGACTTGTTTTCCGTAGTTGAAGACGTTTCGCTTTCTCTCCAGGAAGCTTTCTCAATTCAAAAAGTCTGGAGTAATGTGCAGTACCAAACTTTATACTACTGCCAAACAAAGGCCTTGTAATGGCTTAGATAACATGCAAATTCACATGTCCACCCCTTAGTAATGGGCGGTCGTTAAAGACATTAAGCCAGCAGATTGAACCGAAACTGGTCCACTCCTCTGTAACGAGAAGTTGTTAGGGTTGTTATTGGCTTGGGTTAAAGGATGTTTTGATCACCCGAATGAGGGCGAGAGTTAAGGTGATGGTTGGCCGGAAATAATTCTATAGCTGTATTGTAAGTTTTTGAGAGTTGGACCTTAAGGCCTCCTCCTCTTAGGCGAGTGGACCAGTTTCGGTTCAATCTGCTGGCTTAATGTCTTTAACGACCGCCCATTACTAAGGGGTGGACCTGTTTTGGTTGAATTTGCATGTTATCTAAGCCATTACAAGGCCTTTGTTTGGGCTGTAGTATAAAGCTTGGTACACATTTTTTTACAAATAGAAATCCAAAAAGTGTGGCTTGCATTTGTATCAGGCCTCCTTTCCTCTGATACCCATTGAATCCAACTCACTGCCTTCTGACATCACCCAAATGGTAGAGTCCGCTTGATCTCTAACAAAACCTCTCGGGTTTGTAAAAGAACATTACTGAACAAACAACCTCATGAACAGCAAGGCACACAACCCATAGGTCAGTTGTGGAGATGTTTAACAGGCAACGGTTACTCTGGAGGAGGTGCAGATTGCCACAGCTCAGGTGGGAGAATCAATTGACAGGACAACTGTTAGTCATCCATTTCAGCTCATGTAGACCCAACATAAAGTTTATATGAGTTCCTTTAAGTTTCTTGGAGAATTATATTGCTGCAAAAGAAAAGTAAAAAAAAAAGAAGATTACAACCAAAAAATTATCAACTTACTGAAATGTATGTCTATTTATGCAGTTCAACGCCTTAAGCTGATCCAAAACACTGTAACAAGTGTTTTGATAAAAATGAAAAAAGAGAGATAATATTTCTCCAATTTTATCTTCCCTTCATTGGCTTCCTGTTAAACCAATAACATAATTTAAAATTCTCCTTCTCCTTCTTATTAAGTATAAAGCCCTTAATAATCAAGCTCCATCATATATCAGAGCTCTGATTACCCCGTATGCTCCCAACAGAGCACTTTGCTCTCAGACTGCAGGTCTGCTGGTGGTTCCTAGAGTCTCTAAAAGTAGAATGGGTGCCCATATTCACGAAGAATCCTAAGACTAAAAGTAGCGCTTAGTGATTTCATTTTAGGACTTTCCCAAACTCTTATGATTTTTCTTAGAATTTTTCTTCAGTTAGATAAAACTTATTTACAAAGCATCTTAGTCCTCAAGAGAGCTCCTAAAGTGAAAAAAAATTTAGGAGTAGTGAGGAGGAGTTTTAGTGAGCCTAAGTGTCGTAAGTAGGGAGAATGGTAGAAACAGAGAGCTGTTTGGCTGAGCACACACACTTTTTTTAACAATCATACAATTATTGATACATAGATGAGATAAACTTTATAATCCCCATAGAGGGAAATTAATAAATTTCAGTTTCGGCAGGTTTAAGACGCGGCTCTAGTAACGTAATTCTGTTGAGGATAAATAAAAATTGGGGAAAAAAATATTGAATATGTGTTGCATGGTGTTGCAGGACGTGCCCTGTGGTATATGATAGAGAGCTTTAGTGTGTTCACTGTGTGCGTGTTGACAACACTCGTCCAGACAGCGGGGGGCGCTGTGTACTGCAAGAGCGGAGCCTACAGAGCGGATAAGTGGCAGTGTGAGTGGCAAAGAGAGAGAGACGGCGACTGGGTTCAGTCCATATGCACCGTGATGTTTGTGCAGCAAGATTATTAAAAAGCCACATCTCTTGGTTACCTCCATGTCCTAGTGCTGTTGTTTTTTGTTGTTTTTGTCGTTACTCACTCCGAACTGCACAAGTGTGAGAGTTAACCCCGAAGAAGAAACAACTTTGGCCCTGGAGGAAGCATCTCCCCTACGTTTCCCGCCTACGGTCAGCGGACGGAAGCAGGAAAGGTTAACTGAATAAAAATTGGAGAAATTTACAAAGAATGTCTGTATGTTAAAAAGTGTGATTAGCGTATTTTCTGTATTGCATGATAATGTCAGTAAATGGTCATCTAGAAGTCCGCTTGTGATGCCATCTCTTCGCATTTGATCACTACACGAAGCGCTTCTCACCAGGCTGGTGCGTAAAAGCACCAAGACGCGCAGAGAAAAAGAGGGACATTCTAAAACGCTTAACGTGAAAAACGCTTAACGTGAAAAAACTTAACGTAGTTTAATGTACCTAATCAACGATCAATGATGACCAAATTTCTCTTCATATTGTGTTCGATATTTTTATAGTTTTATGTGCTTATGAAGAGCAATATGAGAGAGAAATTTGGTGATCACCGAACGTTGTTTAGGTACATTAAACCACGTTCAGTTTTTTCATATAGCCAGCCTCTATTAAATACTTAATGTCATATAACGTCCATAATAATTGGACTTTGGTTTTGATTTTTTGATAGTCTCATGTACTTATGAGGAGCAATATATGAGAGAAATTTGGTGATCACTGAGCGTTGTTTAGTTGCATTGAATTGCGTTAAGCTTTTTCCTTTGCCTCAATGAGGCAGAAACGCTTAATGTTAGATAATGTCCATAATAATTGGACTTTGGGTTTGACATTTTGTCAGTTTTATGTGCTTATTAGGAGCAATATGAAAGAGAAATCTGGTGATCATTAATCGTTGATTAGGTACATTAAACCACGATAAGCCTTTTTCTCGCCGTAGGCGCCAATGAAGAAGAAAACGTTAATGTGAGATATCTTCTATAATCGTTGGATTTCGGTTTATTTTTTTTGACAGGCTTAGGTCTTCATAACAAGATATGGCCATGCGAAATTTGGTGATGATTCCTCGTTGTTTTCCTACCTTAAGCCACGTTAAGCTTTTTCACGTTAAGCGTTTTAGAACGTCCCGAAAAAGATACATACACTTCAAAGTCCGTGTACTTGCGCCGTGATCAAAGGACCAATTTACTCTTCAACACTGCTCTCTTCTCTTTAGCTGCGAGGTGTGCACTGAGCAGCGATGCTGTCCAGATCGGGGGTTTTTTTCTACCTTTTTTTTTCTATTTAATGCCGGTTGTTTAGTAATCGCTTTATACAAGCAGCCAATCCCAGTAAAATACTGCATTAATGTCAAACATATAAACTAGTAAATTGACTGGCGAGTTAAACGATACAATAAAACTATAAAATAAATAAACAAATAAAAATAATGATGAGGATGTAAATAAGGTCCTTTGAGCATCACACTTGGGACACCTCTGGTTTTCTTTTTTAGTCAGCTATGCGCCCATATCTTTGACATTTTCAATTCTAGAAACACTGCATAATCACTGTCTTATTCAGATAACAAACAATTAGTGGTGCATACCGCCACCTATTGTATATGAATGTGTAACTATAGCCTTCACCTACTATGTGACCTCAGGTACCGGACCACAAAGAAAGGTTGCAAGGATTAACAGAGGCACAGGTTCAAATTGAATATAGTTTATTGGATTTACAAAACAATTAACATGTTTTACCGTTCAGGGAAGAATAACCACCTTAACACAGGCACCTATGCTGGCCTGGAATCCTGATAGCTAATAGTTAAAAACCCCAATTGAATTAACTAGACCATTTGGAGGAGAACTACTAAAGAAAACAAACGAAATACACCTTGGTGTCTCCCAACAAAAACACACTCACGCCACAAACCCTAGTGCATACAACACAAAAGAAAAAAACTCTCCTCCCACTAGTCCCCTCAATCCAATCTAAATAAAACCGACACAGGACCCAGGGACAGCTTAGGACCTCAGGTGAGATAAAACCAGCCCGGGGAGCTAAACAATAAAAACTCTCCCCTGCATTTGGTTAAAACTAGGAATAAATAGCTAAAATAGGGTCTAAGCAGTGATTAAAACAGTAAATAAAAACACAACTAAAACAGTAACAGATCAGCCTCTAGTCTGGAAAAACCAGTCCACGGTTCTTTGTGTTTGCCTTCAAAAAGGGTTGCCTTTACAGGAATCCTCTGCCTCGAATGTGCTTTCCTTACCCATTTGCCCCCTTTTAACTGGAAAGGCTGATTGCCTCTCATTAAACCCCAGCTGCGCACGATCCCAGCGTCCTCCATATATGGCAGGAGGGAGAGTGTGCAGCACTATGCTTCTGGGACAGAATGCCCCGGCTACATATATATATTAGTTTTGTTTGTAAAAATCAGAATAATGCTTTATTTATCATCCTGATTTTCTCCCTTTCCCACTCTGTTCCTCATATTCCTTTTAGTCTCCCTTCTTTCTGGCTCCTCTTCTTTCTCCCCTAGTTGTCAGAGGTTGGCAAAAACAAAAAAAACTGGGGGTGTGAATTACTGAAACCATCTGATTGGAGTGTGGTTCTTATGATATGGTATGAAGGGAAATTTGTCTTTTTATTATTCAATCAAACAAAAGTAATTTCAATCAAAATGTGTGATCAAAACGAAAAAAATATTTGATTAAAATATAAAAGATTAAAGTTATATTTGATCAAAACAGATATGTGATCAAAACAAATTTCCCTCAATATCGATGTATATACACACACTAGAAAAATCTAATTCTATAAATCCTATTTATATTAAATTCTATGTTTGTTAATATGGTTGTTAATTTTTGTTTCTCTGTAAGGTAATTTACGGCTGTATTATGTTAAACTTGAATTTAATCTTTTCAAATTTTAGCCTAAATCCTCTTTCATGTTTATATTTCAGATACCAAGTTCTACTGTTTCATCCTCTCCACAGTGGAGAGGACGACACAGAGATTTACCTGTGTCATACTTTCGTATTTTAAAAAGTATAATGAAGTATAGTTATAATCAGCCTCAAATCTTGGTGGCAACTACTGTGCAGGAGTAACCTTGTATAGATCAATTAATTGTTATTGTTTTGATGCAGGTTTTTCGCGCATGCGCGCAGGACTGGTAGGCAAAAGGCGAACACAATGGCGGACGAAAACAAAGGACATGAGGATTTCTCAACGTATTTTTCTTCTTTAGATAACATATCACAAGATCGTTATAAGACTAAGTTGATGGTTGATGGTATCAGATTGCCAGATCCACACAGCAAAAGCCTGAAGGGACGGAGCGAGTCTGTGAAATGCTGCTAAGTGTCCCGTACAGCGACATATACAGCTGCCTTATAAACACGGCAGGCCAGTACAGACGAGAGAGCATGAAAGCCCCTGAAATCACTGGACGGCTACAATTATTTTATATTGGGACATGTTCAGCCATGTTTGTGTAACATACAGAAGCGGAGTCGGACATAGACAGCGCCTCAGCAAAGAGGAAGACCCACCACCGGTAAAAAAAAAAAAAAACATTGTTAACTAAGGATTATTTTGGTGTTTTTGTTTTATTAATCCTTTTCACAGACTCATGCCAGAGGGTTTACATACATTGTACATGTACGCATATTATTATGAAACAAACGTTTACGTTTTGACATAAGTATATATCATAATTTTTTATTTATATAATTATTTAAGTAGAACAATGACTAGTGCAAAATTAAGTTGTATTTACCGGAGATGAAGTGTAGACTGCAAATTATGTCGTGGTATGATGGCTCCCACAGTCGATTGGGATTGTCTGCCTGAATCCTTTTCATTGAAAATATCCATTTCTTTCTTCGTCCTTCGGTAAATGAAAGAAACTTACATCCTACGATTTGGAATGCCTCTGTGGCCACAGCAAGTCGTAGGCATTGTATAGATTCCAGAAATAAACTAAATAAAAGTACGCTGTAATTCACCCGTTTTGTCATGGTAGTAGACGAGAACAGTACTGTTTTTGCCTACCAGCATGACCCGGATGTAGTGTGGATGTAGCTCGTGACGTCATGCGTGAACTGGTCTATTGTGACATATCTATTATCTGAGAGGGGAGGGGCAGATTTCAGGGGGGTCCATTGCACCCCCTCCTTTAGCTCCGCCCTTGCCTTTGATCACTGGGAGCACATTTGTATCAACCAATAACAGCTCTTCAAAGACAGCATCACATCTAGCAACGGAGTCAACCACACCTCATCACTAAGATAAAGATTTCTGTGTTCTCCTTATTAAAGCTGGGCATACACTGTGCCGCTTTTTGCCCTTTTTGGGCTGATTCTTCAGTGGTGCGAGAATTTTTTTGGATCGGGCCAAGTTTCAGCTTAATCGTGCGTCCTGCATCGTGTAGAATACAGGGGGTAACAAGGGGTGATTAGCCTCTCATGACCACTTCCTGATCAGGGATCGTACGGTTGGATAAAAATCAAACATGTTTGAAATCCAGTTGGCCCTCGTGAGGTGATCATGAGCGCATCCTTCTATTGAAGCAGAGCTACGAGCGTCTACGTGCCGATTTCTCCTAACCTCGCGCGCTGAGCATGTGCAAACAAGGGAATTCTTCTTCTTCTTCTCAGATGAAAACATAGGAGTGGAGGGAAGCGTGGTGGCAGTACGTGTGACATGGACTCAAACTACGCAGGAGCAACTCGTGGAATTTCCAAGGCAGAGTGTTTTGTTCTAGTGAGCCTAATATTTAACAGTGAACATTGACACTTCCGTCTTTTTCTTCTACTACTGTTTACATTTGGCTTCCGAAGGGGCAAGCGGCATCTCTCTACGGGTCTAGTCCGACGTGTGGTTTTTGGATGTACAGTGTGAGCAGTCAGATCTCCTCAGAGCATCGGGCCGTACAGTGTAAGAACAGATGTCGTTAGCTGTGAACTTTTAAACCCCGTGGTTTCGTCGTACAGTCTGAGCTGTACCTGAGTACAACTATTAAAAATATCATACAGTGTATGCAGCGATCTGAATCACTTTTAAGCTAAAACTCCGTGGTAGACATTTTTAGACTAAGATAGAAGCTCAATGAGAGGACTCTGAGAATCTTTGTGAATACAGGCACAGGTTAATCTCGTTTGGAACCAACTTCCAGTTTTAGTCCGTGAGGCAGACACCCTGTCTACTTTTAAGACCAGGCTAAAAACTCTCCTTTTTGATAAAGCTTCTAGTTACAGTTGTTTGGGTTATCCTGAGCTATCTCTGTAGATATGCTGCTATAGGCTTAGGCTGCTGGAGGACATCAAGATCTATTTTTCATACTCCGTTGAGTTCTCCTGCTGTTCTCCAGTTTGCATTATTTGCTGTTATTTCAAGGGTTTAACATTGTGTTCTCTCTGTCGTTTTTTTCTCTTCTTGGTACGGTTTGACATTCTGTTAGCTGTAACATCATCCGGGGGGGGGGGGGGGGGGGTGGTTAGGGTTAGGGTTAGGTTTAACCCATTACCCTCTAACATAGAAATGATGCTGGATCAATGTGTGCTTCTATTCTTTTTTGTGTCTCTACTCTGTCTTCTCCAACCCCTAGTCGTTCAAAACAGGTGGCCGTTGACAAGCCTGGTTCTGCTGGAAGTTTTTTCTTAAAGGGGAGTTCTCCTCTCCACAGTCAATACATGCATGCTCAGTATGAGGGATTGCTGCAAAGCCATCGACAATGCAGACGATTCTCCACTGTGGCTGCGCTCTTGTTCAGGAGGAGTGATGCTGCTCTTCTAGACTTAAATAAAATTTCATTGAATTGAATTTACTTAGCTGGAGCTTCTTTTGCATAAATTACTGCATCAGTGCATCGTGACATGGAGGCCATTAGCCTGTGAATCTGCTGTGGTGTTAAAGAAACCCTGGTTGCTTTGATGGATGCCTTCAGCTCGTCTGCATCTTTGTCCCCCGTTGGCACTGTGGGCAGAGAACTATTCCTCCAGGAAGATGAAATCAGTATCTCCAAAATTCCCTGGTAGGTGGCTGTCCTGACTTTGAATTGCACACTAGCAGATAACATAACTTATTAAAACATCACTGATTTGGGAAACTTCATATTGGACTATTTGACTTTCAACTAAAATGCATACTTTGCTCTGTTGAGCACTACTTCTGTCCTTTTCTATATGCATTAGCTTAGACGAGACACTACTATTTAAGTAGAAGTTTAACACAAGGACAGTTGTAGCCAATGTTTTTGGAAAAGCTTCACATCCCAATTCTCTCAATGCTGTGACTATCCCTGCTGCTCGTGCACCTTTTTCAACCACAGTTTTTCCTTCCACTCAGTTTTCCATAAAGGATTCAGCTGGCTGTGAATAGCCAGCTTCTGTTAACAGTTTGTGGCTGTCAAGGCTTCATTGTGACTGTATAAGGCAATACATGAAAGTCCATATTATAAGTGGTTTTTATTTGTATGTTTGGTAATTTTCTGAGAAACTGAATTTTGTTTTCCATTACAGCCATAATCGTAAAGTGTAAATGAACAGAAACAATACACATCTGAAATAGACTTATTTTACATATGTATATGATAAATGAGTTTGACTTTTTGAACTGAATCTTGATGGTAGATAAACATTTGGGTGGAATTTTAGTAATTGAGATGCAAGTTTAACTGCCTAAGAGAGTGATTAAACAAAACATTGACTCAGGGGGGATGGACACAAATGAACGCCGCGGTTTTAGATTTTTACTAGATTTTTATTTCTAAAGCTAAATAATGAACTCGGTCTCTTTTTCCTTCCACTTCATAAAGTATAAAATACAACAATATGATACAATAAAAAGGCTTCATTGATTGGGATATCTGTGATGTGGGCTTCTTTTAAAAAAGAAACTTCACAGATGCACTTTTGCAAAGCGTAAACACTGCAAAAGTTTCCCTGCTCACCAGATGGTGAGCTGCCTGCTGCGAGACATCCCGCCCCGATGTGATGTCAAACACTTCAGGGGTGTCAGAGACCTGAGCTCCACGTTTCCCCTTAAGCAGCCAGTCAGAGCTGTCTGGGAAGCTGAACACATCTGACTGATCTGGACAAGACAAGGTAGGAAGCTTAAAACTCGTTTTTGTTTTTTGTTTGTTTTAGATTAAAAGCAGGACGGTCAATTAGAATACATTATCTCAATTAAAATATCAGATAAATAGATGGAATGTGTCAGATTGCTTTTTTTATTTAACAAGAAAAAAGACTATTCTTGCAGACTGAGTTTTAGTATTTACCTGTGAGTGCTCATAAAGCCTGCAGAAAAAAATATTGGATAAATAGATGGAATGTGTCAGATGACTTTTTTTACTGACAAAAAAAGACTATTCTTGCAGACTGAGTTTTTGTATTTACCTAGAATGATGAAGCATTAACTGTGAGTGCTCATTAAAGCCCGCAGAGCCGTTATCCGTGGGAACCCTGATTGCAGTGCGGGTGCAGCGGAGAACAGAAGTTTCTGCTCATCAGGATCAGTTCCCCTTTTACTCTCGCTTTGAACCAGCTTTTGAACGCAACAACGGAGTGACTGCTCAAAGCGGAACAGAGCATCAGTAATTGGCCGGATTGCCCATGTGCCCATGTGGTTAGTCCTTGGCCGGATTAACCACATGGGTAACTGGGCAATTGCCTAGGGGCCAACGGTCTCTAAAGGGCCCAGGGCAGACGCATCTTTACACTGTGAACATGAGTTCACAGTGTAAAGATGAAATGGACAACTACTCATGTAACAATTCAGTCTTGGTGTCACCAATCTTACTCAAAGTACAATGTTGGGTCCTCCATGCTGCTTGTGTATTAAGATTTACTGCACATTTAAACACTGACAACTCCCTATTGTTAGGGAAATTATTAGTTGTCTGAGAAGATGTAGGTAAGGAGAAGCTGTTATCTACACTTCAGATATATGATGTAAGAAATGTGTTTGGAATGTTAAAAATAAATTACATTAAATGGGCTACACAGAGCAACTACAACTCAATTGTACATTTGTTGAAATTTGAATTTAATATTTGAAATGCTGTTAGTATTAGTTACAGTTCTACTTCCAGTGCAGAGTAAATATAATACATTTATTTGCAGTCCCTTGAATGTATAATTTTGCTGTGTTTTATAATGCAGACAGAGTATCTTAGATAAAAAAAAATGAGGGTGGGGTTTATCTCTGCACATTTCTATATCTTCAAAAGAAAATACAGGATAAATCTAGACGACAGACATATTTTGACTATATTTGGTTTAATAGGCATATATTTACCGTCTGTGTCTGTTGCTGGCTGATCAAATGGAAAAAACTCTCAATTCGACATTCAAATTTTCCTCACTTTTATCGATATATCTAGTCTACTGATGAACAGCTATTTGATTTAAATTGTTGTTTTTAATAAATTGCCTGCTCCCAAGATATCACACTAACACCGTGTTAATTAGTTTTGCTTCACACAAAACATGACACACAGTTCTCAGAATATTTTAGGACATTTTTCTTTGAATATGAGAAAAAGTGGCATTGTCTTATGCTGAACAGTAGTTTTTCGCTTGGTAACTCTATGATTTTCATTTTGACCACACTATTATTGTTGAATAATGAGCACTGACCTTAACTGAGCCAAGTCAGGCAACAAAAATGTTGTTCTCAGTATTTTTGTGACCTCCAAAATTAGTTTTTGTGGTGCTGTTGGAGTAATTTTTGTAGGTTTTTATTCATGGAAAGGTTCACCACTTTTCCATTTCTCTCACTGTGGTACTCTGGAGTCCCAAAGCTTTATACAGAAATGGCTTTTAACCCTTTCCATGATGGTTTAAATGATTTTGTACCTCAGTGGTACTGGAAGATATGTAATCTGGCTTGATGTTTTGCTTTTAAGATTTTGTGGCCTATGTCATTTTGTCAGACAGATCTTGTTTAAAGAGGACATATCATGCTTTTTAATGCTTTGCTTTTCACAATAAAGTCATTCAGCTGAATCTGCCAGAGGCATGAAAGTTAGCGGCTTTTCAGTTTGTTCCTTCAAATCGTTCTAACATCTTGTCATTTCTTGCAGGTTTTTCAACAATGACGGATATGGCGACTGCTTTTTACTATTACAGCAATGACACAGAATACAATTACTCCTTGTACGATGATTACGAATACAAGGATGATCATAGCTACAAAGATGAGCCCACTAAGCTGAGGCAGTCCCTCAACATCATGTCCCTCATCGTCTACTCTCTGGCCTTCGTGCTGGGCGTGCTCGGGAATGGAGTGGTTATCTGGGTGACCGGCTTCAAGATGAAGAAAACGGTCAACACAGTTTGGTTCCTTAACCTGGCCATGGCTGACTTCCTCTTCACAGCATTCCTGCCTCTGAGCGTGACGTACACAGCCATGGACTTTCACTGGCCGTTTGGCAAGTTCATGTGCAAGCTGAACACCACCATCAGCTTTCTGAACCTGTTTGCCAGCGTCTACATTCTGGTGGTGATCAGCGTGGACAGATGCGTGTCTGTTGTGTGGCCCGTCTGGGCTCAGAACCACAGGAACACACGGAAAGCCTCCTGCATCAGTCTGTGCGTCTGGGCGTTGGCTTTAATCCTCAGCACTCCATATTTTGTCTTCAGGGACACGAGGCCATCGTATGAGGATAAGAAGATCATCAACTGCTTCAACAACTTTGGTCTGTCTGACGACAGTAAAAGTCAATCTATGGCTGCGCTGCACCTTTTCCGCCACAAGGCCATGACCATTACACGCTTTCTCCTAGGCTTCGTCATCCCCTTCACCATCATCGTCTCCTGCTACGCCATCATAATCCACCACCTCAGACGAAACCGCACGCTGGCCAGCCAGTCAAGTCGTCCTTTCAAGATAATTGCTGCCATCATCGTCACGTTTTTCCTGTGCTGGGCTCCCTATCACATTCTGGGCCTGATTGAGATGGTGAGCCACATGAGAAATCACTCAAGCTTGACGATGAGCCACATCCTCATAATCGGAAGCCCGATCGCCACGAGCCTGGCCTTTCTCAACAGCTGCCTGAACCCACTGCTGTACGTGTTCATGGGTCAGGACTTCAAGGATAAAGTCCGCAAATCCATCCTGAAGGTGCTGGAGAACGCCTTCCAGGAGGAGGTGTCCCGCTCTTACACCTACACAAACTCAATGGTCACTATTCAAAGCAAAGACAAGTCGGTCTCTGACGTTGATGTGTGAGGCTTTCACAAAAACTTTACCTGTACAATGTAAATGCTACTGTACAGTATATCGAATAGCTTTTTATTACCCAACCATTTCTTCTTCTTTGCTTTTAATATTGTTTTACAACGTCTCAGAATGTAATCTCCACTCCTTGTGTAGTTTAATTTTATGTTACAAACGTCATCAAACTTCATGCAATTTCCTACTGTGAAAGATGTCGGGCCATAAAATCTGAAAAAAAGAACCAAATGTATGCAACATTTTGCTCAACCAAAGAAAAACAGCAAGTTTTTTTTACCAGCTTCCTCTTCTTTTTGGAATTGAAGAACAGAAACTTGGTACTTAGCACATGATACTGCCTATAATGGTCAAGTGTGGGTCCACATCACCTGTAAACTAGAACAAAGTGTGCAGTTACATTCAGTTTTTACCACAGTTCAGGTCAGCAAAGTAATATTAACACTTTACCTGAATCGTATTTTTCTCTTAAAGAGTAAATTTCAGCCGCCATTCATGTTACATCATCCCTAGTCTCTTAGACACAAATTCAGCTAACTGGTGGTGTAAAACCTACTACATGTTGCAGTAAATACTTCATCACCTTTTCTAAAACACATTAAAAATATATAATGCTGTTTGGTGGACGCTTAAATTTCCAGATTTTGGATTTGCCCCATTCCTGTATGTATTGGATGTATTGGATGCATTGGCATTAAAAAAACTTGTGATTTTGTTACTGTGGTATTTGTGGCATAATAAACATTGCAGACCTCTGCATAAAAGGTTGATTCAGATGTCAACATTGTCATTTTTTTTTCAGCACTTGTGTACTGGTGCTAAATGTAGTTTTGCTGATTACGTCAAATAAGTGTTGATGATTCATCACCACTTGAGTGGAAAATCTGTGAATTACTGATGCATTGTTACTCACTTGATCTATGTAGCTAGTTGATTACATGCACATCACCTATCATACGAAATAACTGATCCCAAAGCAAACTTAAAGAGCTGTTAACACCTCTAGATGGGGCTATTTAGTCAGGTAAAAAATCAGCAAGCAAACAAAGGCGTCTATGGGGGAACGTTACAAATTAAGATCAAGTTAGACATCATTTTGTCTGATAAAATTATAAAATCTCATATAAATAGCTACAAGAATACAAAAAAATACACACACATGTGTTTGTAAACACACATCAAGTCTGTTGTGATCAAAAGAAACTATAAAGACCAGCAGAGCTCTGTAGCACTGTTGAGTCATAGCAACAAGGTCTTGGGTTCAAATCCTGCAGTCTCACACCTGCACATAACTCTGTGCATGTACAGGCATGGACTCTCTCTGGATACTCTGGTTTCTCCCATAGTCCAAAAAATGTGACTGTTAGGTTGATCGGTCTTTCTAAATTGCCTGTGTGTGCAAACAAATTTTGACATCCCACATGGTATGGTCATGGCTTGATTTTTTTTTTCTTATTCTTTTTTAGTTTTCTTTTTTTCTTTTCTTTTCTTTTTTTTTTTTTTTTTTTTTTGCTGGGAAGCATACATTTTATATATATATATTTTACTATTTACCTTAATTTAACCAGGAAGTCTCATTGAGATTCATATCTCTTTTACAAAGGAGGCCCAGTCAAGGTAGCAGCCATTAAAAAATAGACATGTAATCATAAACAATACAATAACACAATAAAAATGTAATAAATGGTTAGAATTGGAATTAGAATGGAGCGAACTGACAATAAAACAAGCATTTTCAATTTCATTTTCTAAATCCATCATGAATGTGAATGTTATAATTTAAGAGATGATGCTGTTTTACCAAGGAGTCTTGAAATCTGGGGGAAACTTAAAAGCAACGACTGTGAGAAACGCAAATAGTAGTTGCTAGAGCTAATAGACAGAAGGGAGCTGAGATACTGTTGGAGTTCATGCAGCAAAGCTTTAAAGACAAACAGAGACTGTTGCAATGCTTACAAGGACTTAATGATATTCAGCCTACCAAATCATAACGGATGCTGTGGTGAGTTTGAGATAAGCCGTATCAAGCATTTTTAAAGTAGAAGATACTGCATGGCTGTATATACAGAAACACCTATAACATAAAGGTGGTTTCCACAAGCATGTAAAACATGATTAATTTCTCAACTAAAAAAGTTTTGATTCAGGTTTCTTGACAAAATTTGTGACATGTACATTAAATATGAGCTTTTCATCAGTCCATATGCCCAGGTACTTATAGGACACCCTTTCAGTCAATCTATCATCAAATGTGAGGATTCATTAAGAAAACAATAATGTTAAAAAACATGTTAAAATTAATAATTAGTAGAAGCAACATTTCGTTTTATTTTTTCATTATTTTTTGCCCTGTGTTCCAAAGAAATGCTTTTAATTTAAAAATGTTGATTTAAATACACCCTGGACTGTCATGCGCTTTAGTCATTGGTTTTGGTTTGTATCAGGAGGAGGTGGAGGGGGGGGGGGGGGGGTTGGCTGTTTACTATACTCTGTGCTGCTCCCTTCCATTAATTGAAATAAACTTCACCTTGGACCTCCAGTGGTTCCACCTGTTAGTACAACTTTAAATATCATCAGTGGTGAGACGAGAGGCCCGACACCACTCGCTACAGCATTTTGGGTCCAGAGATGGAGTGACAGGCAAGATATGAATCACTGTGAGAACTGCGACTAGCCATACGCAGCACTTGGTATCGCCTTCAGAGCATATGGGCTTGTTAACCATTTTCAGTGCAACATGACAGCGTTTGAACCACTCTAGCTTAACGCCAAAACTACTTGGATTGATCAGACCTGAAATTTCTACACTGAACAGACACTATAACACAGCTCTCCGCAAAGAAAACCTGTTCTTTTATGAAAACAACACCTGTCGGCCTGACAATGTTTGCACGCCATGTGAGCCTTAGTTATGCACTCGGATGTGTGTAGTTAGTTTTTGTAGATATCATCTCATCGCCATGTGTGAGCTGCACACCAGTGCTTGTGTGCGCCGCCTGCCTGACCTGTTTTCTTGTGTGGGTTCCCTGCTTGCCTGCCCACACTGGATACTTCATCGGCTTTCGATTCTGATCACGATCCTGGATTATATTTTGGCTTCCTGTTTCGCCCTTTGAACTGTCTGCCTGCCATCACCGTAGACTCTAGCCTGCTATTACCACTCTCCTTTTTTTTTTGCTTAAATAAGCCTTTTAAAGCGCAATACTATTTCTAGTCCAATTATCAGCATCTCCGTTCTATGTACAACATGGACACCCCAACCCTGCGTTATCGAAGCAAAATAAATCGAAAATGCATGTACTGTGGACAGACCTGAGCTAACTTTCTTTCAATGCATAATGATAAGTGTTTTATGCAGCTAAACATCAACATTGAAAAAAACGGATACCTTTTGATTGGTGGGGAGTTGAGGATGACTCTGTTATTTTTGGGAAACTGGGTAACCAAATAGTAACAGCACTAGTCAGGAAACTACCTTATCACTGTGGGACTATGAAACCTTCAAGGTAAGAAAAAGAGAAGGAAAGCACTAATGATCATCCCTGTTTATTTATTTCATTATCTATAAAGAGTATTGGTTTTGCTTTTATATCATTTTGTTTGTATTCTTACATACTTATGAAAGTTAACCTAACTAGGGTTAGGATTTATATTTCACATATGAGAAAGTATTAGCTTATAAAAAGCTGCAAATCTTATTGTTATTGTGTCAGATATAAAATGATTTGTTTTCTCCTGACTGTGCTTTTTTTAATGCACCCACGACTTCTGTGAATATGTTTTTTAAAGCTAGTTAATTCTTAGGAGACTTATTTACAGTTTTGTACTTTTGAAAAATCAAATATCTGTCAGTGCCTTCAGTCACATATAGGGAAAACTGTTACCTTTTGTTAAAATATTTGTATTTTACCTCTGTGTTTTTGTTTTGTAATTCAGTATTTTTAATAACGATTCTATGAAATAAACTTTTTAATTCTGTTAACCCATTCAGTCCTATTAGAATGCTTGACGATCTCTGTGGACACAGTGTTCACTTCTACCGCCCTCTGCTGGGCCTCAGCCCAAACACAGCTAAACAGATTTTGCCATCTTTTTCTTCAATATGCTTGTTCAAATACGAAGGATTTTGTAAACCTCATCACCAAGCTGTATTTTTTATTGGGATTAATAATTTTTTTGTGAAATAAAATAGAAACCTTGATGATGCCTTTAAGTTCCGAGAGACTCAGGCAAGTGCTTTAAATAAGACTAGTTATGCAAATACGCAAACTAGACAAATGTAACAGATTTTTTTTGATGCAATAAATGTGTTTAGTTTTTTTTTTTTCTGATTTCCACGTTATACTATCTTTAAATAATTTGCAACTATTTCAACACAAGGCCTTGACTATCCTCCACTTCCTCCTAAGATCAGTTGACATCATTAGTATCAGAAGTTCTCATCTTTTGAGCAGATCATATTTAAGGTTGTTTCTACAGTCATCATTTCCTCCTGTGCAGTTTCCAGTTATATCAAGAATGCAGTCTCTTTTCCAGGATTAGCCATCTCACTTAAATGGTCAATGGTCTCTATTCAGAACAAAGAGACGGCTATCTTTCATTCTGACTTCAGATGGTTAATGTCACTGTTTTACCACATTATTGTTTAAGTTAAGCTTTTTACATTATATTTGTTACGTCTTATACATACCCATTCAATAAATCAGAATGTTAATTGAACAGTGTATTTATTTTAGTTACTCAATTCACTAAGTGAAAGACCTTATGTGGCTTGATTACATACATACTGATATTTTGAAGCCTTAGTTTCCATTAATTATTGTTTCTATTAATGAGTTCCCATGAGACTTAATAAAACATTTAAGATTTGGATATATCTTTTTTCTTTCTTTCTTTTTTCTTTAAATGCCATTCATCTTTTTCCATCTATTTCACAAATTGTCAGGATGCAGCTTATAGGCTGCATGCTGAGCCTCCTTTCCTCTCTCTCTTCCCTGAGCAGCCTGATTGGTTCCACCTGTCAGGTTGCAATTATCACTGATCTGTTGCCACCTGTGTTCACCTCTATATATACTCACCTCATTCTGTTCTCGTTGCCGGTCCGTAGTGTTCAACTCCTGCTCCGTTTCAGTCCCTATCCTGTGTCAACTCAGTTTTTTTGTTCAGTCAGCCACAAGACTTTTCTTCAGCTTTATTTTTGTTCAGTCACTGCCAGAGACTCTGCTTCAGCGCTGTTTCAGCTCACCCTCGGCCAGAGACCTTTTTCCAGCCCAGCCTCAGCCTGAAGCACTGTTCCAGCTAAGTCACAGCCAGAGACTCCATTCCAACTCAGCCCGCAGTTTGGTTTCGCTGTTTCCGGTGTTCCGCTGTGGTCTGTCTTCGGCTCGTGCTCAGTCCTGGTTTCAATTTCTCGGCTGCTTGGTTCCGTCTTGGTCTCACGTCCTCCACACCTGGTGAGCCGCCCTGGTCTCAAGTTCTCACCTCCTGTCTTCGTCCTGGTCTCAAGTGTACCGTCCTGGTCTCAAGTCATCGGCTCCAGTGCTCTTTTATGGTCAGTCCCTCCGCACTCCTCCTGTCGGCCAGCTTCTGCACCCTACATCTCCGTCAGTTAAAAGACTCTGGTTTCTCTCGTCATCATCAACAATGTTCAACAAACTCACTTTAAAGAACTTGCTCTGTGTGTGCGTGCTGTGTCCGGGTTCATCCTAAGACAAATCATGACACAAATATTCTCTAATTTGTGTTGGTCTACTACAAAACATTTCCATAACCTACATAGTTGCTGTTTTTATCAGAACAAAAAGGAAAAGTACAAGGAATATGAATACAACTGAAAGGCGCTGAATCTCAAATGTGACCAATAAGATTTCAACTCAGGGGTAAGCTCACATTGTGTTTAAGTGGCTTATTCCCAAATGGCACTAAATGGAAGATATATTTCTTCCAAGCACACATCTATCTGGCCTGATGGAGATTGTTCATATTTAAATAGGGTACCATGTATGCAATTAAAGGAAATCTTCTGCCAATTTTTACATTCATTCTGTACATTCTGAAAAAAAATCCAGCATTTTTGTATATAATTTTAAAAATACAGCGAGCAAGACACCGAAGATATAACTGATCCTCTGAGTTGTGCTTGACGGTTTTGCAAATGACTTACAGGAAATTGTCCACATTTTGTTTAAAAAGCTGTTGATGCTATTTTCTCAGTCAGAGCGGAAGCCTTCTTTGTGGAGCCACAACAGATCATGCTTCATATTCAATTTCATTTATATAGCACCAATTCATGAAACATGTCATCTCTCGACACTTTACAAAGTCAAATTATACAGATTGGTCAAACATTTCTTATATAAGGGAACCAGTTGATTGCTTCAAAGTCCCGACAAGCAGCATTCACTCCTGGAGAAGTGTAGAGTTACAGGGAGAGTCGTCTGCATTGTTCATGGCTTTGCAGCAATCCCTCATACTAAGCAAGCATGGAGCGACAGCGGAAAGAAAAACTTCCCATTAACGGGAAGGAAAACCTCCAGCAGAACCAGGCTCAGTATGAACGATCTTCTGCCTCAACCGACTGGGGGTTACAGAAGACAGAGCAGAGACACAAGGAGACAGACAAAAAGCACAAAAGCACACATTGATCCAGTAATCTGTTCTACATTAGATGGTAATAGCAGGTGATCTGTCTTCCCTGGATGATGTCTCAGTTAACAGAACGCCAGACCAGGTGTACCTACTATGAAGAAAAAAGAGAGAGCAAAAAGTTAAAAGCTGAAATGACAACAGTCATTTCAATGCAAAACTGGAGAACAGTAGACTGGAGAACAGTAGAAATCAGTAGAGTGAGAGAAATAGGCCCTGATGTCGTCCAGTAGCCTAAGCCTATAGCAGCACAACTATAGAGGTAGCTCAGGGTAACATGAGCCACTCTAACTATAAGCTTTGTCAAAAAGGAAAGTTTTAAGCCTAGTCTTAAAAGTAGACAGGGTGTCTGCCTCACGGACCAAAACTGGGAGTTGGTTCCACAGGAGAGGAGCCTGATAGCTAAAGGATCTGCCTCCCATTCTACTTTTAGAGACTCTAGGAACCACCAGCAGACCTGCAGTCTGAGAGCAAAGTGCTCTGTTAGGAATATACGGGGTAATCAGAGCTCTGATATATGATGGAGCTTGATTATTAAGGGCTTTATACGTTAGAAGAAGAATTTTAAATTCTATTCTCGATTTAACAGGAAGTCAATGAAGGGAAGCTGAAAATAAGAGAAATATGATCCCTCTTGTTGATTTTCATCAGAACTCTTGCCGCAGCATTTTGGATCAGCTGAAGACTTTGAACTGCATTTTGTGGACTTCCTGATAGTAAAGAATTGCAATAGTCCAGCCTTGAAGTAACAAATGCATTGACTAGTTTTTCAGCATCACCCCTGGACAGAATGTTTCTAATTTTGGCGATATTCCTGAGGTGAAAAAAGGAAACTCTGGAAATCTGTTTAATATGGGATTTAAATGACATGTCTTGGTCGAAAATAACACCAAGATTTTTTACTTTATTACCAGAGGCCAAGTTAATGCCATCCAGATTAAGTGATTGATTAAGAAGTTTATTTTTTGAGGACTCTGCTCCAAAGATTACAACTTCTGTCTTGTCAGAATTTAAGTGCAGGAAATTTAGCTTTTGATGTCATCAAGACATGACTGCAGTCAAAGTAACTGACTGGATTCATTAGGATTTATGGATAAATATAGGTGAGTGTCATCAGCATATCAGTGGAAATTAATCCCCTGCTGTCTGATAATTTTCCCATTTGGGAGTATATATATATAGTAAAGAGAATTGGTCCAAGGACTGAACCCTGTGGTACTCCGCAGGTGACCCTAGAGTTTGAGGAAGATTTATTATTAACATGAACAAACTGGAATCTGTCCGACGGATAAGATTTAAACCAGCCTAATGCTTTCCCCTTAATCCCTACAGTATGCTCAAGTGTTTGTAGGAGAATATTGTGATCAACTGTGTCAAATGCAGCATTGAGATCAATAAGGACAAGTATAGACACAAGTCCATTATCTGAGGCCATGAGAATATCATTAGTGACCTTCACCAGAGCTGTTTCAGTGCTATGATGAGCTCTGAAGCCTGACTGAAACTCCTCAAGTAGGTCATTACTTTGTTAAATGTTCAAAAAATTGATTAGCAACCACTTTCTCAAGAATTTTAGATAAGAAAAGAAGATTAGATATAGGTCTGTAATTTACTAACTCATCTTGATCAAGAGATGGTTTCTTAAGGACAGGGTTGTGAGGAAATACTGTTAATTATTCACAATCAATGCCATATGTTAGCACAACGTTTAAAGTTTGGAGCCAAGAGTGCGTCGGTTTATGCACATTTTGAGCAACACCAATTGAATCTAGGATAGTTTTAAAGGCTAGGCTAAGGTTATCACATTCTGTGTTAACATGAATGTTGAAATCCCGCACTATAATAACCTTGTCAGTGTTTATCACCAAATCAGATAAGAAGTCTGACAACTGATCCAAAAACTGAGTGCAAGGGCCTGGTGGACGATACAAAACAACAAACAGAAGAAGTCTTATTGCTTTGCAATTTGGATGAGGGAAACTGAGAGTTAAATGTTCAAAAGAACTGTAGTTATTAATTGGCCTGGGACTAATTAATAAATCAGACTGAAAGATGGTTGCCACTCCTCCTCCTCTTCCCACAGAACTGGGAATGTGGAAATTTTAATAATTGGAGGGAGTTGACTCATTTATACTAACGTAGTCCTCTTGTAGCCAGGTTTCTGTGAGACAAAACAAATCAATCTGTTTATCAGAAATCAATTCATTAACTAACAAAGTCTTTGGAGGGAGAGACCTTATATTTAATAGACCACATTTAATTGTTTTATTTTTTTGGTTCAAGGTGAGCTGTATTGATTTTTATTAGATTTTTATGATTTGTTCCTTTTAGATCAGTTTTTGATCTGTTAAGTTTTGGCCGTGGGAAAGACACCGTCTCAATAGGGTAATGGGTGGGTAACAGTACAGAAGCTGTACAGAGCTGTGTTAAACTACGGCTCTGCTTCCTGGTCTGGACCCTGGGTTGTCAGCATTTAGAACTTATAAATCCGGCCAGATTCCTAGAAAGAAGTAACCTGACTCTAGCCATATGGATTTCGCTCCGCCTAGCTCCACTCACATCCATCTGGGACCTCTCCATAGAAATTGCTTTTTTTGAAGGCTGGGCCTTATCAAAAATCCTTGCATATGATTGGATAAGTCATCTTTATCGACGTGCTATTTCAACCACTCACACCGTAGCTAACCCGTGACGCTGTGAGAGCGACGCAGGAAAAAACAAAACTTTTTTAATGTGTTTGCGGGTCTAGTGGCACACGTTTTATTGACAGTGAGCTGACAGGAAGAGGGGGGAAGACAGGCGGCAAAGCGCCGCGGATCGGAGTCGATCCCGGGCCGACCGCATTGAGGACTAAAGGCCTCCTAATATGGTTTACGCTAACCGCTCCGCCACGGGCTTGCCACGGAAAACAAAACTTGACAAATACGGTCGGGAGAAGGGCAAAAACATCGTCTCCACCAACAAAAGCCTTTAGAGCCGTTCTCTGATGTTCTTTTAATGAAACAATATTAGGTAGATTGGACAACACGGAAGAAATAGCAGCATCAATGTTAACGCTTGCTTCCTCGATGCGAGCCGCCATTGCTATCTGAATCAAAACAGTCTCATGTCACAGTCGCTTCTCCACTACGTCACATCTATAAAACTCCAGCCCTGCGTCCTGATTGGGTAGACAATAAAATTGGTTGGCGAAATCACTCTCTATGGGAGAGGTTCCAGATGGATGTGAGTGGAGCTAGGCGGAGCGAAATCCATATGGCTAGAGTCAGGTTAAGAAAGAAGAGCTGCACCATCTAAAGTGGGATGGATGCCGTCTCTCCGGATGAGACCAGGTTTTCCTCAGAAAGTTCGCCAGTTATCAATTTCACCCACGTCGTTTTCAGGACACCACATAGACAACCAGCAGTTGAATGATGACATGCGGCTAAACATGTCATCACTGGTCAGATCAGGCAGGGGACCAGAGAAAATTACGGAGTCCGACATTGTTTTAGCAAACTTACACACTGAAGCAACACCAACTTTAGTGGCCTGGTTACCTGGCTGCTCGGGTGCTTCTGGAGGACCACTACGTAAAGTAACTCTATGTGGCTCCGCGCTAGCAAAGGGGCAGCTATCAGCTGGTTTTTCCATAGCACGGAGCCGGCTCTCCAAATCTGACACCCTCGCCTCCATAGCTACAAAAACACTATATTTATTACAAGAACCATTATCACTAAAGGAGGCAGAGGAATAGCTAAACATCTGACACAGAGAGCAGGAGATGGAGGGAGACTTAGACAGAGACGGAGAAGCGGAGCAGAGAGGAAGGGGGGAAGCCATTGTGGAGCTAAAGCTAGGCTAGGCTAAAGCTAGGCTAGTGCCTTTTTACCACACCAAAAAAGCAAGAGCGATGTGCAGCTACAGAGAATGTTTTAAAAGTGCTTATGTGTTAGAAACAGATGTTACAGCAAAGAGATTAAAGATAAAAGCGAGAGAGTCTGGAGCAACAGACCGTAGTTCTGTAGAAAACAAGAAGTGCACAATACGCCTTACCGCAACCAGGAAGTGACGAGCATCTAAATAAATGAACTCTAAAGAAGATGTGATTGAAGCGTTACACGAGGAATGCTTCAATCATTTTGTGAAAATGAACCCCACCATGAGAAAAGGGTTTTCTTTTTTTGACCACTTCTCCATCAGCAGTTGTATCTGTGGCTGATGAGACAACCAACTTGATTTGTTGCAAAAACTGGTGCAAATTGCTTGTATCTGCATTAGGAATCCACTGGAGTACAACAAAGAGCATGGACAAAACATGTGCACAAATTGGAGCAAAGTGTATTGCTCTATGATTGATCTTTTATACATAAATATCCATCCATTTTCCATCACGCTTATCCCTTGTGGGGTCGCGAGGGGTGCTGGTGCCTGGTGCCTATCTCCAACTGTCAATGGGCAAGAGGCAAGGTACACCCTGGACAGGTCGGCGGTCTATCGCAGATTCATAACTATATAATGCATATATTTTTAAAACAACAAAGGTGTGGTTACCACAGTTTTGTCTTCTTTTTGAACATGACAAAAAACAACTTAGCTCATAGCCTTGCCCACAAAGGCCATCTGTGCTTTCAGAATTGGTTGCATAGATAGTTGCACTGAACAAATGTGAAGATATTTTCTATGTTAATAAATTTTATTCCCATATTTCGCTTTCAATGCAGAGGACATGTCACAGTAGAGGACTGAACAGATAATTTCTCACTCAAACAGCTCCACGACGACAAAAAATAAAAAGTTATATTGAAACAGTTTGACTAGTTGCCCAGCTGTCTTTGGGTGTATTACAGAAAATCAGTGTGTCTGTGTGAGTTCCAAATTTGTGAACAGGATGTCGACTTTGACTCATACTGTCCTATATTTTATTTTTAGGGAGACCGACTCATGACAGTAAATACATGATGCGTCATCGACTGTCTAATCCTTTGGTGTTAGGTTATGGTTTTTATTTATGGTCTTTGTGTTCTCACCATTTCCCACCATTTGCTGGTTATTGGTTTATTTAATACACTACCACATGCTTTTTCAACTCCTGATTTGGACTTGCCACAGGGGCGACGGATATAAAACTGTTACACCCGAACGCTGGGCCATGATGACAAAAGCATGTACCGTTTTGAATCAAAAGGAAAACTCAACTGCATTAGCCCCTGGTAAACCCTAAGAGGGCAGCACTAAAGCAGTTTTAAGACAAATATTGCAGAACTAATCAAGTTCACATAAAAAACATTTTTTAAATGTACCATAACATAAAAAAATCACCCTTATACCCTATTTATACAGTTAATCTGCAAAAAAAAAAGTAGATTTTGTGGTGAGTAATATGTCAAGGATACCCCTGTCGTGAAACTAGGATGGATGATCAGTTCAATTGACATGTTCAGGGTAAGATTTTGAAGTAGAGTATGTAGGTTGGCTTTAGCACTCAGTGGGTGAAAGTGGACTAACATCTGGCCAATCCATGACAGTGCAAACACGTGCGGTTATTCATTCTCAAATCCACCCTCAAAGTCAAGTTAGAGTTAGTTATTCTGTATGAAGAAGAAATATTTTACAACTGTTTGCATATTGTTAAGAAGAAATGGTAAAACTTTGAACATGCTACTCAAAACATGCCGATGTGTTAAAACTAGATGTCAAGGGATATATCAGCCAGCCAATATATTCGGCTGATTATTCCGATTTTTTTTTCCTGTATCGGTATCAACCGATATGAGTGTGCGTATCAACCGATACCGATTCATTAGCGTATTCAGCAGCCATGCCTTGACATCACATGGAGCCGCATACATTGCCACTCCATCCTTGGCAGAGAGCAGCTGGTAATGTTGCAAGACCTGGTGTCAACAACAACAAAGGTAAGTTTTCAACTTTTAATGTAATTTTAACTGTCTAATTTAGCTGCATCTGGCCTTTGACAGTCTGTGGCTTTCTCACTGTGAGCAGGAGGAAAAGTGGTGTGTGTCTGTTTCTGTATCTAAAAACCCAGATCTGATCACCAGCTAGTGAGCCGCCACTGCTGTGTGTGTGTTTGCTCCCATGGAGAATTATGCATCCACATAAAATTATTAACAATCACTACGCCTCCAGCATCTAACTTGTCATAAAGTGTCCATACACTGCAGCAGTGGTGTCATGTTTTTTCTCCTCCTTCTACCCATTGAAATAAATAAGCTCTTGTGACAAGTTCATTAAGTGCAAATAAAGCGCTGACATAAGAGTCGTGATGCATGTTTTTATCCGTTTACCTTGTCTGAAGCTGATTGTTAATATTAGTGGATTTAATATCAAGTTTTGATACTTGTGTAATATTTGGTATCATTGCCATTTTTACCATGTAAATGAAGGAAGAAAAAACTATATCGGCCTCAAGAATCGGCACCAAAAAAAAAATGGGCATGTTGGAATTGATTAGACTGATGTCAGAATAATCGGGAACGGTCTTAAAGAAAAAACTGTTTCGTTTGATCTCTTGTTACCTCTATATCTTCTGCTTCTGACTTAACATAAACATCTCCACAGATGTAGCCCTAGATCAGGTGTTACAATGCAAGCAAATAAGCTTTAATGTCAGAAAAAGGCACAGAAATCCCATTTTCAAGTCAAAGGCAGACAATAGAGTGTTGTTGTTTGCTATCAAGAAATCCCCATTGTAAATTAAATTTGCAATGTGGTGCTAATCTTTTAAAAATTGCAAATTCATGTCTGCTGTTTGTGTAATGCTTAAATAATTATGTTAATGTATATGAAATAAAAAAAGTCTATCCTGTCGTTCTTACTTTGTGTCATAATCTTAAAGTTTGTGCTGTTGAGACATCTTTGGCAATTGTCCATATGTGTTTCGTAATTCAACAGTATTAGTCAAGCTCAGATGTGCAGGGACTTTTAAAAGGCAGTTCACCTCAGATTTGACCTTAAAGCATAAAAATAAGGCAAAACTTTCATTGTTCTACCCTTTCATCATAACCATGTTTTTCAAGGATAGTTAAAAAGTACGTAACAAAATATTTTTGCCTGGGCTTTGGGTCCGCCTTAATGTGGGCAGTGGCAATATCAACCACAGATATATTCCTATGCACTGGTCTGTGCTTTCTTAGGGGAACTTAGCCACGGACTTATCAGCATCAGACAAGAGAGGTTTCATAAAAGGTATGTTGCTCATTTTAAAAAAATAAAATATCAACTAGTTTCCTATTTTAGAAAAATCAGTTATATTTATTATCCTCAATTCTGCAGACAAATGCTCATATTAAAATCAGTTGAGATTTAAACACTGTTAACCAAAAATTGGCTAAACTATTTCACAGGAGAGACGCTTTTTCCAGAATAGAAAATGTTACATTTGGTCTTCTATCATATGATCTTCAGGCTGGGGTCTTTTCTGTGTGGAGTTTGCATGTTGCATGTTCTCCCTGTGTGCATGTGTGTACTTTTTTTTCTCTCTTGGCATTTTATCGGCTAACAGCATTAATCACTAAAATGAAAACCAAGGACGGTGGTTAAATATGGGGTCTACAGGTTGCTGTAAACCCCATATCTCTGATCAGTGCATCTCTAAAAGCTCTTATCCCATTTCATTTGAGCCCATCTTCTAGTGTTAAAGGTTATGTACATTAAACAATACATTACAGAATTATTAAGAGTAATGAATCCGCTTTATAATGTACCAGAGCTCATTGTGTCCTCATGTTGTCCTGCAGGTATCAGGACAGCCATGGAAACAAACACCTCCATCCATCTCACCACTGTAAATCCCACCCCCTCCTCAGACAACTTAGCCAAACTGAGATATTCTCTACACATCATGTCACTTTGTGTTTACGGCGTGGCCTGTGTCCTCGGCATGCTTGGGAACGGGGCTGTTATCTGGGTGACAGGCTTCAGGATGAAGAAGACGGTTAACACAGTTTGGTTTCTCAACCTTGCTGTGGCTGACTTCCTCTTTACGGCCTTCCTTCCCTTTGCCATCACTTACCAGGCCTTGAATTTCAACTGGGTGTTTGGGAAATTCATGTGCAAGCTGAACAGCACAGTAAACTTTCTGAACTTGTTCGCCAGCGTCTACACCCTTGTGGCGATCAGTATCGACAGGTTTGTGTCAGTAGTGTGGCCCATCTGGGCTCAGGTTCATAGGAGTGTGAGGAAGGCTTCCTATATGTGTCTGTCTGTTTGGGCGTTATCTTTATCTCTCAGCCTTCCGTATTTTGTCTTCAGAGATACTGAAGACGTCCAAGGCAATATCATCTGCTACAATAATTTCGCTTTCTCTAATAACTACAGCAATCCATCTGTGATTCAGTTAGTCAATTTTCGCCATCGGGCCTTGCTCATCACCCGTTTACTCATGGGGTTCATCGTCCCCTACAGTGTAATCATCACCTGTTACGGCATCATCATCCACCGCCTCAGGAGCAACCCCATACTGGCCAAACAATCAAGCCGCTCTTTTAAGATAATTGCTGCCATCATCATCACGTTTTTCCTGTGCTGGGTTCCCTTTCACATCTTCAGTATAATTGAATTGATAAGGTTCCATCCCAGCAACCAAGGCAATGCACTGTTACATGTCATCACCATCGGGATGCCGTTCGCCACAAGCCTAGCCTTTGTTAACAGCTGCCTGAACCCAATCCTGTACGTATTCATAGGCCAAGATTTCAAGGATAAAGTCTGCAATTCCATCCTGAAGGTGTTGGAGACCGCATTTCATGAAGACGATACCAAAACTTGCTCAAAGTCTGTCAGCACCAGCGAGAGCAACAAGTCACATCAGGGCACTGCAGTGTAGAAGCAGTAGTGATTTTTTTTAAACAGCTTAACTGCAAAGAGTATATCAATTCTGCATTTTCCTTCTGGTGTATTTCAATATCGGTATATCGTACTGTAATGACATAAATATGTGTTCCTGACCATTGTGCAACAGCTTTTAGAAATAGCTTAAATGGGTGTTGTTTTGTTGTTGTCAGCACATTTATGTTTGATAAAACAAGAGGAATTAAAGAGCCATTTTCTGAATAATTTCCTGGTTGGCTCTGACTATCAAAAAGAAAGAAAGAAAGAAAACAAATTATAAAGTGATTTGTGAAAGTGGCTATTCATAATTCACAATAACCAAGTTTGACCTAAGCCGTCTTACCATACAATTTCCAAGAGACAAAACTGTTAATTTTAGCCCCATTAACTGAACATTTTTATTTATGTATTCATTGTATTTTAACTTGTGCTGTATTTAATTTTTTGATGTAAAGTATTGTAATGTATTGTATATGAATATTAATGACAAAAAGTACCATAATAGTATAAAGTAAAAAGTAGATGAAATATTTTACCAAAATATTTTTTCATTAAAGAAAAAGATATGGAACGTGTTGCATGTTTTTGTATTCATTCCTTTGTACTATAATGACCCAAAACACAATCCTGTCATCTGAAATATGTGCAAAGAATTTAATTTGATTTGTACCCTGACCCTTACATTTAGTTCTGAAGAATTGGACATGTATTCACAATACGTATGAAGAACACATTCTAGATTGCAAGATCTAGTAACTTTGTATTTTCATACTTTTCTATTTAGCTCTTTTAATGTCGTAATTTCTGATGATCCTGGAAACTTTGTCCCGCAAGGTCTACCAATAAATGCACAAAAAGACAAGTGTTGGGCTTCAAGGCTTGTTTTGTCCTTTCTCTTGGAACTTGGTTTGTTTGTCACCTCCATAAAATTATCAAACATGTTACAATATGTACAGTGGTGTGGAAAAGTGTTCACTCCCTTCCTGATTTCATATGTTTTTGCATGTTTGTTACACTTAAGTGTTTCAGAACTTCAAGTTAATTTAAACAATGTTAAAAGACAACACTACTAAACACAAAAGGCAGTTTTTAAAATGAAGGTTTTTATTGTTAAGGAAAAATAATCCAAACCTACATGGCTCTGTGTGTCAAAGTGATTGCGCCCCCTGTTAAAATATAACGTAACTGTCACAAATCTTAATATCATCCAATGCAGCTGTGTGGTAGGAAAATCAAACAATAACTGACTTCCCAGAATAATTGAATGAGAAAACGGTGAAGTGGTCAAGTTCCAGCACTTTATTGAGAAACAGAGCAGATTACATAGATGAATGCCCTGTCTCTGACTCTCCGCTGCTCTCGCCTCTCACTAATACCTGACAGCAGCCTTGCCGTGAGACAAAACAAAGTCATATCCTATTCAATGTTGGCGTATTCGCACAGCAAAAACGGCAACATTGAGTTGAGCTGATGTGCCGTTGTCGTGTCTCCAGTGCTCACATGTCTGAAGTGGTGTCAACTCATAGTGACTTTAGGATAATAATCCAATAACAAATTGTAAATGGGATTAAGCACTTCTGTAACAATAAAAACACAAAAGTGATAATCTATGACTGTAACCAGGTGTCTGATATCTCAGAGAACATTCAAGACATCATGAAAGAGCTCCCAACCCTGAACAAAAATCATAGTACACACTGAAGCCTTGGTTGTCAATAAAAAATCAGAAGTAATGAAGTAGGATTACATTCCTCTGCTAAATATAATTGAAAGTCTCAATATCAAGGTGTTTCTCAGCGGACCTCTCATGACCATTTATTGTGGGGATGAGATTTTTTTGCAAGACTTCTAATGCATTACAGCTGGCGAAAAATATGCAATAAACATCAGTGACTTCACTGAAAACTTTATTATTTTCTGGGAGAAAATATATCTTTTCTACAGAGACAGTTTCTCTCTAAGTAGGTCAGGTGCAAAACCCCTAATTTCCAACATGTTCTATTCTGTGAACCATACCAGCTGTGAACCAAACTACATCACAGACTTATCAGAGTATAAACCCTTCAGACCACTCACATCTTCTGGCTCAGAAACAAACATGGAGAAGCAGCATTTAGTTCTTACGCTCCATTTATCTGGAACAAATTGTCAAAAGACTGTAAAAGTGCTGAAACCCTGAGTTCCTTAAAAATAAACGCTAAAACCTATTTGCTTAGGACTACCTTTAAATTTTAATATTCAATTGAAACTGTTGTAGTTAACTGAAACATCATTAGATTAAGTTTGTAGTCCTTATCTTGACCTGCTGCTACTATTCCACTGCAATGTACTTTCCTCCGTATGTTTTCTTTTTTTCCCTTATGTTCATGTACAGCACTTTGAATTGTCTTGTTACTGAAATGTGGTTTACAAATAAACTCGCCTAACCTTAATTTAGAAACATCTTGCGTGTGAGTTGTAATTTCTTAACAATGTATCTCTCAGAGGGTAGCAGTATGTGTACAGGGAAGGAAGCTTATGTTGAAACACTAGAGTTGTGAAACTGTTGCCAGGAAAAGCCCTATCTATATATGGGCTTTTCTTTTCTATCAGCTAAAAAGATAGTGAGGCAGCTTAGTTTTAAGGTGTAAAACTTAAACTTTTGGCTTTAAACAGCAAGAAGGATGAATGTTAAATTTTTCAATTTTCTTCCTTTGAGTAAGCAGTTTAGTTTGTGAAGATTTTGTTTGGTCATGCTCTTTGACCCCCAGATGGGACTGTTTAACCATGTAAATATGCTCATCCCATAATTGTTGGGCTGTGGTATGTCCACTACTTTTTTTTATTATTTTTTTATTTATTTTTTTATTTACTGTCATCGCTACTTTGATAATTTGGTGCAGTGAATACATTGTCATAGTCATAGCTTTGGAACATGACGTTTATCTTTATGAAAGTAGCCATAAGAAGGATTGATTCATGGTGGTCACAAAGGGATGTCCACAGTTTTATTTGCAAGGCATTTTAGACACATACTTTTAAAATATATTCTATAATATTCTAATTAAATACTATAATTGAAATTAAAGTAATAGATTTAGGGGAAAAAATGATGCCTCAATAATGATTTGCTTTAAAAACATTAAAATCAAAATGGAAGTGATGCTGAGGCCTATAAAATGGACAGAAAAAAATCTGAATAGTAAAACACAAGTGTTATTCAAAAATTAGTGAGGTCTTTATTACACAATTTCGTATAAGAAGCTAAAAAGATTTCAGGTAGCTATATAATTAAAAAGCATCAAGAAGTAGTGAATGAGGGAAAGATGGCAAGAACAGAGAAAAGGCAAACGGTTTTTATAGAATTCAGCAGAGGACAGCTGGAAATGAGGAGCGCTGATACAGAAGGGAAGAAGCTTTCTCAGAATTGGACATACATGATTAAACAGTACCTTAAGTCATAGTGTGGAAACATAATACAGGTAAATGTGATTATTGTGGTGAAGATGAAACTATAGATCATATTTCGTTTGCGGTTGTCAGAAATACAGAAATGAAAGAAATGCGGTTGTCAGAAATACAGAAATGAAAGAATTCAGTCAACACAGTCTTTATAAAATGACAAAAGGTTAAATTCTGTTGAATTATTACAGAGAAGGTCAACATTTGATGGTACCCAAGGTTTGACAGATTATCTTAAACAGACTTTAGACAGTTTATTTGATAAAATTAGTTTTTTGTTTTTTTTAGCTTCGTTCCAATCCACACTCCATGCCAGGTGGTGGCGGTAATGTACTTATTTTGTTTGTTGCAACCTGCCAATTTCTTTTTCTTTTTTTCAGAGAAAAAAGATGAATTGATCATGTACAAATTAAAAGTCACAGTTCAAACCCCTGAGGTTTATAGTATAAAAGGAATCCTAAGTGTACGATAAAAGTGCAATTGTAACTAAAAGATTTTTTTTTAAGGACAAAAGAAAGGGCTACGGTTGAAATTGTAAGTCCTATTTTTCAATTAAGGCAAGAAGACTGGGGGCATTTTTATTATGCGTTCTACTTAGAGCCTTGAAGTATAGCAGAAAGCTATTTTAAAGACATATAAATTAGGTTGGATTTTAAGGTACTTAGCTTTGTGGATGAAGAACTTAACCAGAATGATAGTGTTTAAAGTTACTTTTGCGGTTGTCCAATCAGACCGTAGATAACGTCTCTTTCAGGGAATATTTTAAGAAAAGGGATTTTATGGAATAACCAACCAAAAATATCAGTCCAGTGTGCCTCAACATAAATACAATGGATAAATAAAAGGTCAGTCGTTTTAACCGCATCACAAAAATCACAATTTTAACTAAATAGTTTTTGAATGAAGTTACTGATGTGCAGTTTATGACTTTATTGTAATTGGAAGAATTTATATAAATCCATCCATTTTCTAACACGCTTATCCCTGCTGGGGTCACGAGGGGTGCTGGTGTCTATCTCCAGCTGTCAATGGGCAAGAGGCGGGGTACACCCTGGACAGATCACCAGTCTATCGCAGGGCAACACAAAGACAAATAGGACAAACAACCATTCTCACACACATTCACACCTAAGGAGAAATTAGAGAGGACAATTAACCTAACAGTCATGTTTTTGGACTGTGGGAGGAAGCCGGAGTACCCGGAGAGAACCCATGCATGCACAGGGAGAACATGCAGAAAGACCCAGGACCTTCTTGCTGGGCAACAGTGCTACCCACTGTGTTATTGTGCAGCCCGCAATAATGGAGTGTGGAAAAAAAATAGAAAGCATCTCAGCAGCTATAAAAAAAAAGGGATAAAGGAAAACCTACCACGTTTTATACAGATCTGAGTAGTAGTTGTATTTTCATATAAACATCCTATGATATTCTGAAAGAGAGTTCCAAAAGAAAACAACTTCAAGTTATGAAATTTAAAGGGGTGCTCGATGGAGTCAAAAACCTTGTAGAAGTCTGCCGTCGTTATCTTCTGTAAGATAATTGTAATCAAGAACCTCCTGTATAAGGCAAATGTTAAATGAATAGACCTTTCCTTCATAAATCCTGATTGTATGTCACTAATAATTTGATCTGTTTGTTTTTAATCGTTTTGCAGCAACCAAAGGTTATATATATATATATATATATATATATATATATATATATATATATATATATATATATATATATATATATATATATATATCAATGTTCAATAATGTAATGTCTGTGTATTCAATTGTCTAAAATAGTAGGGTCTTTACCGGGTTTGGGGATCAGTGTTATAATGCGCTGCTTCATTGTGATTGGAAGGGAATTACAATTACAACTACAATTATTTATGGCTTCTGTCGCCATTAGACTAAAGGGTTCTCTTCGAGCAACCCAAAAATATTTATAAAGGTCTGCCGTCACAGACAGGAGATTTATTCAAGAATAAAAAAGAAGGTATAGAATGTCTAAAATCCCCTTAGAATCGCAAGGTGGCAGCAAAGCCTTTGGTCGCTTGTTGCACTGTGAGAAAATGGAAACAGAAGAAGAAGACGGAAGCGAGCCACCCGGCCTGTTTTAGCTAGCAGGCTACAATTTCACGTCGGCTTTTAGCTGGGTGTTACACACTATTAGTGGCCGTGTTCTGAGATGTGCGGCATTTCACGGTAAGTCGCTGCACAGCAAATTGTTGAAATTGGTTTTCGTCAACCTAAATGTCTGACTGTTAAGAAATAAAATGCCCGGATGTTCTCACAATTGAGGTGTTAGCGTTAGCTAGCTAGCAGCAGCTAAAGGTAACCACTCCGACCACAATGAGCTCACGAAGCGAACAACTTAGTTGCTCGAATGCAGTACGTAAATCATTGCAGGTCGTTGTAGATTTACGCCGTACCTAGCTGATATTAGCTACTGACTGGGCCTTCTTGTATCATAAAGTAATGGGGTTAGCTTAAAGAAGTAACGCTGAGCGTGTTGGCATGCAACAATGTGTACATGGTTCGGCTAGCAACAATGGGGTTGACAGGGCCGAACTTCTGCTTTGAAAATATCCTATATAGTAGAGTTTTGTTTTTGATAACTGCTAAGAAATCCTGCCAATGCCTCGCTGGCTCTAAAATACTGGACACGTGTTTGTTTGTATACATTCTGTGTGCTTGATAAGGAAAACATCCATCATACAGGTTTAGGAACCAGGTTACATTTGTCGTTCCGTTACTTTCTGAATAAACAAATATGAATGCATTTGTGTATCTGACAGTTGTGTGTGTATGCATTTAAGTTTAGTTTGTTTGAAGCCCCTTTATTTTTACTTTAAACACAGGTTAGGATTAAAAAAAATGGCTAAATGTAACCTCATCATTGACTCTCCAGATAGCTATACAGCTTGTTACTTAAACCTAAAGCAAAAAAATAATGTTGCAGATCATTTACCGGCTTTTTAATGTGTAGCATCTGACTAGAAAAAGCATATGCTGTGTCCGGGTGATGGAATAACACACTCTGCATACTGTATGAGGGACTATACACATTTGACAGGAGGTAGCCTACTTTAATTGAAATGGTTAAAAAAGAGTAGTCAGTAGAATTAGAAATTATTACTGTGTATAGTTTTAGAATGATAATAATCAGTACGGTCCAAGAATTAATAATACACCTTATTCCAATAACCCATGATACTTTGCGTGGAGGAGTATTTGCACATGTAAACAAAGTAACTTAACTCTTGAAGAGTAAATAGAATTTAGCTTGAGAAGATACATTTTCTCTTTATCATATTGCATTTGACTGGTGTAAATTTAAAAAATGCAACACAATGTCACTGTTGGCTGTAATTTCAAAAGAGGAAGAAAAAAAAATAGAAAAGGTGAGGTGACTCTTCACTCCCCACATGAAAAAAAAGATCACCATTGGAAGAACACAGCTTCCGAAGGACCCACATTTGTGCTCTCAACACTCCTCTCCAGAAGACTCAGTGTTTACGAGCAAAATTGATGACAGGTGTTAATTATTTCTGAAATCTATATTGATCCCGTTTTGCTGTTGACTCGGTTATTTAGTTACCACATTCATCTTGATTTTTTCATGGTATTATATTTTTCGTACTATAAAGCGCATTTAAAATCCTTAAATTTTCTCAAAGATTGATCTGGTGCACCTTTTATATATCATTAAAGCTGTTCTTACTGACCAGTTTTTATGTGGTACAATGTTCTCTAAAATCTGTTAAATTGTCTAAGTACGACTTCTGTTAGCAACAAAGCAGCTACGCTGAATTGATAATTAATATTCAGAGTTACGGTACACTGTGCCACTACCTGATTGGCCTCCTGAGCTGTCTACAAGACTGCCTGGCTGTAATGTCTAAACTAGAAGTGCATTCATGTAAGGCAGCCCACGCCCGGAGTACGAACCAAGTAAGTTAATTCAACATAAAAGTTATGTTTATTTTGGCCTTATGTTGGAAACAGGGCAGTGTCGTCCAACTACGGATCAACTACGGATCCGTCTCCCTATCCACAAGATAGCTCTCTCTCTCAGGAGAGGGCGTTGTTAGAGTAAACACATCGGACATGTAGCATACACGCGTACTACACTTAGGTTAGCTTTTAATTTTAATCATCTAATAAATGTACACTAAGTGTACATTAGTACATTTTTCTAATTTCAGATGCCTATATGCTCCTGTTTGGCAGGGAATAATCAGGAAAACATGCTGTCAAAGTTCACTTCCGGAAGTATCCCACAATAAGAGTTGTCGAAAATAAAGCGCCATGGATGATGTAGTTGTGACAAGCTAACAAAGTAAAATATGCGATTTCTAATCAGATATAATAATCATGATATGGACTTTTAGGTGATCAAAACATAGGATACATTACTGGTAATTTAATACCATACAAATATATTACTGGTAAAGACCTCTTGTTGCACGAAACTTTTTTCATGATACAAAAATTCCCCAGATTGCAGGAACAGTCTCTTTTTTTTTTTTTTTGTTTCTGTGCATTTTTAACACGACTGTTGAAGCCACAAGTTAACGTTGGTCTGATTACTGCAGCTTGCATGGGAACAATTAGTCATGTTGGGTCATGTCAGAGCGTTTTGGGACAAACCAGTTATGCCCCTTTTCCACGGGCTCAGGAGATGGTTGGGCTACAATGTGATGTGAACAGATTACTGTTCACTGATTGGCCATGGGCGTGGTCAGCAGGATCACGCAACAAAACGCCATAGAAGCAACGGAATCATCACAAGCAGGGCTGAACGATATAGAAAAAAAGCATATCGATAAAACAGAAATCATATTGATCGATATCAATAATTATCAACAAATTCAAAACATATATTTTAAGTGCAGCCCTAGCCATTTTATGCTGTTGCAAACATGTAAAATGAAATAAATAAAATTAATTCAAACTCAACCCTTTATTCAACCAACGTTTTTCCAAAACTGCAAGTATCTAAAAAAGAACTCGCTGAACTCTTCGAGGGGGCGAAGCTTATTTCCTGGGTCTCCGTTGTGATTGGTTGGGAGGATGTAATGACTGTAATATTAACCTACGTGGCTAGAATGCAAAAGGAAGAAAAACTGTTCTTCTATTGAACTATTTACTGACCCTTTTTTCTATCATCGATATACGTCTGTCGATCGATAATTATCTTTATTGAATCGTCGTCCAGCCCTAATCACAAGCAACTGGCAAGTGTAACCCTTGGTGCTATAAGGTGCTTTTCTGTGCATCAAAGACTGCAATATTCAGCGGCAACTTGATGAAGCAACTAGAAATGAAACCTCATTTGCCGAAGTAGTGGAGACGACGCCAAGCTATGGACTTCTCCGCACATTGTAGCCACAATCTTGCCTTTGGAGGACATCTGCAAAGGTGAGGTTTTATTTTACTTTGCTCACGTTGGACCATACAACAGTAACAGTTATTACCAGTCAATATCTGCTAGCTTAAGATGATTAAAGAGTGCAAAAGAGCTAGCTCGCTTAGCAGCGATAGCGCTTTGCTTCCGATTCCTGGATTATTTTGCACTCTATTCAACTGGTTTGTGTTCTGATAAAGGATCCCTCTCCTCAACTGTAGGAGCTGTTGGCACAAACGACTCTTCTTCATCCATTCTTCAGCTTCGAAGCTGGCTAATCTGAGTGCCCCAATGCCCCTAGAAGCTCCTTCAGCAGACTAGCCAGCAACTCCATTCAGATGAGCAGTGTGTGGGTATGTGGCTATTTTATACTATATTGAATGTTTGCATACATTTGTCTTGTGTGTACGTCTCTAAATAATACGACAATTATTTATGTGTGCATATAAAGTAATGTCTGTGTGTCGACCTGTTTATGCCAACATGCTTATGTTAGGGCAACAGCCCCTCCATTCCTCAGCAAGAAAAGTCGCTATTGGCTGTGCTAGAAGTTGCTAGATGATGCCATTGCATAATTTGTATATTAATTTATGTAAATAGGCTGTATGAAAGGTGAGCTTTTAGCAAGACAAAGTGCTTAAAACCACTGTTAAAATGTTTAGAACTTAAAACATAACTATGACATTTTTTTTGTTGTTTTTTTTATACATTGTCTGAATTCCCACTACATAAAACAAATTAGACCAAAAAGACAGTAATCACAATGTGAATGAGGTAAATAAGTGATTGAAGCTGTGTGAATCAAATTCAGGGAGTTATTGTAGTTCTACATTTGAGAGGAAAAAAAGACTACTTTAAAAATTCCATTTACGTAATTTTTATTTTGCCGCTTTGTAATTCAGGGCAAGATAACCAGTAGTTTTACGCATGAAAGATTCATTTGCAATGTAAAAAAAAAAAGATTGGAGCAGGTCTGCTGTTTGTCCTCTGACTGCATGTGGGGCTTTCAGGACAAGATGGCTGCAGCTGTCTGTGTGAGACAGCGCTTTGTGGAAGTGTGGAGCGACGAACAGCAGCACTCGCTGCTACCTCAAGACAGTAACGATAGAATGATTGCTGCTTTCACGGGAAGTCGCCAAGAACACAGAAAACGTCACAAAAAAGTTTTCTCAGTTGCTTCAAAAAAGTCGCTAGAGGGATGGGTATCGTTAAGGATTTATCGGCACCACTACTCTTAACGATCCTCCTTATCGATCCAGTACTTTATACATACAAGAAATTAACTTAAATAAAAAGTATGTTGTATATTTCCATATATTACTAAAGAAACTTCGCTGTCCAAAATAGAAGCCTTTCGGTCAACTGCCCCATATTAAATGTGCAAATAATTTATAGCCTACACATACATTTCTTGTTTGTTTTTAAACATCACAATTAAAACATCGTACATGTATTCATTGCAATAATTAATGCAAACGTATGTCAATGCTTCATGTGTTTGATTTACATACATACATGCATACATACTTGCCTGCTGTATCTGATTCAGAGGCGGAGCTTGTTGTAGCACTCTGGCGGTGGAACACTGCATCTTTCTGTTTGTATGTGGTGCACTTTTGTAAGCTGTTTTATCAAATTACTTTTGTTCCCACCTTTACAAACAATGTTGTTATTGCAGTAATGGCAGTGTGCATTGTCAACAGCTATTTTTGAGAAGTTAAAACCAAACATTGGACTTTTTTGTTCGCTCTGCTATTGTACCTTTATCAGTGAGCGAGCACCTTTCTTTATGTTGGATGACATAGCAAGGCCAAGAAGTGAGAGCAGAACATTAGCCCCACTGCCGCTCCCAACAGTCTTCTCTGCGGATGTATATCTTAAGTGTATTAAAACGTTTGAGTTGGAGTCTCCCTCAAATGTTGAATACGACCTTAAGCCCCACATACTTCCGCGGACATATGTCCGCAGATTTCAGTGCGGCGTCAGTGCCACTGACAGTATGAGCAGTCTGTGGCAAGGCGTGGCACAGCACGGAACGCTACAGAGTCCAGAGTGCCTAAAACCATCAGGAGGACCGATAAGACTGAGGCTTGTCGGTCCACAAAGTCTGGCCGACGCGGCCCTGGGGCCGTTAGAATACCGGGTTTCAGTACCCATCCCTATTAAACATTTAATGATATTTTGATTAATTTCCAAGTCTGATTTGGGTTTTTATAAGTGCACAAATATGGGCGATGTATAGCAGTGACTCTGCACCACAATCACATATAAAGGAAACCCTGATCTTTGTTTCTGTATAGATTTTATTTATTTGTGTATGTGTGTGTATATAACTTGTAGACATTTGTATGTTTGTAGTCTACATATGTACTAGAACATTTGTTTTATACATTTTCCCAGGGGAAAAACCGGGTGACATGACTGACATGGGCAACGATGAAGAAGAGATGTGAGCAGCACAACTTCTGGATAAACACCTTTTTTTGAAAGTAGAAAAAAATCCTGCCTGGTTGGTGTTTTTAAAAACTAAAGCTGTTGTCGTCTTAGTCAACTAAGCAATCCTTTCTCATACCCTCTCTACACATTCTAAATATTAGAATGACATGTAAAGTTTTTAGTAAAGTATTTTTGTTCTAAAAAGTAAAATTCATAGATTAACGCTGGAGTGAAATATTTCAAGCCATTATTTGTTGTAATTTTGATGATGTTGATGGTGACTTACAATTAATAAAAAAAATTGTAACAAAAAATCATTGTCTCAAAAATGTTGAATAAAGTATTGTGAAAATGTTAAAAAAAAAGTGCTAAAGAAATCATCATTTTGTTGGTGTCTGAAAAACAAGCGGTTCACCTGCCCCTCTCCTAGCAAGCAACCCCAGGTGAGCTCAGACACCCCCCCCCCCTTTTTTTTGTTATACTGGGTGAAATGGTCCTTCCGTCTTGACGGTTGTCAATGCATTATGTATTCAGAAAAAGGAGGTTCAGATATTCGATCTCTGTGAGTGCTGCAGGACTGCAAAAAACAGTAACAGATAATTGCAGCTGTGGAGACTGTAAAATGCAACCCCTCTCCAACACAACATGCCCACATACATGCAACATACCCACTGACTTTAGGGTTAGGGGAGAGGGGAAGGCATATTTACCGTGGGGCTGCAGCTTATACCCTACTTGTAAAAACTCTGACCGATCACTGACATTTGCGCCAGCGGTGAGAGCAGCGGAGCTACATTGAACAGCTGAGAGTCACAGGAAGCAAATAATGTACAAGTTGAAGAGAAAGGCCTCAGTAGAAATAAGACCAGAGTGGAAAATGCCTCCTAGAAGTATCTTACACAAACCAACACTATAAAAACATAATTAGACAGGTGTTTCTCGGTAAAGTTATACCAGTGTTCTGACGGCTCACCATACCCATCGGAACGGCATATGTCTGTTAATGTGCGTGCAATACAATGAAACCTACATAATTGCGCATGTGTTAAATTCCATTCATTTCAGCATACCTCCGACTATGAGTGTCTGTGTATTCTTTTTTTATCCCCCAAAAGGAGCTGTGAAATTGTTTAATTTCCTGTTAAACCGTTCACTCTGTTGTTGGATTGAGTTAACGTTTTGCAACTTCCACCAAACTGGGTTCTCTGGTCATAAAGGTATGGACCCGGTCAGCAACAATACTCAGTTGGGCTGTGGCGTTGACACGATGCTCAATTAATACTAAGAGGCCCAAAATATCCCTCACACCATTATACTACCACCACCAGCCTGAACCATTGATACAAGGCAGGGTGGATCCATGCTTTCAGGTTGGATGACGCCAAATTCTGACCCTACCATCCAAATGTCGCAGCAGATATTGAGACTCATCAGACCAGGCACTGTTTTTCCAATCTTCTATTGTCCAGTTTTGGTGAACATGTGTGCAAATTGTAGCCTCAGTTTCCTGTTCTTAGCTGACAGGAGTGGCACTCGGGGTGGTCTTCTGCTGCTGTAACCCATCCGCCTCAAGGTTCGACGTGTTGTGCGTTCATAGATGCTCTTCTGCATAGATTGGTTGTAACGGGTGTTTACTTGAGATACTATTGCCTTCATATCAGGTCAAACCAGTCTGGCCATTCTCTTCAGACCTCTGGCGTCAACAAGACATTTGCGCCCACAGAACAGCCGCTCACTGGATATTCTCTTTTTCAGACCATTCTCTGTAAACCCTAGAGATGGTTGTGCGTGAAAGTCCCAGTAGATCAGCAGTTTCTGAAATAGTAAGACCAGCCCGTCTGTTGAAGAAATGGGCCCCGGTCTTCAAGAACTACGTGAAGAGAGCACAGGACCACCTGGAGTGTCTAGCTGCCTTTAAGTCCCTTAAATATCCTTTCTTCCCCATTCTAATGCAGCAGATCGTCTTGACCATGTCTACATGCCTAAATGCATTGAGTTGCTACAATGTGGTTGGCTAGGTGTACCTCATAAAGTGGCTGGTGAGTGTAAAAACAAACACGGAAAAGGAAAAACAAGTACATATACAAACATACAGAAGTGTGTATGTTCTGTCTCTTTTGAACCCCCAGAATGACCCTGAGCCATTCGCCATTCTGAAACACGTTTTAAGATGGATGGTGGTTTGTATTTAGGATCGGCATAAACCACCGGTCTCATTAGGAATGTAATTTCATTCACATTGAGCTTAATCCAATCACAATATTCTGACTGGCGTGTTTACATTACACATGTTTATTCCGATCATCCCTTTATTCTGATTTTAAATTTTAGTTTCTTTATTTCAGATTACTTATAGCCATGTCAACATAATTCACTCCCTTCAGATAGGCTGTAAGCCACAAAAGGTAATTACTAAAGAAGCTGATTGTTCAGAGTGCTTTATTCAAGAGAAGGTTGTATTAAATCCATTCATGAATTTGGGGAACATTCATAGGAGTAGACATGCTACAAGGGCACCCCTGTTGTAGAATGGTAGGGGAAACACTGATCTGGGCATTGTAGGGTTGTCATGGTTGACACACCTCTTTAATGTGACTGAAGTGGTGGTCCACATTTCTATAAGAAATGGGATTGGAGGGTGTCTCCCTATTATGGAGGGATCACACTCCTCAGCCTTCCAGTGGAAAGCTTGCTTTGGAGAGGAGGCTCCAACTGATTTTAGAACCTTGGATCCAGAAGAAGAGATGTTCCAAGTGTTTTGTTGAAGTGGAAAAGGTTCATGACTAAGACCCCCCCCCCCCCCCCCCTTGAAAGAGAGTATGGGGTATCTGGGTGTCATTCAAGGGCCATACAGTTCTTGTATACTCAAAGCAAGAGCTTTGTCCACATTTTCAGCACAAAGTCAAGCCATTTCCTAGTAACGTATAGTACTAGCTTATGTTATTCTAACCCTAATAGCATAAGGTTTATAACTTTGCTAATGCAAGGTCAAGAGGTTTACTGACCTTTCTATGTTGCTCTCAAACATTCGCGTCATACTGAGTGTAATTCATTTCAGCGTAATTTTGCCAACTTTCAATATAAAGACCCAGTACACTGAAATGCGCTGGTGAGTACCCTGGATCTGAGTCTGCTCCTAAACATGACTCACTCATCAATGGTGGTGTTCAGCTCACTATACACTATGCATGGGTAGTTGTAATTGAGTGTCTTCACTATGGGACACATGATTTTGGGGGTGTATCTTTTCATTGTCCCACATGCCAATCTTTGTGATGTGCTCACCTAACACCTTTGTGCGTGCTTGTTCATTGAGCCTCAGTCAGTGGCGTTCACGCTCGCTTGTACATGCATTGGTTCTCTCCTGGTACTTTTGTTTCTTCCCACAAACAGAAAACATGACAGTTAGGTCGTCTCTCTTAATTGCCATTAGGTATGAGTGCGGATGTGTGTGTGTGTGTGTGTGTATAATTGTTTTTACTAGTTTTACTTTTGATGAATTGACTGCCAATGTGTACTCAGGGGTATTATAAACAAATTGGAAGCGATTTGGAAACAGCAGTATCTCAGCCACGTAGTTGTAAGCCATGTAAAATGACAGAGCTGGGGTAGTGGATGCTGATGCATAGTGCAAAGGTTTCCGATTTCTGCAGTCATGATGCAGACTCCGACGGTGAAGTCGACCTACTTCTCGCTTCAAAGTATCCATGTATTTTTGCCTATTTTTTCCCTGCCATTCGCTATATGTACGCGAGAAAGCAACAACAAAAAACCGCGTGTTAACGTCAAATAAATATGCAAGCATATCGAGTTTTTTATTATTATTATCATTATTTTTATTTTATTTTTTTTATGTTGGCGAGGCGGTAGCGTGAGTTTGGCGAGGCAGCCGCCTCGCCAAGATAGCGCTGCGGTAAACACTGGTGAAGCATCCGACAAAAAACCTCATTTGCACGAAAAGCACAATCAATGACGAGACACATGCAGAAGGTAAACATTTGAGTACTGGTCGGGTAAAAGTCTGTATTTGTGAGCATATGTGTGTCTGGATGCATGTTGTGTGGAAATCTGTATGTCCATGAAGGCCATCCCTCCGGCAGGCAAGTGTCCTTGATGGAAAGTCTATCACTTCGCAGCTCCAGCTTGACGCCTCCACAGATGTCAGAAAGGAAGGTGGTGTGGGGGGGGGGGGGGGGCAGGGGATTTGTGTGATATCGCCATAACTCAGGGAGAATTTGATAGCGGGGAGTCGGATTTGAAAGAACAGAATTTGTTATGAGAACGAGCTGACACCAACTTTTCTGTCAGCCTTAAAGTCTTTTCGCCGCTGGCTCCAGGATCCAATATTCCAATAATCCAATCGATGGGCTAGTAACTTTCACACTTCCAGGTTTTTATCCCATCTCACCTCTGTGTACCACAACCGCGGTCAGCTTATCAAGCCGTCCGTTTTGTTCATTCAACGACCTCGTGAGCTGAGAAAAACCGACCGACCTCGAGGAGAGACAGAACAGAAACCGATCAAAGTAGTTGAGTGCATTGAGAAAGTCTGTCTTGTCCTCCGAGGGTAAAGGAGCAGCTTTGTAGTGGTGGCCTGGATGCCTTGCCACATGCGTCTGGTGCTTCTCTGATTGTGGAAGACTCCCTTTTTTTTTTTTTTTTTTTGGCCATAGCCACGCTTTGCTGTTCTCATGGCACAGTTCAGGTTGGCCCTGGCTGATCTGAGTTCCTCTCTGTCCCCACACTTGAACGCCTCATTTCGTGTGCTCAACATTGTGCATATCACATTGGTCATCTAGGGTTTCTGATTTGCCTGTGTAGTGACAGTCTCGGTCACAGAGACATCCTCCACTACTGGATGTATGCAGACATAAGTTCAGCATAGTCCTCTGCGTTGGTGTATTTTTCAATTGTTGCCACCCTGAACATGTCCCAGTTCGTGCACTTAAATCCTGTAATGCTGGCACAGATCCTACAGAGCAGACTATCACTTGCTTCTCTGTAGCTTTTACAGTGGCTTGTAACTTATGCGTTGAGTGCTTCCTTATGGGGTCGACACACAGGGAGCAACATTGCCATTCATTTTCTTTAGAACTTATGCAATGAGGCGACAATGGCTTGCCATCCTCCAGCCAAGTGACCGGCATAAACTTTGCATGTGAAATTTTGAGCTACTACAAATGGACATGCACATACAAGCTTGCGATGCGACACAAATTTAAAACAATTTAAACTTTTCACTGTTGCATGGTATCAAATAACCTTCCTTGTCTGTAATATAGGATGAACCATGTTGGTGGTTTTATTTTTTTGAGTAAACAAAAGCCAGATTTCAGTGAATTCCAGCAATATCTTCTGACTCTTCATCCCTGTCGGTCACAGACTCTTGGGTCCACAGTTATTGTCAATGTTGAGTGTAAACATTCACAGTAACCCCGTGATAATGATAGTGTCGTGTTTACCTTATTTTTTTGGAATGACTTCAGAGGTGATTCCTGCTGCCTGCTTCCATATACTCGCGTGTACTCAAACCTCTGGAGGTCCACCTGACATTTCCACAAACTAGCTACGCAGCATTAGTCACTCTGTGCCGCAGGTGTGTAGTGGGTGCCTGGTGGAGACTAGATGTAGCTAGGCAAGCAACTAGCTCATTAAACGTAATAACATACATCACCTGCTTTGTCAAACTAGCAGAAAGTGTGAGAAATGTATGAATTTGTCACAAGAAATGTAGGAAATTGCTCGAGTATGAAGTCCGGACAGCTAGCGTGGCTCGCAGTCCGTTACGCTGGCTAAAACAACTCTGTACTCCACAGTGGTGGTGTTGTTTTTTTGTTTTTTTTCTTGAATGTTTAAATCTGTTGTAGGTTGCGGCGTAACTTTCAACTCTCAGTACAATGGTATTATGAGACTGTAAGTTGCATTCTTGCTTTGCTATGTTTCTAGTGTAATATATTTCCACACAGCAGGAATGTTGTGATTAAAAGCACCTCTGCTAGCTGGCTGCAAACTGTGGGGATGGATTTCTTGACCGGAAGCGGATCTCATCGTGAGAGCCCGAGGAACTCTGCTACGTTCAGGAAATCCTTACCACAGTTAGCAGCCAGCTAGTAGAGCAGCTGCCTGAGACTCTGGAGACTTTCCAGCAGAAAACCTTAAAGCACAGACGCAGTTTATGGATCGGAAATGTCCCCAGGTTGGATCAGAATTTTCCGATCTGTAAAAAACGTTGGTATTGGAGCCCATAACCGATACTGGATCGGCTCCATCCCTATACTGAATGTTCAGTGCAAAATTAAAACTTTTAAATGATATAGTTCTGTAAATGAGATCTGAATTTTTGCTTACTTATTGGTTTTACCCTAATAAAAGAATTTGAAGTCAGTCATATTGTAATTAATCTGATATTTCGCTGTTAACCAGGAATAACCTTGAACCTTTAAAATATGTTCCCATGGTATTGACAATTGTATCAAGTATCAATTTAAATAGAGGACAACACATGCTGTGTGCTCTTTTATAGCTAATGGTACTGCTGTTACTCCCCAGCCTCTTTCAGAGTATCCTTTCAAGCCAGGACTGAGACTCCTTGTCGTTTCTGTTTTCTCTGAAAGGACCAAGACGGCCTGGGGTGTTGGAAGTCGACCTGTTCCTTTGGATTCTCTGCGCTGCCCAGCTATGTAGTGCAGCTGGTTGGTTTTTACAGCCGGTAGGTTAGCCGGTCTCCTAACTCAAGAGTGTGATTTTTCAGTGAGCATCTATGGGAGCAGCTGTCCAACAGAATCGAGGTAAAAACAAATGAAGACCATTGCAGTCTGGTGCAGAGGCAGTTTATAAAAGGGCTTAATTTTGTACCAATGGTGGAACTGTCTTGTGAAAAGGGTAACTGTTCCAGTAATCAATTCCAGCTTGATTGCTTTAATTATAGAAATTTTGGTGTAAGCATGCATTGTCATTTCAAGTGGTTGGTTTGTGAGTTAAGATGGCTGTCACTGGGGCGGGCCGTTTGCAAATTTGATTTATAAAAAGGCCTGTTCCTTGGGTCCACATGTTCAGTCATCTCAAGGGAGAGCGTGGGATCAACGTTAGCCAAGTGCTGTGCAGCCACATGGTCATTAGTTTTCTTGTTTTATCAAATGGAGTCATCTTTACATATATTTACACATTTCGTCAAACTATTAACATGGTTTTCATACATATTTGTTTCATTTCTACAGGTGCTACAAAGTAAAAGATTGGAGGAGCTGACCTACATCATCGTTTTTTTGGGGACAAAGACCCTTCACTGATTGCCATGGACGTCTTTGGCCATGTCTGCATAGAAATTTAGCTGCACATTTGGGTTCAAAAGTGATGCCATCAGCACACGGACAGAATCGTTTTATCATGGATAAACAGACGGCTGTGAATACTGTTTCTCCAGCACAGATGGGAGCAGAAGCCATTGCTTTCATCTGCACGGAATGTGGCGATGGATTCAGTCAATACACAAATGTATTGACCCATATGGCTATTCATGGGCCTCTGGAGTCTTTTTCCTTTGACGGCTCATCAAATGGATTTGAAATCCCTCGGGAATATGTGCTCCAAGAAAATGGTACGCTGATCATTGTAAATGGTTTAGCTCAGTTGAACTCTTTTAATTCCTCAAATTCTTCTGCCACACCAAGGTCTCCTGAAAGAGTGTCATCACATTTGCCATCACCCATTAAGCCCGTTTCTACAATTCTGAACTCACAGCCCTCCTCGTACAAAGACACATTCAGACCCAGGCCACCAGGCTTAAACTCGGACCAGTCTCGGCAGAACTGTTACCATTGTGAAATATGTAACCGATCATTCACAACCCCACAGAATCTACTCCGTCACCAGCAATACGGTAACTCTGAGAGGGGCTTCAGGTGCACTCTGTGCTGCCAGATCTTTGACGATAAACACAACTTTAAGAAACACCTTCAAGACCACTTCAATGAAAGAATTAGTTGTTGTGGTCACTGTGGTAAGCGATTCCTTAAAATTGATGCGCTTAATGCTCATCAAAAAGAGAATCACTCCATGCCCAAGGGTTTGGGTAAGCCAGAGAGCAAGGAAGATAAAAAGATGGAAAAGGCATATCCTTGTAACAAGTGCAAGCTAGTTTTTTTCTGGATGTCAGACCTACAGATACATTCTTTGTATCATTGCAAGGGACAGGAGCCTGATGTGGAATTGGAATCTGATTTTGAAATTGATGAGTTTTCCAAGGATTCAGAAGATGAGGAGCTTGTAAACTGCCTCACCAACGGTCCATCCAGTGATGTCAAGAATGGAAGTCAGAAAATATCAAGAGATGATGATAATGATGAAAAAAATAAGCAACCCACCTTCACACCATACAGATGTGGTTTGTGCGGGGATCGTTTCGAGAAGTTAGCGGATCTAAAGGAGCACCATGTCACACATCAAACTCAGGAAGAAATTGATGAGTTGAATCAGGAACATCAAAGACCCCTCAAGCGGGTCGTTCCACCAAATAGACGGCGAAGATCTAATCCAAATGGAAAGCTTCATCCTTGTAAACACTGTCATCGAGTCTTTAATCACTCTAGTAGTTTATCTCGACACATGAGATATCATAAGGGCACAATGCACACTTGTGTATTTTGTGGCAGACATTTTCCACAGCGCTGTGATTTGAGAAGACATGTTATCATGTACCACAAAACCGAAGGTTTGAAACTTTTGAACTCAAATTCACAAAATGGGCCCTCATCCAATTTGGTTGACGATGAGAAACAGGCTAACACTCCCGAGGACAACACCAAAGAGTCCCTTGGAAATAAACAGACTTCAGGAGAGCTAAGTGAAAAATTTGTCAGAGCTAACTACAAATGCCTGGAGTGTGGAAAGAAATTTGGACTTTTATGTGTGTACCAGCGGCATTTGCGTTATCACAAGAAAGAGCCAACAAAGTGTCCCAAGTGTCCAGCCGAGTTTAAGAACAGCGTATCCCTTGAGGTTCATCTTAAAAATCACAGTGGCTCTGAACAAGCAGGTGATGATGGTGATGGACAGAAATCTCCTGCCAAAGGCAATGGTGTAGATAAGGCACTTAAAGATAATCCAGAAGACATAGAGGAGGATGATATGGACCAAAAACAAAATGAGAAAGGAAGTTTCTCTGAAGCTCTTTATGAATGCACTGAGTGCACTGACACATTTTCATGTTTGGACACATTTCTTCAGCACCAGGCTTCTCATGGCTCAGAAACAAAAGCTAACTAATAGGTAAAAAAAAGTGTGGTGTGGGTGGAGAGTATACAAAATTCTTTTGTATCAAATGCACAGCCAAGAAGTTGGGCAGTCTATTTCATTTGCCTGTATAACGATGTATAGCAAGATAGTATTCTCTCAACCCTGATTGCAGGTCAGCTGGCTTCCCGTATTTTGTAGTGACATATATTGTGGTAGTTTTCATTGTTTTTTTTACTTAGATCATGGAACTTGAATACCTTTTTAACTGTATGCATATATTCTTTCGAAAGTATAGCATTCTGAAACATTAGGCTGTCATTAAAATAATCAAGATAAAATGCTTTAATGCTTAAAGTTTTGCTTTGAGTCCCTATTTTTTGTACCAACTTCAAAACTGAGTAAAGCAAGAACAAGAATATGTACGATGGGTAAATTTTATTTCGTATGCGTTTCAGTTATTCATAGTACATTTGTGTTCGAGTAACTTATTCATTATTGATTGGATTATTGTAATTGTTGAGCCTTTTGGGCCATGATCAAAGCCTTACTTCTTCACCATCAAGTCCATTACATTCTACGAGGCTTAATGCTTTTACAACACATGATCACCTTGGGTTTAGTGGTAGAAGCAGAATTGCATCACACTTTTGGAAACCTTCATGTGAAATGCTAAAAAAAAACTGGTAGGTGTGTATGTTTGTAATAGATGATGGTACGCCATTTATCGAAAATTACTCTGGGCATCAGAAGTTGACTGCAGTAATCTTAGATCTTGTGAACTGAGGAGCTTGGGCCTAAGTTCAAACTTACTTTGGATGTCTTTCAGAATTTAGCTTATTGGTTGCTAAAAAGCACGTTTTGCCATGGGTTTAACAATGCTTCCCAAGTCCTCCAGCATTATTTATTTGCTTAGCATCATTTTGACAAATTAGCAATTAGCAATATTCTTTGACTTTGTTGCCAATACTAAAATAAAGTTTAAAAAGCCAAAATATAACCTTTCAAATGGCACCTTCCTTTATTTGAGTTATTTAACAGGTTTTTGTGTGTCTGATCTCGGCACATTTCAAGTCATTTTCAGGCATGATGAATAGCTAGCCGTGTACAAGTCCATGTTGGATCGCCCAAATTGGAAATGTATTTGGGAAGACCTGTTGTAACGGGAAGATATCTAAAAAATGATGTAGCTAGACCACTTTTAGAAAGAGGTTGTCTAAGTTTTGTTAACATAAGATGTGGTAAAATCCCTTAGAGTAGGATCCAATTTAGAGGGAACAGACAAAAAGACAGGTAGATGGCCCCTTTTATTAACTATTGGATAGGTTAGTGTAGGTCCTCAAGCTAAATATGCAAATTGAAAAAAAAAAATCAGTAATGCTGTGTTGTTAAACACTCAAATCTTTTTTTATTTATTGCTACTGTTCACCATTTGCCTAAGCAAACTGCAATGGTCTTCTGTGATTGCATGATGTGTGTAGGTTGAGTACAGTATCTTCATGTTGATACGACCAGGAACTGCCAGTTTTTACTGTAAACTAGGAATGGTTTGGATTGCTCTGATTTGTTACTTTATTAGTAAATTTCTTTTCAAAACAAAGTGTTATGTCACTATTGTAAAAGCCATTTGCCTTCTGATCCAATGCAGGCCCATTCAGTAAATGAGTTTTTCTTCCAAGAAGGTGGTTATAGTGTTTAATTTCTCAGGTGGGTTCATATCAGTGGGGAGTTACAATCCCTTCTGCATTACTGATTCATGATATGGACACAGAGTCCAGCTCCCCTCCAAGCCACCTCTGGCCATTTACAGTCACAGTTGACATTGCAGAATTAACTACAGGCAAAAACATGATTGGGAAAAATGTTGAATTGGGTGCACTATCCCTAGCTTGATATTTACCTCGGAACACCTTGCAAAGTACCGAGAGCTTATCAGACATCTGTGGGTGCAATACAGGTTATGAAACAGTCCATATGGAGGGCTTTCTACCAAACCAGGGACAGTGCTCTCCATTTCTCCTGCGTAAAACACTGATTGCAGCACCAAAGAAGGGGGATTTTGTCCGGACATGAGTCCTGCACATACCTGTACCTACAGGTATGTGCAGAGCTCAATTTTACAAGCGTGTCCTTGACATTACACTACTAACTGCTCAGCAGGAATAAGTCTTCACATCTAACTGCTCCAGGGTAGTTGCAACTAACAAGCACCCGCAGCGTCACGCTTCTCTGTGCCACAGACTGACGGGTGTGCGGTGGCGGCCTGCTGTGGGAAATGTAGGAGTTTGTTTCAAGATATGTAGCCAATAAGTGTGCTCAGCTATGAAGTTTAAAACGTCAGTGGGTAGTCTGCACAATGCACAGTACAATCAAGCGTGAGATTCAACATGATAAATGCGTCCTTTCCCGTTGGTTTGTTTCACGTGGTTCCCCAATGACTTCATTATGTCAAGAACATTTGCATAATACAAATATGAAGATGATTACGTCTGTTTAAACTTGATTATTCCTCAGTCCGTGTATGGCATAAGATGGCTTCTTTATTCTTGGAAAACACATTTTTGTTGCTGCATAGACCACATGAATGGATCCGAAATAGATCCCCAATTGAAAAAAATGTAATAAGGTTTTGCTCAAAAATATTCTAAACTCACATCTACAGTCTACATACGCTTTGTGGATTTGGAGAAGGCGTTCGACCGTGTCCCTCGGGGGATCCTGCGGGGGGGGGGGTACTCCAGGAGTGTGGAGTACCGGGCCCTTTAATAAGGGCTCTGTATGACCGATGTCAGAGCCTGGTCCACATTGCCGGCAGTAAGTTGGACTCGTTTCTAGTGAGAGTTGGACTCCGCCAAGGTTGCCCTTTGGCACCGATTCTGTTCATAACTTTTATGGACAGAATTTCAAGGTGCAGCCAAGGTGTTAAGGGGATCTGTTTTGGTGGCCTTAGGATTGCGTCTTTGCTATTCATGGATGATGTGGTCTACAGCTCTCACTGGAGCGGTTCACAGCCGAGTGTGAAGCAGCCGGGATGAGGATCAGTGCCTCCAAATCCGAGACCATGTTCTTGAGTTTGAAAAGGGTAGAGTGCCTTCTCCGGGTTGGGGAGGATGTGCTACCCCTAGTGGAAGAGCTTAAGTATCTTGGGGTCTTGTTCACGAATGAGGGGAAGATGGAGCCGGAGATCGACAGGCGAATTGGTGCGGCATCTGCTGTGAAGCGGGCGCTGTACCGGTCAGTTGTGGTAAAGAGAGAGCTGAGCCAAAAGGCAAACCTCTCGATTTACCGGTCGATCTATGTTCCTATCCTCATCTATGGTCATGAGCTTTGGGTCATGACCGAAAGAATAAGATCCCGGGTACAAGCGGCCGAAATTAGTTTTCTCTGTAGTGTGTCTGGGCTCTCCCTTAGAGATGGGGTGAGGAGCTCAGTCATCCGGGGAGGACTCAGAGTAGAGCCACTGCTCCACCACATTGAGAGGAGCCAGTTGAGGTGGCTCGGGCAACTGGTTAGGATGCCTCCTGGTGAGGTGTCCTGGGCACGTCCCACCGGGAGGAGATCCAGAGGAAGACCCAGGACATGCTGGAAAGACTGTTTTTCGGCTGGCCTGGGAATGCCTTGGGATTCCCCCGGAGGAGCTGGCCCAAGTGTCTGGGGAGAGGGACGTCTGGGCCTTCCTACTGAAGCTGCCACCCCCGTGACCCGACCCCGGGTAAGCGGAAGAGGATGGATGGATGAATGGATTCTAAACAAATGGTAGTTTTAAAGAGATTTTCATTCAATCAAGACATGGGAAGAAACAAAGACGGGTAGCCTTCAAAATATAACCATGTATAAATTTACACGATAGAGACAGATGGATAAATAAGAGAGGTTAAGAGAGAAGATTGCCATGCATATAAAGCTGTATTCTGTGATATTAATGGAAAGTGGAAGAAAAATCTTTGCAACCACACAAGAAGCAGCACTATATAAATATATCGTGTCCCCGTTGTCTGAATTGTGAGAAATGGTTTGTATGCAAGTTTATACCAGTTTTGTTTAATTGGCATTACAAGTGAGTGAAGCTAGCTGCATACTGTAGCGATCCTGCAGTAATGTTACATGTTACAACGTTCCTGTTAGAGTTCTGTGATTTCCCATGGTCTGTGAATGTCACGTTGGGAGGAGCAGGACTGGGGCAAGGAGACTTTCTGTGTGTGACAGTTGTGTTGGTGTGGTCACAGCCGACAATAACCAAGTTCTGTACCAAAAGTTTGACAATAAAGGCAACTATATTGAATAATGACTCGGCATTCGTCACGCGTCCGGCTGGGCGCTACAATGGTGTCAGAAGTGGGATGGGGGAAGTGCTGAGTCAGGTGGGGGCAGAGGGGGAGAAAGTGGAGGCATACTTCAGTAAAACTTTCAACAAAGCTGAACGGTGCTACTGTGTGTCACATGCAAAGAACATCTGGCTATCATAAGGGCAATAAGCCACTTCAGGTACTGTGTGGCCTGCCCTTCACTGTTCGAACTGACCACTCTGCCCACCAGTGGTTAATGTCTTTCAAAGAGCCAGAAGGTCAGATTTCATGCTAGCTGGAAAAACGTGCACCGTACGTGTTTCAAGTGGAGTACAGGGCTGGGACTCACAATGCCAATGCTGACGCTTTGTCCCAACAACCCTGTGCTCTCAACGGCTGCAGATACTGTGAAGAGAGAGGGGTCTGGGAGAAAGCTCTGTGTGGAGGAACAAGGCTCCAGGCAGGATAGAGAAGGACCCATCTGCAGAGAGATGCAGGTTGTTGATTCATCTGAACGGAGAGAACAGCAGGAACAGGTTGCTGATTTGCACCCTGTGCTGCGGTGGGTGGAGTCAGCACAGCAACCACAGTGGAATAAGGTTGCTGGATGCTCTCCTGCCACTAAAGGACTGTTTGCAAAGTTTGGGGCTCTACGGGGGATGCATGGAGTGCTCCAGAGAGCCTGGAAAGGGCAAGTTACAGTAGAAGAGAGGTGGTAGTCCCCAGAGACCTGAGAGAGACGGTGTTGAAAGCCTCCCATGATACTGCTGGGACAGGCCACTTTGGAGTCTGAAAAATCCTGCGTCGTGTCCAGCAGGGTTTCTACTGGGGCCGTATGAGGAGAGATGTCGAGGACTTTTGTCACTGTTGTGACCTCTGCATGGCACACAAGGGTCCATTGGAACAGTCTTGTGCCCAGCTGCAATACCTGGGAGTAGGGGCCCCAATGGAGGGTGACGGTGGACATGATGGGCCCGTTTCCTCGCACAGACGGGGCAACGGTTATCTTTTAGCTGCCATGGATTATTTTGCAAACTGGCCGGAGGCATATGCCATACCATACCATACCAGGTTGCAGGACACCGGCTCTCGAGGACAGGATTTGGACACCCCTGCTCTAGTGGAAGGCGTGTTTGCCAGATTTGGAGCAGCTGATGTCATTCACAGCGACTCAAACTTTGAGTTAGGTGTGTCCTCTATGTGTGAGTTAGACAGGGTGGGGCCTTGTGAGGTTTTGGAGAAGTGGGTGAGGTGGTCTATAGGGTCCAACTGCCACCAAGGAGTAGACAGGTGGTCCTCCACAGAGACAGGTTGGCCCCATATAGGGGTGATGCACGTCCTCATCGGCGTCCGGAGCACTCCACACCTTCCCGGAGGAGCAGGACAGCCACGCCCTCAGGCTCAATGACTGGCTCCCATACTAACTCCCCACACTCTTCCCCATCCCTTAACTCAATCCCCGTTCATCTACAGGTAGCTCCAGGACGGCAGGTTTGTCCGCCATTGTTCACACCAAGGCGTCCTCGGAGACAGAAGGCCCCCGTGCCACCTCAGGGACTATTTATGTGACTCCTCGGGCGAGGGTCTTTATAAGGGGGAGCAGTGTAGCGATCCTGCCATAATGTTCCATGTTACAACATTCCTGTTAGAGTTCTGTGATTTCCCATGGTCTGTGAACGTCTCGTTGGGAGGAGCACAACCGGGGCAGGGAGACTCTGTGTGTGACTGTGTTGTGATGGCATAGTTACAGCCGACAGTAACTAAGTTTTGTACCAAAAGTTTGTCAATAAAGGCAACTTTTAAATAAAGATTTGCAAGAAATTTCTCAGTTTATAAACACTGAATTACCAAATGTATTTGTGCACCTTTCCAAATTGAATTATGCCATTACATCATGAAATGAAACCCGCTTGGTTGCAAAGCAGGTCTATTATTGTAAAGCCCACTACCACTAGACTTTTAATGCGTACCCAACTTCTTTGGGAAAATTTATATTCAAACATCATTGCCCACCAGGCCACATAACGACATTTAGAAAGGTTTAGATAAGGTAGCTTGGTACACCACAACTTCATTGGTCTGCAGCCAGATTCTTTGAAAATAGGTTTTTATTGTGCAGTACTGTATTTCAGTGGTAGTTGTTTTAACATACTTTTTATTTTCTGTATGACTAGAGCAACTTGAGATGAAGAGTGAAGGCTGCAGGCTAGGACCTTTTGCCTAAAGTGTCTTACCTAATAAATGTGCTTATGGCAGAATAGTTTGTTTTTTTTAACCCCATAACCGCACTCTTGAACATTGTGCTGCGATTTCCTACAAGATCTGAAGCTATTAAGCAGCCAAAGATGGGTTAACATCAGATTAAACCCCATAGATCAAGAACAGGTTGACGCTTAAGTTTCATATGGACAGATGAGCAAATTCTTTAGGAAATAGTCAAATGAAATGTATAAAAATACGTAAATGGTAGAAATATGGAAATAAAATGCTACAGAGTATAAAAAGTCTTCCTGAATAATAGGGTTTTAAGTTTTATTGTATTATTGGTTTAAAAATGTCAAGTTAGTGATTGAGTGAAGATCCTAAGGGAGCTGATTCTAGAGTATGGGTGACAAAACTTAGAAGGCCCGATTAGCCCATTGCTTATATTTAGTTATTGGAAAACCCCAGAAGTACTGGGACCTTGACTTCAGGGATCTACAATGCATGTGGCATGCATTGTAGATCCCTGAAGTCAAGTCTTTGTGAGCAAGAAACAGCTAAACTTTTGAACCTTGCACTTAGTCTGTCAGGGTCCTCAACAGTATTTTTTTTCTCTCAGTGTAACGGTGGACGGCTCGAGGCACGGGTGTATGTCTGTCAGATGGTGGGGGGCTGGTGCACGCTGGTGTGTCCTTTTGTTGCTTCTCTGAATGCATTCCCACAGCGAATGCATCCAGTGTTGCATAGTGCAGCTCAAAGGGAGCTGTTCATCAAGCTACTAACAGCTAGCGCTACCATATGCTGTTCGAGAGGCTGATGTACTTTCAAGAGCTTTACTGATTTTTCTGTTATTCTTAAACATCCATGTTGTGGCGCGCTGGTGACGCAGCGGGTAGCGCGACCCATGTATGGAGGCCTTAGTCCTCGACACGGTCGACCCGGGTTCGACTCTGACCCGCGGTCCTTCGCCGCATGTCACTCCCCTTCTTCCTCCCTCTTCCTGTCAGCCTACTGTAATAAAAAACGAGCCACTAGAGCTGCGAAAAATCTCCAAAAAAAAAAAAAAGTAACTTTATCTGCATATGAAACAAGGCTTTGGTTAACAAATCCAAGTGTTTTTGAGTTTAATACATTATTATTATAGGCTGACGGTGGTGCAAGAGTTGGGGAGGTCGCCGGTTCAAATCCCCCGCTCTGACTGTCTCAGTTGTTGTATCCTTGGGCAAGACACTTCACTTGCATTGCCTGCTGGCGGTGGTCAGAGGATCTGATGGCACCGTTGTTATGGCTGTCTCGCTTCTGTCAGCATTGTCAGGGTGTGAATGGGTGAATGACTGTAGTGTAAAGCGCTTTGGGGTCATTGGACTTCATAAAGCGGTATGCAAGTACAAGCCATTTACCATTTTGTGGTGGCTAGAGCAATGCGCTTGCACTCTGAGAAGGTTGCAAGTACCCGGTTTGATCCCCCAGACTGCCATTGTGGGTCCCTGAGGAAGACCCTTAGCCCCAGATTGCTCCCTGGGCGCTGTGATGGCTGCCCACTGTTCCCTATAGCGCTTTATCAAATCCCAACAACCCCAAAAGTGCTTTACACTACAGTCAGCCATTCACGCACACATTCACACCCTGATGATGGTGAGCTGTTTGTAGCCACAGGTGCCCTGGGGCAGACTGATAGAAGCAGGGAAGGATGGCATGCATACACACAGGACAAACAACCATGCTAACGCACATCCAGGGACCACAAAGAAATCTCATAACAAGAATATTTTTTTGTTTGGGTGAGAGTACCACAAGAGAACATGCATAGGGACTGCATTCAAATTTCACAAGGTCCCTTCAATTCATCTGATGGACCATCTTCCACATCATGTTTGCCTCAAATTCTAGATGTTTCTGATGCACTTTTTATGCTGTTTGTGTTTTTATGGCCCAAGAGCTAGTCTTGCAATAGAATCTAGCACTCTGCCTTTTAGATGTTGAAGGCATGTGAGTAGCCAGTAACAGGTTTGTAACTTAGGTGCAAACCATCAGTTTGGGTGTTTAACCGAGCATCCTGTTGGTGGGATATTAGGCCCGTTTACACTACACCTAAAAACCGAGCCATGCCGAGACCGGTCCTAGCTTGGTCCAGTTAACTGAGATAAATGCAGCCGTTTACACACACAGGAGTTATCTCGGTTATGGTTCCTTGGTTGCTCCTCGCCTCCTAGTGGCGATCTGCGTTACTACCGCTCTCTGGGATTGAAGGCGGGACCGAGCAAATCAAAATGGCGGCACCCGTCACATTCAGGATGTTATTGTTAGACAGATTCGGCTTTTGGGACGTGGATAAGACAAATGAACGTCTAATAAGGATTTACAGACGCGGGAAACAACAACAGACGCTGAGGTTCATAAGCAGAGTCATCACTGGAAACCGTGTGGCACGGTAAGGAAGCTAGTATTATTATGAATGTCTGAAATTTGTCTGAATGGAGTGTGAATCGGGACGTGCAGCCGGACACGCCGGGAAACCCGCGGACAGTCAGCTGACTGTAAGGGCATGACGCGGTCTGCTCATGCGCTCCTCGTTCTCAGGGAACCGGGATAAAAAAAACCAGTCCGAGACCTACTGATGAACTGGTCTGCAGTTAGCGCGGTCCGGTTATCATTAGCGCGGTCTGGTTCAGTCTGCTGACCATTTACACACAAGAGTTATCTCGGTTACCGAGCTCGGACTGGTCTCGGCTCGGTTAAAAAAGTGTAGTGTAAACGGGCCTATTGTTGCAGTGGTTGCAGAAATTCAGAACACAAAGCTGTCAAGTCTCTTGTAATGACTGTGAGACACGCATTTTCCTGACGTTATACACACGTCACACTTGACGTTCCCCACACAAAAACAAAATCCCATATGGGCTGCAGATCCCACCACCACACTGTCTGTTTTGAGCTCAGGCCAAGACCCAACCTTCGGCAGAGCTGCTGAAAATAGAGGCTCAGGCTGAACTTTTGGTGTAACATGACAGCTCTGAGATGCCTGAACAAATATTTAGCTTCCTGTGTAGCAAGCCGCATAGAGCTCCAGAGCGACAAGATACGACTTCCAGTGAATGTGTGCCCTTAAGGTGCATTCACACTGAATACTAATGATGTGACCGGAGCAAATGATTTACATGTTATGTCTATGTAGAGGCACGTTCATGAGCAAAGTGATGCAAAGAAAGACAAAGGATGCGTTTCTAGTGATGCGAAAAGCTATTCTTTTCACAGATGAGCGCAGGTTCACTCTGAGCTCACATGACAAACATGAGTCTGGAGAAGCTGTGAGAAACATTATGCTGTCTGTAAAATTGTTCAGCATGATCGGTTAGGTGGTGGGTCAGTGTTGGTCTGGGGAGGTATATCTATGGAGGGACGGACAAACCCGCACAGAATAAATTATGGCATCCTGACTTTGGGATGAAAGATCCTTCACCGATGCTGTGAGTCCTAGGTTCCTCCTGGTGAACGATAATGCTTGTCTCATGTGGCGAGAATATGCAGGCCGTTCGATCCAATCCAATAGAGCATCTCTGGGACATGTTTAGGTCCATCCAATGCCACCTGGCTGCACGTCAGATTGTCTAGAAACTCAGTTATGCCCTTGTCAGGATCTGGGAGGGGATACCCCAGGATACCATGTATCATCTCATCTCATAAGGAGCATGCACCAACATTGTCAGACTTATGATCTGACTATATAGGGGCCAGACAGCCTACTGAGTCCCATTTTGAGTTGCTGCAATGACAAGTCAGTAAATTGTACTAGCCTGCCAGTTGTTCCCTTTCTCTATATGACTTCAGACTAAGCCCTTTGTGGGTTGATAATTTTCCTCAAATGATGTGGCGTCCTTTTCTTAATACATTACCCATTCCATATCAGTGTGGATATCCAGCATGAGATGTTCTTTAAAGTTTTATTTTTTAAAAGATAAGATCTTCCCGAATTTTGCTATTGTGGGACAATAAAGCTGTTTCTTACCTTATTTTTTGAGCAGAGTCTTCATGATAAACAAAATAGGGCAACCTCTCCTAAAACAGCGAGGAAATAACTTCCTTATTGTGCAAAACATTGGCTATGTCGGAGCTGGTGCCAGTATTGAAGCCATGAATGAAGTGGGGAAGAGACAGGGGAGCTTGGAGGATCAAATTTACAGAGCTGAAAGAATATGCCTCACATGTAGAAAGATATTCTGCAACAAAAGAAGCCTTAGTATAGTATACACAAAACATGTAATCGCAAAATACTTCAAATACTGCGAGTTAAAAATACAATTGGAGCATAAGGTTAGCATTGATATGCTTTTATAGAGAATACAACAGCGTCAGAATATCTTTGCACAAAGTAAGCTTACTGTCGATGAGGTGCATAAAATAAAAAGTGCTTAGTCACAAAACCCCATCAATCACTAAATTCAGAGTTGGCCGAGTTGAGGCCCTTCTCCTCTCCCCTCCACCCCCTGCCAGTCGGTTCCTGCAGATGGTGTCCATTTGGTTAAATCATTTTTCACTTTGAAACTGCTCTAGCCATTGTGGTCCTTGATGGTTCAGTAATTGCTTGTTCACATTTTTAACTTCTCCCAGCATTGCTTTGGCGCTAACTGATGAGCGGTCATCAGTCTAGACACCTCTTTGAATACTTCCTCGTTTTAGGTTTCTTTTTGTAGGTTTCTCTGTATCTTTTTCTCAGCCACCAAGCACAAGAATGTCTGCATCTAGTCATTGGACCTTATTGTCAATTTTAGTGCTTCCATCTTCCCTAAAGCTTAGAATACACTCATACACTGTTGTGAGTTCTTACCAATGGCGGGTCTGTTTCCTGCAAGGGGATCGTTCAAGTGACACAACTAGTGACACCACCCCCTACTCAATCAGTTACCAACAGTCTTGTGAAGTCATTAGCCCCATTTACACTACCCTTGTTAAACTGATCCATGCCGAGCTCGGACCGAGCTTGGATCAGTTAACCATGCCGTGCTTGGTTCTGACGACCATTTATACATCACGGTAGCACGGTTCCTCGCCTCCTAGTGACGATCTACGGTACAACTGCTCTCTGAAATGGCGTACCGCGCACGTGCCGTCACCGACTCAAGAGCAACGCCCCTTTTGCCGCTTTGGTAGGGCATACAGGTAGAGAACGCCCGTAGCAACCAGCTATTACACGCACAACAGAACCAGCGATATGACCAACTTTGCAGCCGTTAAACGTTCCCAAGACGATGTTCCAGGCGCACGGATTACTGGTCGCACTGTCGAAGAACACACCAACCTTCAGCTCAAACGATGGCTTGAGTGTCGAGGGCTTAAAAAAAACGGAAAACGGGCCGAGTTGATCGAACGGTAAGCTTTGTTTTTTTTTTTCCTGCGCGGCGGTCATGGCGTCGTCGGCCGTTTTTTTGTTTGTAATCACCGTCCAGGAATCGGTATATGTTTAATGTTTGTCTTATTTGAAATGTTTTTGAGTAAGCTATCCTGGTCGCAGGGTACCATGTTAGCGCCTGCTATCATGATAGCCTATATGCTATCATGGTAGCAGGCGCTTCATTATTAACATGTCGGCCAACAAAATACTCTTACCTGTTCACTACTTGATGTCGCTGGAATTGGGTCAGGATGTTCTTCGGTTGGGCCCTTTCCTCCAACAAAATGCTTGCTACATATGTACGTGAATTTGGTAACTTTTTCCGGGTTGAACTGTTGTATAGGCCGATCGCACCGGTGTACCCAGCGCACACATTTCTCCTTGGCAGTCTTGAAGAAAACATCCTTTATATGCGGCCGATCAGCGTACCTCGAGTCGCTGTTGCACGCTCCATAGCAACAATGTTTAAAAACATGGTTTTAAATTTGGAAAAAGCGTTTACAGAGTAAAACCAAGGGTAACGCACGTCTCTTTTACAGCGAAACAGCGGCGGACTATGCAAGCTTGCCCTACTGCGTACCACGTGATGTGACGTCATCGTGACGTTACGTTTCTAAAAATGGCTCGCTCGTGGTACGCCATTGAAGGAGCGACTCAAGCAAATCAAAATGGCGGCGCCCGTAACATTCAGGAAGTTATAATTGTGCTATTTCGTTGTTTGCGGAGAATCAGGCGAAGAAGGCAACATTTGGTAAATTTACTTGACGGAGTCGGCTTTTGGGACGTGGATAAGACAAACGAATGTCTAATCAGGGCTTACAGACACAGTAAACAACAGATGTTGAGGTTCATCACACTGCTAAGCAGAATCATCACTGGAAACCGTGTGGCACGGTAAGGAAGCTAGTATTTTTATAATTGTCTGAAACCGCAAAATTAGTCAGCTGACTGTAAGGAAATGAATTGGTCTGCTCATGCGCTCTTTGTTATCTGAGAACCGAGCCAGGGAAAAACCGGGCCAAGCCCACCCATCCAACTGGTCTAGATTTAGCGCAGTCCGGTTGTGTCTGGCACGGTTCAGTTCAGTTTGCGATCCATTTATACTCGAACGTTATCTCAATCACCGAGCTCGGAACGGTCTCGGCACGGTTAAAAAAAAAAGGGTAGGGTAATTTTTTCAGCCCAACTTAGCTCAATTGGAACCCTGGCCAAGTAGCTACTAAAAAGGGTCTGGTACCAAGTAACTAACAGAAAATCCTAATAACAAAGTACAGCTGTGTTGGGTAGGTGCTAATGTAAAACTGCCAGTTGGTTTTCTTGGTCATAACTGAACTGGTTTTACACCAGCTCTCTATATTTTTTTCATTTATATCATTAACCCATTGCCTAAGATTGTCCCAGCAGGGTCACTGCCTCTCTCCAGCAGCCATAGGCATGAGAAATTCAAACCCACGACCTTTTGGGGGTGGTGGGCTAGTGGTTGGAGCATTGTTTTTATGAACCTGGAGGTTCTGGGTTAAACTCCCACACACTGCCCATCTGGGTCCCTGAGGAAGACCCTTAGCCCCAGAATGCTCCCTGGGTTCAACACAGTGGTAACCCACTGCTGGGTAAAATGCAGAGTATAAATTTAATTGTTGCAATGACAATAAAGGTTATTATTATTATTATTATTATTATTATTATTATTACTGCAAGTGCTACCAAGTATCCCACTGTGTAGCCCTCTTTTGAAGCCAGGCAACTACTTAAACAGTTTCCTCAGTAGTTGCCCAGACCTGGAAGGGTGGAAAAGGATTAACAGGATTGCAACTTGCCTCCAAACCACAATTAGTGCTTTGGGTATTTTGCATACATATGAATAAAACACTAAACATTTTTTAATCCTAATAATCCATTTGATTTATTTATTGATTTGTCTGTATACTTATGGGCATATCTTTTGACAACTTTATCCAGTGGAGCCAGATGTCAAATAATTTACTTTTGAGTTTGGTATGAGACATACCCAAGGATATTGTTTAAGAAAGTTATTGAGGAATTGATTTGGTCGTTCTGTGATGTAATGCAAAGGATGCATGTGGAAGGGACTTTTCTATACAGACTCAGTTTAGGGTGTTAAACTAAAAAAAAATAGGAACGAAATCTTATCCATTTGTCTATTCACACATCTGTGTCATGACTGTTACTTTTACAAAAAAACAGTATTTACAGTTAAACCTCAGTCTTTTTTTCGCTTATTTTAAGATGGATCTGGTTGATCAATAGCATTGGCAACACAGATCAAATACTAACAATGGTGAAACATTTAAATGATCAAATTAGCTACTTTTTATGCATAAAAAACATGGAATGGTTGGTACATATAAGGCAGTTAATCAAGTCTGCTCCACTTTGTCAGTTAACATTTGTCATTCTCTGGGTGAACATTTCACATTACAGTGGGTTACATGGTTTCCTTTGACCAGAAGAGTGTTAAGTACACATAGGAAAGCAAAAGATCTATTGTTTAACTGCACAAGTATTTGATCCCTATTTGGTCAAAGGCATCGATGTGGCTATTGGTAAAAAGGTTGAACTGTATGGTTACAGAATTGTAAGCATATCTTCTAGTTCCTGTTCCTCTGAGTCAGGCTTTGAGATTGTATTCCTTCACTATACTTTTTCCCCCCTATGTGATCCTGTTTTTTCACATGCCTATTCCACTGTAGTGGTTTTCAGAAAGACTGGAACTAGGAACGGAGGCTCCATTTTAATAAGTCCAGCAGACAAAATGGGTGTATGGAACTTAACCCTTTAAATGCCAGATACCCCGGCCAGTCAATCTTGGTGTCCAATGACTGCAGTTACAGGAGCAATACAGACAGATTAGTTAGGAATGGGCACTGGAAAACTGGAGAGGACCTTCTGGAACTGAGGAGTCACTGTCACCAGTCTGCTCACTGTCACCAGTCCGCAGGGCCCGTATGCCTTCTACAAGGAAGGAACGATGGTGTAGCTTTCAGGGGGGACTTGCATGTCAGGCTCATACAAATCAGTCAGGAGCTGGGAGAACCACAGAGTGCTGGGGTGGGTGAAATTCAGTGTCCTTTTTTAGTACATGACAAAAAAAATAAAATGTAATGTGGATGACTGTGGCTGAGTGGTTAGATTAGTTGCCTTGGATGATTGTAGGTTTGATTCCAGCTTCCTCCTGTCATGTGACCCAGGGCAAGGCATTTGACCCAAAGTTGCATACCGACTCGTATGTATGAATGTTTGTGCGTTAGACTAGTGGGTACTTTGAGTAGTCAGGGTGACTAGAAAAACACTTTACGAATTCCGGCTATGTGGATAAAGAGAGAACACGGACCCAATAATAACACAGATACAAACAATTTAATTATCCAGACTTTTAGTTTTAACCTGTTGTATGTGGATTAGCTTTAATAAGAAGAATGGTTAACAGCCTAGTTGTGCTTTGTCACTGGACCATTTTCTTGCTCTTCTTGCTACATGTCACATTACCGTGGCTTAGGGGTGTGGTGGTGGCACAAGGGTAGCACGCAAAACCCATGAACAGTGGGCTCAGTCCCTGACGTGGCTGCCCTGGGTTCCAGTTCTGGCTGGTGGACCTTTGCTGCATGTATTCCCCCTTGCTCTCAATCCCATTAACTGTCAAATAAGGCCATTAGCCCCACAAAATGGAAAGAAGTAAACACTGTAGCTTAAATGGTCTGCCTTTGTCAAAACAAATCTAAAATGCTATTTTAAATCCATTAGATGATTAAGCATTGATCACGCAGTTATCTTTTCCTTGTTGGCTAAAAATCATGTGTAACTCTAAGTGAAAAAATACAATGGTATGGTTCTATATAGGTTCTGTTCATCAGAGTCAGGAGGAGGCTTTAGGATTTTTTTTTCCTTACCAGAATACGTTTTCCTGTGATCCAATCCTTGCAAATTCCTGCTCCACTGGAGGGGTTTTCAAGTAGACCTGTACTAGGAAGGGAGCCACCATTTTATGGCAAGTCCAGCACATAAAATGGTTGCATGCAACTTAACCCTTTAAATGCCAATTTTTTTACACAGACGAGGCAGTTGGTCTTTGTCCCCTAGTGGCTGCAGTTACTGAACCAATGCAGGGAGGAGGGATATGGAAGCGCACACTGGAGTGCTAGGTCCCTGGTAAGGACCTGAATGACAAATGGAATCTTTGTCACTGAAAGCTGCAGAGCATGTGTGCTTCTGCAAGGATGGTACCATGGTACCCCCTTCCAGGGGAAAGCTGTGCTGCCCCTCCCCCCACCAAAATAGCACCAAGAAAACCACAGAGCATCAGGGATGGACTGTGAGACATTTACAGATGAATTTCAATTGCCTCTAACCTGGGTCCTATGTATTAACAGAACTGGGGGCACATATCAACTATTAATTGATATGAAGTCGTTATGCTCCAGTCCTCTGGTTTTAAGCTGCAAGGTATAGATTGCTAGGTACAAGTACAGCAGTTATTTATCCACTTTGCAGTGTGCTTTAATCATGGTCTGGCTTGATCAGACAAAAGGGAGTCAGAAGCATGAGCCTAAAGTAGACATTTAAATGTGTCTAATGCTGTAGAATCTGTCACACCATATTATCTTAACCTTGTGGGGTAAAAAACACACACACACAATGTGAGACCATAAAAGAAAAAAGGTGACCTGTATGGTGCTGTAGCCTATACTTTCCCTTTCATCCGAGTCAGCAGCGGTCTTTAGAGAATTTCCCCCTCCAATGTGCCTCTTTCTGTGATCCAGTTCTTGCACCTGCCCTACCCCACCAGAGGGGTGTTCAGACAGACGGGAACCAGGAGTGGAGGCGCCATTTTATAAGTCCTGCGCACAAAATGGTTGCGAGCACCTTAACCCTTTAAATCCCACCCACCGCCCCACACAAGTCGACCAGTGGTTTTTGGGGCTCCTGTGACTGCAGGGGGCTGGGGCAATAGGACAGACTGGTTATGAAAGGGTACAGAGGAGGATTTCAGTGACACCCACACTGCAACCTTCACCACCCGTGTGTGCACGTCTGTGTGTGTGTGTGCCTGCCTGACTCTCTCTGCAAAGTAGGAACCACAGTGCACCCGTCCGCGGGGAGTCGCGCCAGTCCCGAGCCGGGAGAGCGTTAGGGGGCGGGCCCTCGTGGAGTCTCCGCACCTTGTCATTGGTCGTCACGAGACGGTTGTGTAACGTACGCAAAAGGACTTTGCGCATTGTTCGTAAATACGCAAATCCATATAATGGAGTCTCACCCAGAGCTAATCGCTTAGTCCGGCTAATACGTGCTAAGTTCCCTCTCGGCGAGCCGAAGAAAGCGGCGAGGGGTTTCTGATTAAGAAAGAGAGCCGACGTCGGTTCTCGGACCACAAAAGGTAGAACGTTGTTGGTCTTTCCCCCAAGAAGGAAGACGCGTTTGAAAGGCCAACTGGTTTCTCTTTATCCCCACCGAGCTGCGGTGCAGCCTATGCTATCCGGTCGTTTCACAACAAAGAGCTATAGCGGATGAACGTCAAAGGACTCCCGGCAGCACGGCGAAGAGCACCGCGGATCCGCGTTCTGGTAAGAGCTCCTGCTAAAACAAGCGCTTAGCTGCCCTGTGTTGAAGCTACATAGCAGCATGCTAGCCTGTGAGCTAGCGTTGATCTGGGAAGCGGCTAACATCAATGTAAAATTATCAAACACGTGGCTGGAGTCGCAGAACTCCCTGCCGCTGTGGTTAAGCCGGTTTTGTGGACCTGGTTGTGTCATATTGTTGGCATTTTGGGTACGCTGTGCTCCAACCAGGCTGGGCTAAAACAGCATCCGACCATAACATTCAGGGTAAGAGCAACAGCACCGCTTCAAGACGTCCAGAGACGCTATAATATGATGTTGTCCTTGTTTTCCCAGATCAAGCCTTACATTTAAGTCCATCTCTGCAAAGATGTGAATGATTTCCCAAATGAGTTATTTGTGGTTAATGGGCGTTTGTCAGATTTGTTAAAATGTTACTGTTAAATCATCTGGTGTGATGCATTTCTGTTTAAATCAGTTACATGCTATTACATTGCTTATTGAAGGTAAGTAAGTCTTATTTAGGTGTGTTATCTGAGTTAAAGTCTGTCTCAGAATATAGGAGGTGGTGTTGGAGAAAAATGAAAAGAAGAAGAAAATTATTCAGTTCAAGCAAGTTCTGCTAAATAGTTTTTCAAAACATAAAATTAATATAATATTTTACATCATAATCATCTTCCACAAAGGTAAATACAGCAGTTGCACACAACAAACACAAGTTATTTTGTTAACCCTGCTAGTCTTGCTGTTATTATGTCTTGTTATTGTTTTTATTTTGCTCTTGGGGATATTATGAATATTAGCACTGAGCTATGAAAACCTTAGATCTTTTCTGTGTATTAAATAATCTGTCACACTACATACAGCTTAATAACGACAGTTAAACACTGTCAATAATTATATATTAAACTTAGATCTGTTACTACCCAAATCGATAGTGTATTTTTTTTTTACTATTACCATTAGGGGTGGACAATAATTAATTCTCAATATATAATTCAATATAACTTGATTAAATAAAGGTGATATGACATTTCCAATATTTCAATATACATTAGTCTGTGATTACTGTATCTATCACTGAGTGACGTTCTGGGTTTTATGTAATTTTATGTTTTATTATTTAAACAAATTTCTAAAATGTTATATTTGAGGAGTTTGATAAACATGGCAATATGATTGTCACTAGTTTGCACAGGCATCTGCTGTGGGCATTCTTTGCGGTCTTTGAGGCTTTTATTTACACTATCGCGATTATATCGTTTTGACAGAAATTAAGAAATGTGTCGGGATATACATTTTTGCCATATCATCCAGCCCTAATTACCATATAGTTATTTCTTTTGCATTTTTACACAGGTGTCATCACAAAAATTATCCACACATTTATTTCTGATCTTTGTCATAGCATATGTTTTTTGCGTAATGATTTTGATTTATTTTCTTATTTTATTTTAGCATGGACGTGCAGGTGTACTGTGAGGATTTTGCAGAGACTAAGACTCAAATCCCTTTTCAATGAGAATAGTAATGGCTGCACATTTGTCTGTGACGGTATCTGTAGCCTTACTTTGGTGGTAAATTTGCAAGATTTATTGTTGCTGCTATAATGGCTCCCTTAATCAGTAGATTAACTTCTAGGTGAACTTATGTAGTTTTTGCTATAGCTCATGCTGATATCAGAATTTCGGTAGAGCCTTTTTTATTTTAATTGGTAAAATGCCCTCTCCCCCATTACAACCACTTAGAATTTAGGTGTGCATATGTATTCAGCCTCATTTACGCTAACTTTCAGGTAACATCAAGTAACTGGTTGGATTTAGTAATCCTCTGGATACTAATACCCCTTTTCCATCACCGTGGTCTACCCCACACCACTCTTCTCGCCCTGTCCCGTCTCCTCTCCACTGACTAGTCTTGGTTTCCTACAGACCCGGTAAGGCCAGGGAGCTGGTGAACGCCTCCTGGGGTTGGCTTTAAGCGTTACCGTGTGGCATTGACTCTAATGGAATCTGTGAGAAACGGAAGAATAAAAATACAAAGAAATCATAATAAATTCAAAAAAACAAAATCTAAATGTTTGTATAGTTTTGTCTTGAATATTTTGAAAGATAAAATAATCCACCGGCATATATTTCTGGTTCACAGATCGGGCTGAACTAAAATGCACAGACTCTGTTTCTCTCTACCTGCCATGGACAAGTATTTGGATGTGTGTGTGTGGCAGAAGCGGAGAGGGGAGAAGAGGCAGATGTGTTCCAAACCACTGTAGAGCTTTTATAGACTGGATATTGGGTATTTGCGCTGTGCTGATTCGGTGGGCTTTGGGTTGGGTAAACTTGCTGCGGCGGCTGGGTTTTGCTCCACGCTGCAGCGGTAGCCTTCTCTCTCCTGCAGGAGGATGGTTGCTGTAGCAGTTGCTCTACCACAGAGCGGTTCGGTCAGCACCCATGAACGGTTCGAGAATATACGCTTTTGAGACAAAACTAACAGCTTTCAGTGTATCCGGTGAATCCATTGATTCTCTATAGTGCTAAGTCAGAGTAGGCGTCGGAAGTTCAGGGTAGCACATGAAACAGTCGTACCTAGGGATGGGAATCGAAAACCGGTTCATGTTCAGAACCGGTTCCGTGTGTTCCAATTCCATGGCACCGTTTGGCAGCTTGCTAAACGGTGTGCTAATCTCTTTTCGATTAGCACAACGTTTTTTTTACGCAAGTACGTCACGTTTTTTACGCAAGTTACGCACATGGCATTCAGTAAGCTAGTGTGCGTAACTTGCGCACGACGTGACCAGGCTTAAAGCAAAACAAAAAAAAGTGGCGCCCCATCGGGGAAAGCGATTGAAAGTTTGGCTTCATTTTAAGGAAGAGAAAGATGGCAACAAAGTGCTTTGCAATAATTGCAAAGTGGCATTTACATCCACGGGAGGAAATACATCCAACAGGCAGAAACACCTGCACAACATGGCATATATTTTAACGAATGCCGTGTTTTTGATTCTTACCGGACAGAAGCTAAAGTTACGACCAGCGTGGAAGGCAACTCTGGTGGTATGTAGCTAGTTTTACATCACTGGCTGTGCTTAATGTGGTGCCTAGTAAATCATATGTCATTTCTGGAAATAAACCAATTTCCTACCTCTCTTTGGGGTTATTAAGGGAGTGTGCCTTTCTCATTAATTCAGCCCTTCATTGGTAGCTTGTTTAATTAGAACTACTGGTAGCTGGAATTCTTACATGATTCTAGCTATTGCAATGGGTGTAACGAAACATGCTACGAAGTTGCTCCACATTTCAGGGAGCGAGAAAAAGGTGACTCTCGTTTATTTAAATCAGGGGGAGACGATTTTATTTCCCAAAATTGTACAGTAATGCTTTTTCGTTAAAAAGATGGCTTCTCCGTTAGATTTAGATGAATGAGGTTATCTAAAGAGAGATTAATAAGCAGCTGTCAAAACAAACTTACATTTTCTTGCAATCTAAACAACTCATCTACTGTATTTAAGTTTGTTCTTATATTCCTTTAGTTATTTAAACAAATATGTTACTCCAGTTGCACATTTGCTGTGGACATCTTGACCTTGTTAGTTTGTAAGGTCTTTTGATAGTTAAGTAAACAAAGTTGATGCTCATCATCAAACTGTTTGTTCTCCTTTTTTCCCCAAATTGGAATCGAAAAGAGAATCGATAAGGAATTGAATCGTTTCACAGAATCGATAAGGGAATCGGAATCGTGAAAATCTTATCAGTTCCCAACCGTAGTCGTACCTAAAGATGCTTAAATAGATCCAACAGGTGCATGAATTGTTTTTTTGGGTGGATTGTTTGTAGACCCTGCATGGTAGGGAATTTTAACTTTGCAGAGTCTACACTCTGACCTTGAACTGTTTGTGTACTTAAAATGTGTCCAAATATTGCTCCGTTTTCTTACACTCATAAGTGTATAGAAGGTGTGTGCACACCTTCTTCTGTCTTTCTCTACTCAGGGTTTCAGAAAACTCTGTTCCTGCATTCTTCTGCTGTAGCCTCGCCTTTTCCCTCTCATATTTGCTGCCTCTGCTCTGTGCTAACCCAGAGCCTGTGTCTGTGCTGCTTCTGTGTCTACTCTGTAGACCCACCCTGCTCAGACACAGAGGAAGGGTGCTCCGCTCCGTGTCTAAGGGAGGGAGAGAGGAGGTGCTCTTCACTGTCCACTCACTGACGCAAGCAGCTCTGTACATGTTTCTGAAACAAAAACGGCTCTCAGTGAGGAGCCGACTCCATCGTTCATTTCAAAGAGCTCTAAGAGCCGTTTTGTTCGCGACCGACCCATCACTACAAGAACGGAGTGTGTGTCAAGCTAATAACAGCTTGCTGCTGTGCTACGGCTTCTCTCATAGCAGAACAAGGGCCGTTATGGATCACCCATGCACACAGACCAAGACATGTCAGAGCCTTGTCTACGTTTTTATTCTGCAGTTTGTAGTGGATCAATCAAAAGGCCCATTTACACTACTCTTTTTTTTTTTAGCCGAGACCAGTCCAAGCTCGGTAACCGAGATAACTCTTGTGTGTGAACGGTCAACAGACTGAACCGGACTGCGCTAAACATAACCGGACCGCGCTAACTGCGGACCAGTTCCCTAGTAGGTCTCGGACTGTTTTTTTTTTTTAAATCCCGGTTACCTGATAATAAAGAGCGCATTAGCAGACCGTGTCATCCCCTTACAGTCAGCTGACTGTCCGCGTGGGGCAAACTCCGAAAAGCCGCCGTTGTTTTGCTGTAACAGACGTGCGTTAGCCTAGGTTTTACTCGGTAAACGACTGCTTTTTCCAAATCTAAGACCATGGTTTTTAAACATTGTTGCTATGGAACGTGCAACAGCGACTCGAGTTACGCTGATCGGCCGCATATGAAGGATGTTTTCTTCAAGACTGCCAAGGAGAAATGTGTGCGCTGGGACCGGGGCGGTCGGCCTACACAACAGTTCAACCTGGAAAAAGTTACCAAATTCAAGTACATATGTAGCAAGCATTTTGTCGGAGGAAAGGGCCCAACCGAAGAACATCCTGACCCAATTCCAGCGACATCAAGTCAAGGTAAGAGTATTTTGGTGGCCGACATGTTAATAAAGTAGCGCCTGCTACCATGACAGCATATAGGCTATCATGGTAGCAGGCGCTAACATGATAGCCTGCTACCAGGATAGCTTACTCAAAAACATTTCAAATACGACAAACATTAAACATATACCCATTCCTGGACGGTGATTGCAAACAAACAAACAAAAAAAAAAACGGCCGACGCTGCCATGATCGCCGCGCAGGAAAAAAAAAAAAAACAAAGCTTACCGTTCATCAACTCGGCCAGTTTTCCAGTCTTTTTAAGCCCTCGACACTCAAGCCATCGTTTGAGCTGAAGGTTGGTGTGTTCTTCGACAGTGCGACCAGTAATCCGTGTGCCTGGAACATCGTCTTGGGAAAGTTTAACGGCTGTAAAGTCGGTCATATCCGTTATCCGTGCGTTCTCTCCTGTATGCGTTCTCTCCTGTATGCCCTACCTAAGCGGCAAAAGGGGCGTTGCTCTTGAGACGGTGACGTCACGTGCGCGGTACCGCATTCCAGAGAGCGGTAGTACCGCAGATCAACACTAGGAGACGAGCAACCAAGGAACCGAGATAACCGAGATACCTCTTGTGTGTAAACGGCCGTTTTTATCTCGGTTAACTGATCCAAGCTCGGAATGGCTCGGTTTTTAGGTGTAGTGTAAACGAGCCTAAAGACCTCACTGGGGGGCAAAGATGGTTGAGGATCAACCTCTCAAGGGTCTTGGTCAGATGCACAGTAATTTCTACCAGCCAGTAGCTACTGAGGTCCTTTGGATAGGCACTGGTACTATACAGGAAGTCTTCCACGGCTGTGGTGCTTTCCCCAGTTTATCTTTGCAGCACCTAAGTACCCTGGCGATGATGCCATTCGTGCCTACATTCTTTTGCACCTTGACCTGTCGCGCTTCTTCCCAAAGCTGAAGTAATGAAAGGCACAGAATAGTGTGTGTGATGAGGGGGGCTGTGGGGTGGAGTCCTCTAGCAGTGGGGATGGGTTGTAGTTGAGAGGGGCAAATTTCTGGGAAGAAAAGCAGGTAGTCATCAAATATGAGGATGATTGCAGCTTGGAAGATGGGCCGGGGGAAGTGGGAGTGTCTGATTGAGCTGGTGAGGAATAGTTTTATGTCATTAACCCGCCCTAAATCTCCTACTGCCTGAGAGTTTGGTTTGTGACCTAAAATATTTTTTCATGCTCTTCCTTGAAAGAGCTTTTTCCATACATTCCTCAGAGCTTCCTCAGTCTCCTCCGGCAGTCTCTTCTCTGTGCGTAGCTTGTTGTCGGCATTGGGGTTTATACACAGGCTGGAGATGAACCAGGTTGTGACCAAAGCCCCCGAAGGGAATTCAAGTTGATTAGATGTATGTTTCCTTTGTGTTGGTATACAAAAAGTTCAGAGTTCTGTAGTGTGGAAGGTAAAATACTCAGTGAGGGTGGGGAAAGAGGGGCACGGGGACATATTATTAAAATCCCTAGAAATCAGGAAACTGTCCTAAGAATGCTGTATCTGGAGTCTGCAGGTTACTGTGTGGCTGACATCTACAGAATTCACATTCCGGGGAACATGCAGAGTTCATGGTTTCCACCACCGTATTATTTGCCTAGCAGGCCACCATACTTTACTCCCCCGCCAGGCTAAGCGTAATTTATTTACTTGAAATGCCCGATGTTGTCTATGTTTGAGAGCAGCATAAAACGGTCAGTAAAGTTCCAGTTTGGGAGTAAATCCCCCATTCAACATAAGCTAACACACTAGCTGCTATTAGCTTGACACACTCTACCGTACCTCTTTTTTCTTTGTCGGCAAGGGATCTCAGGTTCCCCCACTGTATGCCCTTAAAATCCGTTGATGTATCCATCAATGGTGCGGGCAACTGGACTTGCAGGAGCACAATTTCATGGGAGGGTAGCAAGTTCACATGGGAGGTAACAGCCATGAATATAAAGACCACAATCTGCCATTCATTCACCTGTTCTGACATATTTACGATGCATTGGGATTGCCTGTCTCTTATTTTGAAAAGTTCCGGATGCATTTTACTTTTCCTGTGTCTGACTTCCTGTTGAGCTGGATCTAGTGTTTGGAGCTTGAGGCATGTGTGCTCCGTCATCCATCAGAAATAGACTCCGTATCTCTGAGTGATGACGGTGGAGGGGTCTCTCTGTCAGTGCAATAGATCCTGTGTGAATTACCGCATTTGACTAGAATGGCTATCTTTGTAATGGCTATTGCAAAGAGAGCCAGGAGTTGGTGGACATGATTATTGAACCAGGCTAGCAACGGCTCTGATAGGTCAATCTGGATGTGAACAGCACATCCCAAACTGCTTAAAAGCTTGGAAATTCTGCTTTTCTAGCTTTGAATTGAGAAAGCCATTGGGATGAAGAGCAAAACATGTTCAACTACAAGACCATAAGTGCAGATCGCTCTTTTATTAATATGTTTTAGATTCACCAGCAAAAAAATTTCTGTATGTTTGCCACTCTTTAGATTTTTATTTGTAAAAAAAAAAAAAAAAAACTTGATAGTGTTTCCTGTTCCTTGTGAACTGTGCACTACTTTGTTTTGTTCTGTCAAATGTACACTTTTTCAAGGCACAGATTTTTTTTGTTTGTTTCGTCTTGTCTGTTTTTTCTGTATCTGTACAATTTGTACAAAATACTACCCAACTGAAGGAGTGCTTTTTTTTTTCTCATTCTGTGTCTCTAGTGTAGTGTACCCTTGGGCCTTCTGCTTTTGGATTTGCTCTGACTTGCACGCAGCCTGTAGAAGGAGATGGTCCCTTCTGCATGGAAAACTGCCTTAGCTGCGTGTTCTAAAACCCGTTGCTGGTCAGAACTAAGCTGAAGCAGATTCAAAGTTTGCCATTAATCCAACAGCACACTACCAGAACAGTCACACGTCTATTCTCAGACGTGTGACCGTAGCTGTTCAATTTACAGGAAGCTTTAGTGTTACATGCTTATGCTTCTCCTGTCTACGCAGCCACAATGTGTGCCTCACTAAGGCACCATCTTGGTTATCTGCTATGCACCTTTGCCTTGAGAAATAAAGTCCTTATATATCAATCACAACAGTCAGTCAACCATTTGCTTTGTAAAATTTAGCCCCATTTAAAAATAAATGTAAAACATTAAGGGCTTCATCTGACTGTTGAAGAAATGCCAAAGGCCAAAGGAACCAGTCCTATGGCATCTGATATATGGTCTTTATGCAAGACTGGAGAACACAGTATACACACTAATCCTTTCCATTAGACAAAAAAAGTTAAACTGTTTGCAAAATATTGCTCTAAAATTTTTTTGAAACCAATTGAAATAATTTTCTTTTGCCATCTGTGATACAACCATCTTTTAATCCCGGTAACAATCTTTAATCCATCAGTGATACAACCATCTTTTAACCTGGTAACCAGTGGGTTTGTCAGTTCAAACCCCTGCTCCGTCTCAGTCATTGTACCCTTGGATGAGACACTTCACCCACTTTGCTTGCTACCGGTGGTTAGAGGGCCCGGTGGCACCGAAAGTTTATCAGACGGTACAAATTTTCAGTACCTAAACGCATCATTGTGACACTGCAATATTTGTGATGCCAAGTGCAACGCCAGCCCCGGGAATATTTCTAATCTGAGGAAGCACCTGACCCTGATGTCCTCAAGCAGCCTAAGCGTATAGCAGCATAACTATAGAGGTAGCTCAGGGTAACACGAGCCACTCTAACTATAAGCTTTGTCAAAAAGGAAAGTTTTAAGCTTAGTCTTAAAAGTAGACAGGGTGTCTGCTTCACAGACCAAAACTGGGAGTTGGTTCCACAGGAGAGGAGCCTAATAGCTAAAGGATCTCCCGCCCATTCTACTTTTGTAGACTATAGGAACCACCAATAGAACTGCTGTATGAGAGCAAAGTGATCTGTTAGGAACATCTGATATATGATGGAGCTTGATTATCAAGGGCTTTATACGTGAGAAGGAGAATTTTAAATACTATTCTTGATTTAACAGGAAGCCAATGAAGGGAAGCTGAAAATAAGAGAAATATGATTCTCTTGTTGATTTTCATCAGAACTCTTGCAGCAGCATTTTGGATCAGCTGAAGGCTTCGAACTGCATTTTGTGGACTTCCTGATGGTAAAGAATTACAATAGTCCAGCCTTGAAGTAACAAATGCATGGACTAGTTTTTCAGCATTGGCTCTGACTTAATTAAAACATTGGTTTTACAGTGTTTCCCGCAGGAATTTGCTTAGGCGAGACGGTGAGTTGGGGGGGGGGCGCGACGATAAGTTTTGCACGGACCGACTGGCGGGGGGGGGTATCATGTGTTTTTTCCCAGCCATTCACTATATGCACGCGTGAAAGCAACAACAAAAAAACGCCTGTTAACGTCAAATAAACATGCAAGCATATCCAGTTAGTTTTTTGGAATGTTGCCGAGGCGGTAGCGTGAGTATGGCGAGGCAGCCGCCTCGGGAAACCCTGTTTTTAGAAAATGGCTCATACAAAAGCTAAAACCCTCTCAAATTATGTTTAATATCCTAAAATAAGTTTGCTTCACTGATGAAATATTGATCATTTAATTGAACACAAAGAGGTCTGATTTTGGCAAGACAAACGTTTTGTCATCTACAGAGTGATGTGAAAATTGAACAAATTTACTTCAAATACAAAAATATGTTGCATAACATCAGTGAATTTAGTGGTGAGGTGAGATCCATATTTAATATCTTGTATGACTTCCATGAGCTTGAAAGACTAAATCTATGTGGTTTGACAATGATTCATACAATTTATTGATGAAGTCATTAGGAATAGCAAAGAAAGCAGTCTTGCATATCTCCCAGAGTTCATCGAGATTCTTTGGTTTCATCTTCGATACTTCCTTTTTCATTCTACCCCAGACATGCTCAATGATGTTCATGTCTGGTGACTTGTCTGGCCAGTCCTGGAGCACCTTGATCTTCTTCGCCTTAAGGAACTTTGATGTACAAAATGGAAGTATGTGACGAAACACCATCCCGCTGCAAAATTTGACCCATTTTGTGGTTGGGAATGTAAGAGGTAGCTAATACTTCTTGATATTTTAGGCTATTGATATTGCCTTCCACCTTGCAAATCTCTCGGACACTGAAAATAACCACAGAGAATGATATTTCTGACCCCAAACATAACTCTTTTCTGGGTGAATCTCGGATCCATGCGGGCTTCAGTAGGCCTCTTGCAATATTTGCGGTGGCTGTGCAGCTCTTGCAATATTCAACCGAAGATTCATCTGAGCAATCCACCTTCTGCCACTCTTTCAGCACCCATCCTTTTAGCAGGCTGTGGGCATTGGCAAATCCCACAATTTTTTTTTAATAGCCTTTTGTTTAGTGCTGGTTTCTGGGCACTAATTCAATCATGGAGGCCATTTCGAGACAGGATTCTACAAGCTGTTCTGGTTGACATGGGGACTTGATGTGACCAGACTGGTGGAGCTCTGCAGCAGTAGAAAAGGGGCTGGCCTTGGCTTTTTCGAGCCAACAAACTGTCCTCCCGAGCAGTTGTCTTGCGGGGTCTGCCGGACCTGGGCTTGTCAAAAACATTTTCTTACTCTTTGTACTTGACACTGTGACACATTGAAGGTATCAGCCACCTCAGCAGTGGATCTTGTCTTCAGCCTCTTGATAATCAATGCTTTGGTCTCAGGGTGAATCTTAGGCATGTTGTCATAGGTCAAGTTGCAGTTGGATTAATTAAAAGTCAGGTTATAAGCTGTTGTTTCTACAAAATGGATAAGTGACAAGACTTTTGTCAAGGACTGTACGGTGGCCAGGACTGAGAAACATTTATTAACGGTAATTATTATTCAAAGCGTTGTAAACTAAGGGGTTGATATAAGGACATCTTTGCAGTAATACTGTTACCTAAATATAAATATGAGTTTAACAGTTAAACTGTGTCCATGGTTTAATATCTTTAACATACAAACATAGAATAGAGAGAGGATCAAACATTCACTTGACTTGGATGTTTTTAATAATAGAATGGCGTTACTGTGACTTGGTTCTCAAGTTGTGAAAGAGCAAACCGGTTCTTTTGCATAACCAGTTAAGAACTGGCTCCAACACCGGCCCCAGTTAAGTACAGAAACTATCTGGTGGAAAAACCCTCCAAGAAGTTTAACCCTTCGAGGTCTGAGGCCGTTTATGACCTTACAGCATATGCTGTAGATTATTTTGTGTATCTTTTGATCCGTAAAAGCAATCAACTTAATGGTGTTGGATTTTTTTTGCATCCGAAACCTGAGATCTTAGCTTTTCCGCAGACAACATCAACATAGTATCAGCAGGCCCCTGTCATCATGAAGTGCTTTGAGAGGATCCTCCTAAAGTACATCAAAAATGCCATCCCTTCCGGTCTGGACAGCCTGCACTTTGCCTACAGGGAGATTCACCCCACAGAGAATGCAGTCTCATTAGCACTTCTCTCATTTCTGACTCATCTGCACCTATGCTAGGATGCTCTTCATGGACTTCAGCTCAGCCTTTAACACCATGCTCCCAGACACGCTGTCTCTGAAACTCCACAACATGGATTATCTCCACCTCTCTGCTCCTGGATCAGTGACTTCCTCACCAACAGACCCTAGGTGGTGAGGATAGGGAAACGCACATCTGCTCCACTGTTCCTCAATACAGGAACGCTTTTCACCCAGGAGTGTTCTGCTGTCCACCCCACAAGCACAGTGGTGAGGTCTTATCTCCAACAATGAGTCCCAATACAGGAATGAGGTCCGCAATCTCACCTGAAGTGGTGCTTCAGGAACAACCTGATCCTGAACACCAGTAAGACCCCGGAGGTAATAATAGATTACAGGAGGACTGAAAAAGCTCCTCTCTACATTCAGGGGGAGGGGGTGGAGATGTGTGAACAGCATTAGATTCCTGGGCATTGACATCTCCTCCGACCTCTCCTGGACTGAGAACACCTCCCACTTGGTAGAGAATGCCCAACAATGACTCTTCTTCCTCTGGAAACTGAAAAAGGCTGGACTTTCCACTAAAATGCTAAAGAACTACTATAGTGCTACCATAGAGAGTGTGTTATGTATCAGCATAACTGTATGGTATGGGAGCTCCACAGTGCAGGAGAGGAAGGACCTATCACAGTTGATGAGAACAGCGCAAGGAATTATGGGATGCCATCTACAGGATCTCAATTTATGCACAACGAGTCCAAAGAACGGCCAGACGCGTCTTCACTGATCCCATAAACCCTGGCAATGCACTGTTTGCCCCTCTCCCATCAGGTAAACGCTTCAGAAGCATTAAATCAATAACAAATACATTTAGAAACAGCTTCTTTACAAGAGCTGTGAGGGCTATTGCCCCCTGATGGGACACAATGCAGTGCAACACGTTAGAAATCACCCCACTGTTACTAGCCCATCATCACTGTAATGTTATTGCCTATTTGTACACTATCTAAATGCATATCTCTTTTAACAAAGCCTCAAATAATTGCACAATAGCATCATATCACCTCAGTATTTATCTGTGAATCATGAAAGACAACCAGTTCATACAACTTTTAAAATTGTTTTTTCTTTTGAAAGCTATAATGGGAAGTAAACACTGTAACCGTTGTTCATCACCTGTTTGTCTCTTATATCTACTCCTAGCTGGAGTCGCCATAAAGAAATAACACTAAGGTAACACTAAGGTAACACACGGTGATGATAAAGAAACTTTTGAACCTCCCCAACCCATGTGGCGAGCCGGTGAAAATTAGTGTCCAATGGTAGCATGCGTCTTGGTGATGCAGGGCCTGATATTCAGAGCGGGATTGCGGGTGTTGCACATTATATAACCGATTCCCGCAAATCTGTTCATATAATGTGGGACATAATTCTTTCACCATGAGTGTGCTGGGTTTTGAGGACTGTGGTGCTCATTTTAATGTTTGTACAAAAATCGGTGTAGGCACAGCGACGATGTAAAAAAAGTGCATAATTTGGGGGGAAGCAAGTCTGATGCTCTTTGAGGATTTGGCACATTTGCTACTCCCGAACAAATTGTTCCTGCGGCAAAACCGTAACAGTTATCCACAAAATTCCTTTTTGTGAGTGCCAGAAGGGTCTGGACATGCATGTGTGAAAGTCTCATGTCTGTACATCAAACGGTTTAGGAGTAGCGGCGATGCGAAAACGTGTTGTTTGGGATGTTCAGGTGTGATTTTTTTCAAAATGGCTCCAAAGGACATGAATGAGGAGGGTTTTGACTTGGTGTCGCTCTGAGGTGATTTGCGAAAAATCTCTAAATGCTACGCTACTGAGGATTACATTTCCCGAATCCAGACAAAAATACCTACGTTTTGATGTATAATTTGTGTACGTAGAGTGAAAGTTGAGCGAGTAAGCTGAAGTTGTTCGGAGTTTGAAATCTTTGAAAACGCCAGAGTGGGCAACTGAGAGTCTGAGAATTCCCTCCATAGACTTCCATTATAAACGATGATTCTGCTGATTTCTGGACATGAGCTTTGAGGAGTAACTGTAAGAAAACCATAAAAGATATCCACATCCCGTTTTCACTTCTGAGTAGTTCAAAGATATATCTACAAACTGGAAGTTAAATGGTGTTCGTAGGTGAAAACATGACGATACAGTACAGCATTGAAAATGGTCATTTGGAGATTTTTTGAGGCTTTCTTTTTACCTGACTCCATTCATTCCTATGGGGGTTTTTGGGGTGGTTTTTCGCTAATTTCGTCGCCATGTTAACTGGAAATGGCGTCAAGTACAAGTTGCGCACTTCACGGCGTTGAGACGCACGCTTTGATATATAGTTTGTGGGGGTAGACCCTACGGCTCGGGCTGTATTAACGGTGACGGAAGAAAAATAAACTATAAAAATAAAGAAACCCTTATTAGGTGCAGAGCAATAGGCTTTGCACTGCATGCAGGCGCCTAACAAGATATTGGCTTGCTTTCACTGGACACGCTGAATGTGTAAGACGCTGTAACAGGCTATAACTGAGATCAAACAGTGATATATTTACTGGACAGATTTTGACTTCACACAAGTATTCGGCGAACCGGAAATGACATTACGGCTCCTGGTGGTCAACTAATACAGAAGCATCCTTAAGCAGAAGATGATGCACCATTCCTAGAGCGATGAGGAGCTGGATTACCTTGGATGTCTGGATGAAGAGTAAGTAACCTAATTGTTATATACAATAAATAACAAGGTAAATTATACATATTCACAGTAAATTTGGATAAAACAATGATGCATTTTGCTCTCGTTTCATTTCTATCTGTTAGAGAAAGTTTGTTTTCCCTCTGACAGATTATCCAAGCATTATGCACATAAATACAATGTTATATGGAGAGACAATGTAAAACTCAAATTTCTAGTAGTAGGTTTTTTGGATAAAATTTGACTTGAGGGTTTATTGGATAGATTTTGTTGTTCTCTTTTTCACACCTTTTGACCTAAAAAAAGAAATGGTGCCTATATTATTATTATTATTATAACCCAATTAGTTTTTGTTTGTTTTTTTCAATTAGTTTGACTGGCCTGTGTAAAGAATTGTATGGATTTTGCATGTGAAGTTGCTATATGTGAAGTACTGCAAGTTTCACAAGATAACTTTGTCCCCCTCATTTATAATAGGCATGCCAGATGTGCCAGAGGTATGCCCAGGGGGTCAGGGGAATATTTGCCAGTGTCCTGTACTCCCTGGGATGATCCCAGCAAGCCTGCATCCTATGGGAGGAGGAAGTGTGTGCTGTGTTTGGCCAAGCACAACAAGCAGCAGTTTTGTGATAGAAATGCATTTTTGCGATGTCCCCCTGTGCCTGATAGCTCATGGGAACAGTTTTTCAGAATAGCGTCAACATTAGGTAGACTTTATTTCCTTTTGGAGAATGAAAATATTTGTAGATATACTACAAATGGAAAAAAAAAGATTGCACCTTGTTCAAGTAGGCCATGTAGATCATATCTCTCCTGTTTTTCAGCTTATTCAAGAGTGTTTGATGTGTGTTCATCAATAAAACTTTGTACGGATAAATTACGCCTGAAGTCCATTGTATTTCTGGTTCTATATCTTTCATTACATTATGAGCATTCCACAGTTTGAATGTTTTTAATTATGAAAATTCAGCTTATCCATGAAAAAAGGATGTATAGAACTTGACTGAAACTTTTAAGATGTTGTTATAACACCACAGTTAAATAAAAAAAAAGTCCAGGCGGAAATTTGCTTCAAAAAGGCCTTAGACCTTAAAGGATTAAAGGTAGAATGGACGACTTTTCCGGAAATGTAGGCAAAAAATGCCCATGTCTCTTTTTCTAGTAACTGCAAAAGCAACAAACGTTTTACCTACTGTTCTGCTCCTCAAGGGTATCGTGTGGAAAAAAAATCTGCCAAATACACTCCGGTTTTGTTTCCTTCTTCTGAGGTCACCTTCTTCTCCTCATAAACATGTAAGACAGTTTGCCTCTCGCAACTCTTCGGCATTTTCAAAGTATACAGTGAGGGCAGCGGAGCTACAATATACCTTTGAGATGTCTTAAGCATCAAAGGTTTGACATAGATTAATTGCCATAATCTACAAAACTTCTCAATATTTTATTAGCTAACACATAGAACTATAAATAGGATGTTATGGGGAGATTGCTTCAATTGTCTGAAACCACTATTCCTCCCAACCAATTAAACACAGCCATTGTAAACTAAAGCCCCTTTTCCGCAAGTACCTACTCAGTGCAGCATGATTTGTTATTAAGGTTTTCCTTAGTAACCATTTCTTAATACTCTTTTGTACCTGCTTGCTTGCGGTTTCAAGTGAGCCGAATAAACCTGTTAATGCAACATCAGAAGATTGTCTGTCACTGATTGCTTAGTCTAGAGTTGCAGCACTAGAGCAACTCCGATGATGGCTTCTCAAAGGTACCAGCGAACACCAAAGCAATGTTGTGAAAAGCTAAAACTCAGTAAAGCCATTACCAAATGGACACCGTTTACGAGAATTGAGCGGTAAGCAATGGGAGGGAGGGAGAGTTGATTTGAGTTGACCACTGCATTACTGAATTTCATGATAGATGATGGTAAGTGTTTTGTCATCTTTTATGTAACTCATTCCATTTGTGGTGAGCTTACTTTGAAGTATATTCTGAAAGTAACATCTCCTGCATGAAGACTACAGGGCAGCTACTTAGCATTAATACTAACATTGTGCTCTGCTTGAGTCTTTAACCTCCTGTATTTGAGTTCTGTGTATTTTTGTTCCAAAATTTCTTTCTGCATGCAAGGTTGATTTAGGGTTTCCCCTGAAATGGTCTAATCCCTGTGGTAGGTGGTGTAGTGCGTGCGAGGACCGTTGGTTTTGTCAGGCAGCTCGAAGGAGGGGCGCAGCGTTAACATAGTGTGCGTCGAGCTAATAACAGTTAGCGCGTTAGCTCATTTACACCAGCAGGTATTATCCTAGGCGGGAACCTTGTCGCTCTCAAACATGGAGGCATTTCCTTTAAACAAATGCAAACACAGCTCACCCCCGCCCCCCACTTAGCCTGGGGGGCGGGGGTGAGTATGCTTTGGGAAACCCTGTTGATTATTCTACCTATCTTAATATGGACCCCCACGCCTCCCTGTTTCTGCCCCACACTATCCAGTCTTCAAGAGCAGCAATGTACAGCAAAAGGCAGCAACATTACTCTTCAAAAAAACAGTTTTAAGAGACATAAAAATGTATGTCTTCGTCTTTCAGCTTTTCCCTTTCAAGGGTTGCCACAGCAGTCGCGTCTCTCCATCTAACCCATCTTCTGCCTTTTCTTCTGTCACACGAACTAGTTTCATGTCCTCTTTAACTTCATCCATAAATCTCCTCTTTGGTCTTCCTTTAGGCCTTCTGCCTGGCAGTTGCAGCCTTGTCTGGCCTCTAGATTTGTCTCCAAAACATCTAACGTGAACTGTCCCTGTGATGTACTGATTCCTGATCCTTTCCATCCTCGTCACTCAACATCTTTATCTTTGCTGCCTCCAGTTCTGCTTCCCATCTCTTCCTGACTGACACTGTCTCTAAACCATACAACATCGCTGGTCGCACCACCGTCTTGTACACCTTTCCCTTACTTCTCGCTACTACTGCATTATCACACAACACACCTGACAATTCACCCGTACCAACCTGCTTGGACATGTTCCTTCTTCTCTTTTACACATTTGCTCTGGACTGTTCAACCTGAAGTATTAAAAACTCTTTAAATGTAGTTTCCTTGCTTCAGTTTTTATACATCCACGCAGTGGAGCGCTGTGTGGTGCAGCTCAAAGGGGGAGTGACCGACAGGACCTTGTCATTGGTATGTCCGCCAGGCTAAGTTTCTCCAAACAATGCCTTTGTATTCATCTTGCCTGTAAAGGGGGTTGCATGTTTTCTTCTGGCGGTTTTCCACTTGCTAGCAGACTTTAAAACACCGAGCAGCAGCTCATTATTTGGGTTAGGTGTGCAGCTTTAGGGACAAGACGGGAGTGTCTGTGCACTGCTGCTGGAAGATGTGACATGAATGTGTCAGTGAGACCACTTTATGCTCTCTGTTTAGCATTAGCTACCTTAACCATCATTTTACACTGCATCTCTGTACTCCTGGCCACTCTCTTCAGTCCACACGGTGTCCCACTGCTTCTTAACTGATCTTTCTCTGAACACACTCCTGTACTTCCTCATTTCACCATCAAGATTCCTTGTCAACTTAACTTTCAGAAGAACTACCACGTATTCTCTTACCTATCTCCCTGCTGTTGCTGTAGTCGTCCAGTCATCTGGAAGCACCTCTTGAGCCTTTCTCAACTCCTTCCTAAATGCCACACAGCTTTCATCCCATTTCAGCTTCTGCCAGTTTGTCCTCTTCTCTGCCTTTTGTTCTCTTCATTTTCCTCACCATCAGTCATTCTGCACACTACAATTGTGTGCTGTTTGGCAACACTCACCAACCACTACCTTGTAGTCAGAGTTCCTTCGCGTTACTTTGTCTACATAAGATGTAATCTACCTGTGCCTACCTTCACTCTTGAAAGTCAACCTGTGTTCTTTTCTCTTCTGGGACAAAGTATTCACTGCCATTTCCATCCTTTTTGCAAAGTGTGTCACCATCTGTCCTTGTGCATTCCTGTGGATACCATACCTACCCATCACTTCCTTATCAGCACTTTTTCCAGCTACAGTGTGTCCATTGAAATATGCACCAATCACCATTCTCTCACTTTTGAGGATCATCTAACTCACCCTAGAATTTCAGCTTCTCCTCAAGCTTTCATCCCACTTGTGGAGCAAAACCAGACACAACATTGAACATCACACCTTCAATTTCTAGCTTGAGACTCATCACCCTATCGGACACACTTTCTACCTCCAGACCATTCCTGACAAACTCCTCCATTACGATAATTCCTATACCATTTCCTATCCCATCCAAACAGCTTGAACTTCACTCCCAACCCAAACCCTAATTTCTGCTCTAGGAGACTGTGGAGCATATAATAGGTGCTGTTCCATCTAGTGCTGACATCTTGTTGTGTCTTTTGGGGGTGTGGGGCTGGCTGAGATGTTTCTGCATACTCAGAAGTCTTTCATATCCTAATGGTGAGTGCCTGAAGTGCCCCACAATGAATCGCCCTTTGGCAATAATGTCACTTGTGCTACACTATGATAGCCCTGCCTCATGAATAGCCAGCTGCAGGGTGTGTGCCATACATCCCAAATTTGGTTACCCAGCATCCGTCATAGCTTTCACCATGTTTCTGGCATTATCTCTCACTATCACGTGTACCTTGTCTTTCAGAATATTCCAAGCTTGAAACTAAAGCTAAAGCTGCGGCTCTATGGGTTTTTCTAAAGGTTTTTGTGACGTTACCCAGGATAACCTGACGTCAATAACTGCCATTGTGGGGCATCTTGTACCCACCTCCAAAGCGAACACTGTTACCAACTTAGCAACTTTTCAGACCCTTCCCCGGGCTTTTTTGCTTTTCAAAAAAGTGAGTAGCAACAAATCTAGTGGCCTTTTCTGATTTTTGCTGACTTTACATGAAAGTAACAAATGTTCTGTAGTCTTGAGGCAGCACTGAGTGCTGCCGTAAGTCTCTTCACTCTTCCCCAAATGCTGTCTGAGAGGTTCGTCCTGAAACCCGCCTGTAGTCAGAGCAGAGAGGAGACCAACTCCACTTCATTTACACATTGCATATAAATCATGCATGCATAAAGCTGCTGGTGATTCTGACCTGAATTACAAAGCAGGAAGTGAATATAATATTGAACTGGACCATCCTGTCCTGCACTGTACTGGCTTCAGGCATTGCCGAGTCAACACCTTTAGCCAGTAGCTCGACCTAATAAGGCTCTGGTTCACTGGGCTCTACAAAAACTCCCTCAACCTGTGGTGACGAGGGAGGTGAAAAATCCTCCACCTCAGAAAACCTATCTCTGACGTAACTATCAGCAACACTCTGCTCACTTTCCATGATTCAATATGACAAATTAAGCTTGATGCTACTTTCCATTGTCCTGAACACAACCCTCCAACTCCTACTTTGGTGGAATTTTTCAAATATGTCTGGGGACAGGATTATGCTGTTACAATGGTGTGAGATACCCTTTAAAGTAACTTTAACTTGGCTGCAGCCCTCTTGTAAGGAGTATACATTCAGAGAGAATCCACAATGTCTTATGTGCTTGTGAACAGATTGATTCTGAGGTGATCATTGCTCATTGTATGGGGCTTGGAAGGGTAAATTTCCACAGTGCTCTTTTGTTTGGGTTTGTAATAGGTGTTGGTTTGACTTGGCTATCTTTATACTGGTTTGGTATTTTTTAACAATAGCGTGAATTTCCACAGTGGTATTCTTAAACAGCAAGCCCTACATACAGAATACATACACACAACTTCTCTCCAAAATGTAAAAATGTATTTACAAAACACTTAACTTCCAATTAGAATACTTCAAACTTCTATACCAAACTTATATGGTACAAAAAGTGTTAAAGTTAAAAAGAAAAACTAACCAATAAAATAATGTATTGCTATCACAATTAAGTGAGAATATGTATGTTCAAGAACCAATGTTTGGTTTGAGGAATTAGGAATTTGGCTGAACTAGCCCTGAAACTTAAAAATAAGACTTGCAAGGTTGTAAACAACCAGTTCAATGTGTAAAGCAAGACGTGAAAATAAAACATTATTTTAATAAAATCATGTTTTGTTTTTGAGCTGACTTAACATTTCATACATTTGATTCTTGCTCAGTTAACTAGCCACCACTCTGACTGAATGGCATGATGGCTTTGTTCTATGTTTAAAGACTCACATTTTGGTGGCTGGATGGCAAGCGTCACAACCTGAATTGGTGGCTCAGCTCACAATCAAGAAAATAGTGGCTGTTGTGCTATTTAGCGAAACAAAACACTTTAAAAATTCAATGCCAACACATCTGGAAGAAATTATTGGGTGTCTGGACAACTAACAGAAAGCTGTGCTTGTTTATAGGTAAATGAGTCCAAGAACTAATCAGTAACTCATAGGCAGTCCTTCTGAGCAAACTGCCATTTCTCTGCTACATTCTGTTACAACATGTTCATATCTGCACTTGTTTATTCTCCTTTGGAGCATACCACACACTAGCTGGCACACATCAGAAAATGCATAGTGACCTAGGATTTCCTAGTAATGGCTGTCCTTGCATCACACGTTAGAGCTGTACTACCTGCTTTTAGTCATCCTGTGACTTTATTTTGGTCTCATAGTAGTGATTTCTGTGCCCTGATTGCTATATATTGCAGAATTCCTGGATGTCAATGACTACTAATGGTTTAAAATAATTTGGAGTAAAGACTACATTGAACTTTGTAATTAGTTGTGGTTTTCCGAGTTAATGGTCCTCCGATTAACAGCAGGAGGCCAAATTAGCCCTTTTTTACCGGTATGCATATGGTGTGGCTCTTTTTGCTTTAGTGCACAGATTGTAGGATGTTTTTCTTGCTTAGCAATACACTGGTGTTCATCGTATGTGTTCAGCATAAACTGTCCAGGTGCGGCACCTATGCTTCTCTTGAAATTAGGTTATAAATTAATATGAAAATCGAGTCTTGTTAATCAAGGGATTGAAAAATGGATTTATCCCCCGTCTCTGTGGCACGCAGATGACCTAGAAGAAAGACTTGTGGCTGCCGGTCATTTCCCACCCCTACAGGGCCATACAGTTATTGTTTCTATCAGTCTTCTTGCTTTTTCTTGCTTTCTATTTCAGGTATCCAGCCTGATTGGTAAAGTAAAACTGCTGTATTGCTACTAATAGAATATTTTGGTGTAGATAGGAATTTATTGTTGGAACCTAACCCATGTTAAAAAAAAAAAAAAGACCTGCTCAGACAACGTACTTATCTGGCTTCAAGAAGCTGGCTATGTTTTGGGATGTGTGGTTTGAAATAAGCAATTTCAGTTCTATCGTCTGTACCCAGCCCTGGCATCCTAGTGATCAGTCAAGTCAGTTTCGGAAGCCTAATGGTCTGCAAGATCTTTTCAGTGCTTTGCTAAGGGGATTCTCATTCCAAAGCCATGCGCATTCACCAGATGGGGGAGGGGAGGAGAGACAGTCTGTTGCCAAATATTCTGAGCTCTTGCAGTAGGCTGCCTTGGCTGTTGGTTAGTAAGAACAGCCAAGCAGCCTCCTACAGTTTTCTCATCTCATATAGATGAGAAAATTCATTCATTCACTCCATTGCCCTTTACAGAGTTTTAAGGTTGGTTAGAAAGAGGAAGCAACAAAATGTGGACTTATACCTTACACATGCTCACAGTAGCATGGTAATTTTACTCGCTTGCTTTTTCCTGCAAGTATTCTGACAGTTAGTGCCCAACTGTCCCACCAGATTTGGACCATCACCAGTCTTGTAATCTTTCCAGTAGTCACACAATATTCTTCTGTGGATGTATTTTTCTTCTTCTCCCCCCCCCCCCCCCCCCCCCCCCCCTTTCAGTTGTGTTTCTCTGTGGAGGCAAAGTGTTTCTGAATTGTCTCTTGCAGCAGTTGGGTAGACATTGTGCCAATTTTATGCAAGTACGCACACATCTCCCCAGGGCTGTCCCTGTCAATCCATCTCCAAGCACTGTTGTGTTAGGGGGAGACTCTTCCTTGCAGCTATATTGCAGAGCCACAATGTGTGAAGTCCTTACTCAAGCAACAATGCAGCTTTTTCGTTGAAGAAAATATAGTGCCTTCCACAAGTATTCACACTCCTTGGAACTATTCAACATTTTATCACATTACTGCCACATACTTCAAAGTATTTTAGTCAGTGTTTGTAGAAGTAGTTTTTGCTGTAATAAAAGAAAAAAAAAAGAAAGAAAAAACAATTCGTTAGTGCATGCCTCCGGACCTGGGGTCTGTTGGTGAGGAAGTGACTGATCCAGAAGCAGAGAGGTGTGGATAGTCCCATGTTGTGGAGCTTCAGAGGCTGCATGTCTGGGAGCACAGTATTGAATGCTGAGCTGAAGTCCATGAAGAGCATCTTAACAAAGGTGTTGGGCTGCTGCAAATGTGTCAGAGCTGAGTGCAGTGCTAACAAGACAGCGTTCTCTTTGGAGTGATTCTCCCTGTAGGCAAACTGCAGGGTGTACAGGCCAGCAGGGAATGGCGTCCTTGATGTACTTTAGGAGGATTATCTCAAAGCACTTCATGATGACGGGGGTCAGAATAATGGGACGATAATCATTGAGGCAGGTGATGATTGGTTTCTTGGAGACTGGCATGATAACAGAGGAGTTCAGACAGCCATGAACCATGGAGAGCTGCAGGGAGAGGTTGAAGATGTCCAGAAAGACCCCTGCTAGCTTGTCCGCACACGATTTAAGCATCCGGGCTGACACCATATCTGGACCTGCGGCCTTGTTAGTGTTACCTTTTTCAGAGAAGAGGTCACTTGGTGTGATGTTCAGGCTCCCTGCTGCTTGGAGAGTCGATGCGTGTGAAGAAGCGGTTTAAGGTGTCAAGGAGAGCCAGATCATTGCTCAGCCGCTGGTTGCTGCGCTTGCAGTCTGTGATATTTCTGATGCTTTTCCACGTCACGTGGATTGCTGCTGCTGAAATGGTCCTCGATGCGCTGATTGTACCTTTGCTTGACCTTCTGGATGCGTTTCTTAAGTTCGCTTCTATCCCTGCTGTAGGTCAGTCTGTCTTCACATCTGAACGCTGCATCCCGGGCCTTCTGCAGGGACTACACCGAGCTGTCCACCCATGGTTTCTGGTTAGGAAACGCTCTGATTCTTTGTGGGTAGGACAGCATCAGTGCAGAAGTGGAAATAGGAAAGCACAGATGATCTGTAGCTGTCTAAGTCAGCGCCCTCTTTAAAAACATCCCAGTCAGTGTTTCCAAAACAGTCCTGCAGAGCTGAGCAGGCCTCTTCTCTCCAAACCTGAATGTTTTTTATCACTGGTCTGGTTCTGCAAATTAGTGGCTTGTTGGCAGAGATGTGATCTGATGAACGAAAGTGTGCTGTTGCGGCAGCTTTGCATGCTCCTGGGATGTTACAGTAAACATGTTCTAATGTATTATTGTCTCTGGTCGGGAACTTAATAAATCTATGGAAATTGGGGAGCACAGCCTTTAAATTAATATGGTTAAAGTCCCCAGCAATTATCAGCGCCGCTTCTGGATTACTGTTCATTTGGCCGGTAATAAAACAGTAGAGCTAGTTTAGCGTTAACTCTCGGCTGTATCTACGTTGCAATGATGATCAGAGCTGAGCTCTCTAGCCAGTTGAAATGGTCTGCACTTAACTGCAAGGTATTCCAGACCAGGTGAGCAGAAGATTCTCACTACTTTTGCCAAAGTGCACCAGGAGTTGTGGATGTAAATTGCCAAACCTCCTCTTTTTGTTTTTATTAGCTCAAATGTTCGATTGGCCCGGTACAGTGTGCGCTCCTCCAATCCTATCCCTTCGTCTGCCGTCTAACCAGAATTCTGTGAAAATCGCTATACAGCTGTCTCTCTTGCACACAACGATTCTCCACTGGATGTCGTCAAGTTTGTTGGCGAGGTATCTTACATTGGCCAGTGTGAGGCTCCGGAAGTGTTGGTCTATATGGGTTAGATTTTAGCCGAGTCAGGCCTGCCCGACAACCTCGCCGTTTCCTTCTTCGCTTACCCCGTTTCCTTGGTTTCGGGAGGGGATAGAGTGGAGCCTCTGTTGTCCGTTGTAGATCGAGGTGGATAAAGTCCTGATTCCACAGTCGGTATGGTTTGTGAACTCCCGGGTTGGATCGCAGTTCCAACAGCTCCTCTCTCCTGTATTGTATTGGCACTTGGAGTGGTGATTACACGGATGAAAACACAAAAACATACAAAAAACCCCGGAGCACCTTGGCTGCTGTAGCTCCCTGCGCCGCCAGCAACTCAAGTCTTTAGTTCTGGACTTTGATTGGATCATTGTGACACAGATGTGCTTTAATAGAAACCAGACCAACTCCAGTTGAGGAGTGTTTGGCCAGCATTGGCCCATAGCCAGCTATCCCTGATCATAGCTCTGGCTGTATGTTAGGGGGTATATCCTACTAAAAGATGACCCTCCATCCATGTCTCAAGTCTTGTATCTTATTTTCTCTTGTCTATTTCTCTTTTTTGTTCCTTTGTATAATCCCCTATGAATCAGACAAACTGACGTTTGCAATAGTGGTCCACTGGAACAAAATTCTTTAATGCCTTACCGTCACACAGATATTAAAAGATTGCATTTACACTTTATAGCCATAGAGCTGCACTCCATATCATGGATGTAAGTTAAAGTGCAAATTTCTCCTAAACCCCTCTGGGCTTATTAACAATAATACTGTTTGATCTCCTTGCAATAGATTTGACTAAAGAAACTGTCACTTCATCTGTTAGCAAATGGTACATACGGTTGCAAAATCTTCACGCTGAAATGTGTTGGATCTCCAAGGAAGTGGCCAGGAATTTTATTTCCTTCCAAGACCATACCACAGCTTGAATTTTATCACCATGGCATGAAATGTAAAGTCTTTGAGGTAACTATGTTGCTTATAGCAATTTTCGAAGTAGACCAAATAAGGCTGCTATCCGCTGGGTGCTGGTACATATCAAGCAGGTGGCATTTCTGCTGCTTTTAGAGCCTTGAGCTGTGCAACTGCAATTTCCACTAGGGCTGGACAATATATTACAGAATGTTACTGTACTTCACAGACTATATTAAACGCATGGACACAATAACAGATTCTTGCTTTGATTTTAGACTGCACTCTTGCTGACTAAAGTTGATTTCAGACAGGAAGTACAGCCAGCGACAATGTGCTTTTAAACCCATTTGTTTAAATTGCAAGTGTCTATACTTTGCTCTTTGAACGTTGTGTTGTGCAGTTGGAATTTGTTGAATGTTGACCGTGGTGTGGTGAGGCACTCATACAGTCAGTAGATGCAGGATATTTGACAAACAGCTTTTGATGGAGAGTAATCAAACGGCCATAATGGAATTGGCTTCTTCACAACCCCCAAGCTGTTCTGATCAGAATTTAGTTTTCCTTAAAAAAATTCTTCTTTGTCATAAGTGTAGTTTATTTATTGGTTTTAGCACACAAACCACAATAGCACATTGAACATGTACTCTTATTTTGAAAGCTGCATAAAAATTATAGAACTGTGAAATTCATAATTATCCACCGATTCCCAAAGGAACCTCAGTGCATGCTGCTTTTGCTCTGTAAGCACCAGGATCTATTGACTTTCCTAACAAAACAGTATTTTTACCAGCATTGTTAACGAATAGCCCACTAATAAAAAAAATGTCTTTTTATTTTTAGATGATAAAGACCAGCGTCTTCAAGATTAAAATACCAGGAGAAGCTTGACCATCAGGTAATTGTATATAATATTTTGACACATTGTTTTCTTTTTCTTTTATTGTGTTGTCCAATGCATCCATTGTTCTTAATTTAGTTTAAAGAAACCTAAGATGAGAAAATAACTAAATATAAAGAAAACACCATCTTGATTTTTGTCTAAGTCCTCATATCTGTAGTTGTTTGACAGTTAAAGGTAGAGTCGGCCATCTCTCCAGAAAGTAAGAAACGCCACAGTCCCTTTTTGAATTACTGCATATGCACAAGACTGTCTTACCCTTCAGAGGGATCACGTGAAAAAAATCTCTGAAATCCACCTATTCCGTTTTTACTGAGACCTTGTTCTTCTTTTTCTTAACTGAATTTCATGGCTGTAGTTATGAGTGTGAAGACTCCATTCTTCCCACCATTTGGTGGAGCATGGGGCTTTGTTTTTGTTTTTATCCTGCTGAGGTCTCAGACAGAACAACAACTAATAAAAAGACGGGTTGGTTAAATGTTTAATTAGCTTAGATAGTTGAGCATGTAGAGCCGTTTCTCTTCCAGCAGGCACCCACCGCACAGGTATCAGTGCACACTGAGAGAAGGACTGTGATGCCACGCGTCCTTGCGACCGCCTGCTTGGAGCAGCTCAGTGTATCAAGCCCAGTGTCACATATGAAACAGTTGGCTGTTCAGACCGGCGAGCAGTTCATAGTGCAACACGGTCATAAAAGTCAGCGTGGAGTCTGCGTACTCATGCTCGCGCAAGTAATGTCTGCTCACACGTTTAAGTTCACAATGGAATATATATATTTTTTTAATCGATCTTTGGTTATATGAATCGAGTTTTAGGCATTAATAAGAATAGATTCATAATTGGAAAATTAAGTTTATTTTTTCGATCTTTTTTTAACACAGCCCTTGTTTAGAGTTTCTACACGCCTGCAGCTCTCACAGAGATCTGAAATTTTCTCTCCTTTTTCTGAATAATATATTGACTACTGTCAGGATGGAAAGACCATTTCACCTAGTATAACAGAGTGTTTCTCAACAGGATTACCAACTATAGCTTTAAATTGCATTAATACAAAAATGTATTCAAATAGTTGATGTTTTAAGCCGGGCGTACACTGTACGAGTTTTTCCCCTTTTCGGGCCGATTCTTCAGTCGTGCGAGCATTTTTTGAATCGGGCCGAATTTCAGCTTGATCGTAGGGGGGGGGAGGAGGGGGGACTGGCTTCTCACGACTACCTCCCGATCAGGAATCGGACGGTCGGTGAAAATCAAACATGTTTGAAATTCAGTCGGCTGTCGTGAGGTTTTCGTGAGCGCATCCTGCTGTTCAAGCAGAGCTACGAGGGGGCGCCCTCCCCTCCTCTCCGTCCCCGCCAGCGGAGGGAGGGAAGCGGGCGTCCCTGAAGCAACCTCCGCCCGGCTGGCTCGCGGGGGCATTGGGGAGGGGGGCAACGCGCTGGCCGCCTGTTTCAGCACTCCTCCGCGGTCCGCCGCCTGTTTCGGCACTCCTCCGCTTGCGGGGGCGGGCGACCTGCCGTGCCGCGCGGCCGCCGGTGCGTCTCGTCCCTCCTCTCTCCCCTCCGTTCCCCCGACGCCCGGTGCCTCCTGCTGGCCTCGCCAGAGCTGGGCTCGAACCCCTGCTCTGGGTCCCTGTCACCTACCGTCGCTCGCCTGCCTCTGCCACCACAGCGAGCGGGGCACGACGTACAGTTTGAGCACTCCGGTCGCGTCCAAGCGTCGCGCTGCACAGATCGTGAGCGGTGAACTTTTTAAACCCCGCGGTTCCGTCGCACAGTTTGAGATGTATATAAGTACCACGACTGAAAAACTCGTACAGTGTACGCCCGGCTTTACAGATCTAGTTTGTTTCAAAAAGAGGCAAGACTTGTTTATAGAGTGGGAGAATGTTAACTTATATTTGATTGCATGCTTTTCCCTTTTAAGGGTTTCTGGAGGGTCTTAAAAAGGTTTAAGCTTTAAAGTCTTAATTTACTCATTTATGGTGTACAAGTCTTATTTTTTTAAATAGGTATTTATTTTCTTACGCCCATGTAACCCTACCTCAAATGCACAATAAAATGCTCTGGCGACACTGAATTGTGCTTTATTGAATGTATTTGCAACTAAAAACTCTCAGCCAGCCAATTGGCTTTTGTGTTAATGGTCAGTCCATATCACTTGATGGGCCATGTGCGGAAATAGAAGTAGTGCTGCTGATTTTGGCAAAATTTAACAACACTTGGCATCAAAAGAACTAGTTTAAGGCTTGGTTAATGTCCGCTTCAAACAGCAACTTTGAAGTCTACTGCTGCTTATGCAAAAAACCACTGGGAATGTTGGATGTATGGGCGGTCAAGTCACATTTAGAAAGCGCTACCGCTGTGAATGTTCTGAGATAAATGACAGCTATCAGTCAGTTCTGCTGCACTGGCCCTAAAAAGCCCTGTACGACAAGCCTCTAGTAGAGCTGGTGTTACGGAACCAGTGAGTGATTATATCACAGTGTCAGTGAGAGCGGCAGTCATAACTGAGTGATGCTCACACCACCCTCACTTGAAATCAGCTTGGCTCTGTGACTACAGCCTTTATTCTGTTTAAGTGTTGAGTTAAATTCATCCCACTCAGTCCTGGCATTAGGAATGTGATCTTGGCAAGAATGTACCTCAGATCCAGCTTAGAACGCGTTTTTTGAAAAGGTCTTATGGTTTGCCAATTTGGCCACAAAGACGAGTCCTTAAGGCAGCGTTGCAGTTACATTATAGAAGCTACTTGATAACTAATGTGCATCTACTTCCAATGCAAAAGCTGAACTGCTATTTTGTTATCTCACACAACACCAATAAGCTTGTAATTTATGTCACCTTAGATTGGCACATGTCTTTATTTAATGAGTAATTTGAGCTGCCATTTGAATCGAGTGGGTTGACCTTTTTCTTTCTTTCTTTTTTCTTCTACTTTTAGGGTGTATTCAGTTGCCTGCAATAGGGTAGTGGACTGGCATACACAACAAAATTGATGTCTGCAGATTGTTTAAATAATTACCTTTAAGGCAATAGCAGACTTAACCTTCTGGATGTCTAAGTAATTTCCAAAAGGACAAAGGGAGCAATGGGAGTTTGATAAAATCCTAGAACTGCTACACCTCTGGAACTGCCAAACAAGGTAGTAACAGCACTGTAATTACCAACTTGTTAAACAATTACCCAGCTTGGTGATATGAGCTTTGGGATGCAGCTCTAAATCATGTTAATGTGACCAACTACCCTTGACAGCTAAGGCAAGACTATCTTGGTTTTGTTGCACATCCATTTTCTTACCTTCAACCAGCTGGATGGGAAAAGGATATGGTTTAAGTGCAGGGACACCACGCTGGTGTTGTCATTTATTTGGGGACATTGTGGGAGGTGACCATGGCTGGCGGCCTATGGTTTACGTGGATGGTCTGGGCTGGCTGTGGGCACTGAGCTAGGCCTGGTGGGGGTCCCGCTCCCTTGACCTCCCATTCGCTGATCGGCCAGGATGGCATGATGCCTTGGTTTCATTGGATTTATCCCAATGCGTCTCTGTTTTGGGGGCTGTTTCAACTGTGCTTCATTGCCAACCTGTCTGTGTCGGGGATATGGCTACTCTCTAGGAGTGCCTGGTGTCTACCTGCATGAGGGTGCTCTACCCTGTTGAGGCCAGCTGCTCTTCAGTGCTTCAGGGTTACTATTCTTCTCATCATTATAGCATCTTTGCAATTCCAGGTGACAAACTAGCACACACACACACACACAGTTTCACACTCACACCAACAAATCAAAAAGGTTGAAGGTCATACAAACACAGGGTTGCATTCTATTAAAGTAGTCTATGTAGATGCCAGATACAACCCTGATAGTCAAATCAATTTGGACACCAGCTCCAAATATCCTTTTTTTGATATTAAGCTGTCCTGGCACATGTAGGCAACCAGCTTGTGCTGTGACAAGACAGGTGAAAAAAAATACAATGGAACAAAACAAATAAGGAGTCCTGAACCACTGATGTGGTTTGCCTTCAAGAATGGAACATTTTAAGATGTAAGACATCTCTTACACAGATAATGCACTATATTGGCCCTGCAAAGTTTCGCTTAAGGCCTTACTTGGTCCTTTGATGCTGGCTTCGTTTTAGAAAGCTGACGTCTTAGTCTTTGCCTCTTGATTGGTAACTTATGAAGGACCAGTCGCAGCTTGGACAGCCACACATGGCTTTCAAATTTGACCACTGACGAGCATTAATGTGGCAGCTGTTAGAGGGTTGGATATCTTTTATGGCAAGCAATCATTCTCTCCTTAAGGTTGATGTGCTCCAAGTAGGAAAAATCAACAAGGATTCGAGTGATTTTGGTAAAGGGCCAAATTGTTATGGTAAGACATTTGGGGCTGAGCATGTCACATGCTCCTGGTCTGCAGTAGCCTATATCCATCAAAATCTATCCAAAGAAAAGAAATGAACACAAGTAGTCTAATTCACGATGAGTTACTGAAGATCAACGTGCTGCAAAAGTTGAAGCTTGTTTTGACAGATTTGAGAATACACAATGCATTTCAGTTCCATCTGTATGGTGCAGCATAGTCACAGACCAGCCAGGGTACCCTTGTCAATATTTAGACATAAAATATGAGTACTTAATCATCAGAATATGACAAGTAACAGTAGGGGAAGGAGGCCTAGTCTGATGAATCATTCTTTGAATTCACATGAGTAGGAAACGTCACACCAGGAGGCACTGTACAAAGAAGACAAGATGGTGGAGCCAGTTTAGTAGCTTGCGCAGTGTTCTTTCCCAGAAACCTTGGCTTTGAGCTACCATGTGGATATTACTATGACACATACCCACCTGCCTGAAAACCCATGTAAACCCTTTCTTTAAAACTATTTGCTTATGGCTTGGACATATTTCAACATGATTACGCAACATGCCATAATGTAAAAATAGTTCAACAATAGTGTGAAAAGTTTGAGTTTGTTAATATGTGAAATGCTTAACCACCAAGACAAGAGAATATTCCTCAAATATTAGGTAAGATATTTGCCAGCTGTTTGGTAATATTTTTTGACAGATGTCAAACAGTTCTAGCAACAGAGCAAACCATAAGGGGCTCAGAGGTCAACCATGTCTTGAGCTCGTTGAAGCAAGAAAGGATGGAGAACAAGTCCTACCTGTCATGACTGCAGCAGATGAAGTTTTATATAGCACTTTAATCAAATTGATAAATGAGGGATAAAAGGAAAGGCAATGGCCTAAGCGAACAAAGGCTTTAATGGCATCCAGCGACAATGAAGTGTGAGGCATCGTTTTATCCATCACATGTAACAGTCTTAGCTTTGGAAATGCAGCCAATCTTGATCTCACAAACCCTGTTTGATCACAGTGCTTTGTATTATATCTTTGTAATCTCTTAGCCAATACCTTTGCATAAACCTTAATGTCCCCATTCAGCAATTAAATGGACTTGTAGGTCTCCCAAGATAACCTTGTAATCTCCCAAATCAGGGAATTGAAGTTGATGTGTTTATAAAACTGGCTTTGGTTTATGCTACCTATGTATATGTTTCAGTTCTGTAAAACTTGTTTCTTTAGATTTGGTAGCTGCCATAGAGATTCCAATTGTTTGATAGAACTTATTGGCAAACGGCCCTCATTTGTAGAACATAAATGTGACTCTTGAATTATAGTAATAGTAGGTTGGCATATGGGACACCCAATAGATAAGATGATAACCCCAGAACGCGAAGAGGCGCTTGGGTTATCTTCTTGACCAGGCAGGAGGTGTTGGTTGACCAGGACATGTCCGCTGAGATGTGGGTCCCCAGAAACTTGAAACTGGAGACGCACTCAACAGCCATTCCATTGATGTGGATAGTGTCGTGTGTGCCTGTTGAATCTTTTCTGAAGTCCACGAGCAATGGCTCCTTCGATTTGGTGGTGTTTAGGAGCTGGTTATTTTTAGTGCACCATGTGGCCAGGTGCTTGATCTCCTCCCTGTAGGCTGTCTCATCGTTGTTGCTGACGAGGCCAATCACTGTAGTGTCGTCCGCAAACTTGATGATGGAGTTGGATGCGTACACAGGCTTGCAGTCGTGGGTGAAGAGGGAGTAGAGAAACGGGCTTAGCACACAGCCCTGTGGTACACCAGTGTTGAGTGTGATGGACGTGCAGCAGTATTGCCTGATCGGACATTCTGGGGTCTGTAGATCAGAAAGTCCAAAATCCAGTTGCACATGGAGGTGTTGATGCCCAGGTCTCGAAGTTTGGCTTGAGAAGCAAACATCCTCCAGTCTGTGTGTAGAAACCTGAAGGATACTGCCAGAGACAATGCTTGTCAGGGGCTCATAGTGTGAAGGATGGTGAATTAAAATTGGGATGATTGTGGCAGAGCGCCCTTGCACAGCAGCTATCTTGCCATTTCCCCAAGTGGCTGTCATCTTTATGGAATCTTGAAGGGAGCACCTGGTTGTGTCCAGTTTGTAGTGTAATGATGCTCTTTGTGGGAATATGGCCCTAATAGTGCTCGCTGGAAACTTAAGTAGTTTAGAAATTATTCTATAACCAATATCATCAGACATCAGTAGGGCTGGGTATCATCTAGGATGAGCCGATTCGATACGATTCTCGATACACAGCTCACGATACGATACGATTCTCGATACATAGCTCAGCTTGATTTGATTCCAATATCGATATTTATTACTTTGAATTAATGCTCAGTGATTCAATCACCAAAATCAGCCAAATATTATGTTTATGTTCTATTTATTGATCACAGACATATTAACAGGAAAATAAAGTGCATTTGCTTCAATGCATTTAACGTGTCACAGAAACCAAAAATGTGCCCAAACATCTGATTTTTAGGGACAAAGGAGCTTCTAAAATCCTGTCGGCCGTTCCACAAATTCGTCTCACTTGCTCTCCTTCGCTGTGAACTGTAATGGTTGCGCTGTAATAACGCCCCCTAGAGGTTGAGAGGTATATCGATATTGAAAGCCAGAATATCGATATTAAATCGTTTTTAAAAATATCGATATTAATCTTTATATCGATTTTTATGCACAGCCCTAGACATCAGTGTGTGTTCACTAATGAGGTTTGAGAACGGTTTTGAGAACGCTTAATGGTTGAGAACACTTAAAAATTGGCGAGGTGTTAAGTACTTTTTTTTTACATGCGGTATTCAATGTCTTTGAAAAGACATGGAGTTTTAACAATGCTTCATGTGTTTTAACACAGACTTCCAACCAGATGTGGCTCCGATAACCTGGGATGGTGCCTCTCTGGCCAAATAAAGGTGAGCAAATATGCTTCTTGGTGTAAGAGATTGTCATAGATTTTTTTTTTTAACTAATGATAGTTTTTTGTTTGCTTTCAGGATTGGATGCACAACTCCATTTCTACTAGTCTCTCTACATAATGGCTCATGGCTGGGATTCATACTTTCCAAACCTTCCACCTCGTTCATCAGATCCTCGAAACCTGAGGAGGAGGGAGGACTCGGATAGACCTCTATCCCAGCATATAGGGAACTTTGTCGGGCATCATAATTTCTCCGGTCCTGTTGGCTCAGGAGAAGTTCCTGTACCAAACACAAACTACAATGCAAACTATTGCAGAAATACCAGTTTTGAAACTCCAAGGACAGACTGTGTTTATAATAGGTACTATGAAAGGCAATGGCAAGCTGATCGACAACAAATGGGACGGGATTACCCACAAAGATATAGGAGCAGAAATTCTCCCAGTTTTGCTCCAAATCCATTGCCACCATCGGGATCTTATCATCCATCATTTGCACCAGATTTTCATCGTCCTAAGCAGGACCGAGACATGCGGGCAGCACCATATCGTGGGAACTACTCTGCTATAAACAACTGCTCTGACACAGATGCAAGGGAAGCAAGGCCTTCATGCAAGTTCACTCGAAGTAACTTTTTTCCAAGACCAAAAACTGACATTGTTTTAAATGAAAACTCAGCAAAATACATTTTCTCTGCAACTGGAAACAGAAATTCTCAGACTGAAAGACTGTGCCCTAATATTCCAGAGACAAGTTCATTTTCAGTCAAAGGTTACAGGGAACACAATCACTCTTCTGCTACCTCGCCTGGTGTAATGACTGCTGGAAATGAATATGATGGAAATGATGCATTTCATGATCAAAAACAAAATGTCTATGAGGATGGAGCCCTTACTGCAGAAGCTACATTTTCAGACTTCCACTTGACTAAAAAATGTTCTGGAGATGGAAATCATGAGCATTTAGTGGACAAGGAAGGGGATAAGCTTCTAAAATCAACCGCCCCAACTACATTTGACAGTAAACAGGATTACCGGAAGGATGATCATTTAGATAACATCAATCAAGATGAGGTATTCAATAATCCAAATTCAACTGATGATAAAGACTCAGTTGTGAAGGAGAATGAGCTTGAAAAAAGTCCGGGCTTAGAAAACCTTTGGAAAAAATCATGCTCATTGGATGACGAATTATTTGACGAAAAAACATCCATAATTCCAGATTCTACTAACTTCGAAGATGAAATAATGGAAACTGAACATGAAGAAGCAATCCAGAAGGATATGTCTCTCCCACTTGTTCTGAATGAATCGAGTTCTTCAAATGACGACGACGATGAGCAAAGTGAAAGCATTGAGTTCAGTTTGCAGTTACCTGAACAACAATCATGTGAAAGTCTTGGTGGGATGAGTGATGATCATTCAAGCGACTCCAACACAGGCACAAACAGTCAAGAAATGCAGAACGATGAAGAATTTTCAAGTGCAGCAGTCGAGGAAATTTCCACTTTATCTCCAGATATAGATTGTTGCAGACAAGATGACACTAGGGATCCATCCTCTGAAGAGATGAGTAATCCCAAAAATAAATGTGTGGCTAGTCCTGTACTGTTGAACTCATCACATAGCTCAAGTGACGATGAAAATATCCAGACAGATAAAGGAGCTGCTAAGTCAAAAATGTTTTCCCACGATCCAGATTGCATTGGCCCCAGCGCCATCGACTGCATTTTGAAGAATTCCGCTAATGAGAATTATGAACAAGATCTTGTTCATGCAGATTCCTGTTTGCAACCATCCTCTTCGGGCACTGGTTTTTCTAATGATCTTGGTGATGAAAACAGTAAATGTGTTGAAAGTCATCAAGAATCCCTACTAAAGCAAAATAATTCAGGCACAAACTCATACACAGTTAAGGAAAAGGGAAGACGATCGGAGAAGAAGGCTTCTCTAAGTCAAAACTCTAGGCCCACTATGGATGATATTGTTAGTCATTCAAAAGTCCTTTTAAAGGAAAGTAGGCTGGGCACAAACTTGCATGCTGATCAGGACATGGGAAGCTCAACAGACAAGGAAGCTCCAAGCTTGCCTTCAGGTCTAGAATCTAGTCCCTGTGTCACAGACACTGCTTCCAATGATGATGGTGTTAATCGTTCAGAATCCCTGCACCCAAATGCCTTAAACACAGATTTGCTTCCCTTTTCATCTGAAAGCTCAAACGCTACCTCCCCTACAGATCCAAAAAATATTACCAGAGCTGACAGTAACACAGAGAGAGATTTCAGTGATTTAAAGTCCTGTTTACTGCCAAATGCAGCAAGTGATGTCAATTCACTCTCAGAAGAGGAGTTGACAAGTCATGAGGAGAAAACAGCCTTCCTCCAAGATCCACAAACTTCAATATATGAAGGTTTTGTGGATCAACAACAAACAGAACATGTACATTTTTCCAAAGATGCAAACGATGAAAAGTCAGACCTGTCAGAACCTGGCCTGTTGTACGGGGAGCCTCTGTCCGGAGATGAGTCCTCATGTGATGCTGTCGAAACGTACAATGTTTCAAATAAGCTTCAAGAAACAACTATAAAGACACCTGGTGAGAGCCCCGTGGACCAGTTAGAATGGCCAGCACCTCAGCTGACATCTTCTGTACAGATGAGACCATTCCTGCACCCTGTTGTAAAATTAATGAACATGGAGTCAGCAGATGGAATAATCAACACATACAGTTGTGCTGTTTGCCAACACATATCCGACAGTGTGGATCATCTAATCGAGCACCACTACTGTTGCCACCCTATGCCGAGTTATCAGTTTTGCAAGGCGTGTAACGTCTATTTGATTAAAAACGAACACCATATGTGCAGTCAGATCACCCCACAGAAGAAGAAAAACTCTGGCCCCTACAAGTGCAATAGGTGCGGACTCGTATTTTCAAGAATACTTCACTATGTCAGGCATATGCGTGATCACACGGGCATAACACCATATCGGTGCACTGGATGTGGCTTGTACTTTGCACAGTCTAGTTCTTTAAATCATCACAAAAAAGTTCCTGGTAGGTGCAAGCAGCTTATGGCACCTAAGAAGAGCCCCACTGTTGATAAAACTGAAACACCAACACAGAATGATGTGGCCCAAAAAACTTTAGACGAGAACATAAAGCAATGTTACATCAGGCTCACTGACATCTCCAAAACCAATGTCTGCCATTTATGTTATCAAAGCTTTTCTTCTGCAAAGAAGACCAAAAGGCACATCTACAACGTGCACTCAAAAAAAGGCATGGAGACGTTACATAAATGCCCTCTTTGTCCGAGGCATTTCAAGTACTCCTACAACAGGGCTCGGCATTTGCGTTTCTGTGTCCGAGGTGCGATATGTGGAGGAAAGGTGAAAGATGGTGATAAATATGTCTGTCCCTTGTGCAAAGCTGCCTTCACAGCAACATCCAACAGATATAGACATATTAAACTAATTTGCCTGCGAGAAACTATAAATCGGCTCGCAAGGGAGGGGATACGATTGTATCACAAGTCCAGGAAAGACAAAGATCAGAAACCACAATCTAAAGAAGCCATACAGATGACACAAGGGAAGGAGGGAGAATCAAAAACGCAGGCACCCCAAGTTCCAACAGCACCCACCATTCAGTACAAATGCAGTCATTGCCCTGCTATTTTTTTCCATCCCTCGGGAAAGTATAGACACATGAAAAAACATGAGTTGTTTAAACGCACTGGCAAAATAATCAGGTACAGGAAATCTGCCGTGTCCAAACCTGCATCTTCAGTTGACGCGATAACTGAAGAGGGCGGCAGTCAACCAGACACGGCACCAGAATTTCCAAAACCTACTTTGAGCTGTCGCTTTTGTGGACTAGGTTTTGATGTTCTGTCTTCGCTAAAGACACATGAGCGTGGTCATCATGGCGAAAGACCATACCGCTGTCTGGAATGTCGAAAGGGATTTAAGAAACTTGCCCATCTGATTAATCACAAAGTTGTTCACCTGAAGAAGATACAATGCACATCCTGTAAAATGATTCTGCCTACAATTGGGGACTTGATCCAACATCGAAACTCCCACCCAAGAAGCAAAAAGGGAATGCTCCAGTGCCCAGAGTGCCCAGCGCAGTTCCCATATCCAGTGTATCTGCTTAGGCATCTAAAGACACACAAAAGTAAAGACAAGACACAGAACCCTGAGGGGGAAACTCAAGCGAAGCCACAACAATTCTCAGAAACTGTCAAAGGGAATAATAAGCCCAAGCTGTTGCATTGTTCCTTGTGCAAAGAAACATTTGAGGATGCCCATATACTTAGAAAACACTCTTTCACTCACATTTCAGGCTCTTCAAACGAGTGTCCATTCTGCAGGAGAAGATGTACATCTCGTCATGCTCTGACCAGGCACATGGTCAAACACACCGGGGACAAGCCTTTTTCCTGTGGCACCTGTGGAAAACAGTTCTATCGCTCAATATACCTCAAAATACACTCAGAGACTTGCACACATCAAAAAAACAATCTCTCTGTAGAAGCAAATTATAATAATAATCTGAAATATAAAAAGCATTGTTGCACCATTTGTCCTCGGAGGTTTTGGAAACGAATCCGTTTAGAAAAACACCTCCTCGCCCACAAGAAAAGGTCGCTGCGTTTGTGTGAAGATTGTGGTCAGTACTACGGAGTGCATGTGCTCTCTCGTCATAAGCTGATTTGCGCCGAGACCAAAAAGACCTCTGCTGACAAATCAGACATTGCTGACAAATCAGACATTGCTGACAAATCAGACATTGCTGACAAATCAGACAATGCTGACCAATTAGACAATGCTGACCAATTAGACAATGCTGACCAATTAGACAGTGCTGACCAATTAGACAATGCTGACCAATCCGACAGTGCTGACCAATCAGACACTGCTGACAAAGCAGACACTGCTGACAAAGCAGACAATTCTAATATTGAGTCAGACTCAACTCAAGTAAGCCAGACTTTCCAAAAAACGCCTTCCCACTCTAATGCAAGCAAGATGTTCAAGTTGAAATGCCCCTATTGTTCAAAACGTTTCCAGTACACATCATATTTATTGAGACACATCGTTTCACATACTGGCGTTCAACCCTTTAGATGCATGCACTGCGGCCAGAGATTCAGATCACAAAGTCTGAGTTTAAAGCATGAAGCCTTTTGTAATGCTGAGTCAAATCCAGATCAGCCAAAACCCAGTATTAATGCTGAGGCAGATACGGCATCACAAGATATCCTACCAGAGGATGAAGCTGAGTTGAAGTGCAAGTTCTGCACTCAGACGTTTGTGAATGCAAGAAGCCTGAGGAATCACATTCTGACACACAATGAGGTGAAGCCGTATCGCTGCAAAGCCTGCGACAGCTGCTTTTCACGGTATGACCATCTGAAAGTGCACCAGGCTCTGTGCAAAAGTAAAAACACACGGCTGGAAGTGAGAATCCCCAAAATCAGCCTGGAAGATATTGGCAAAGGTTGGCAAAGTAAATTCAACCTAAAGCCTGTTGAAGAGCAGGAGAGTTTTGACTGTAAGGTCTGCTTGAAAAGCTTCCCAACTGAGAATAGACTTTCTAGGCACACGACTATGTTCCACACCGTGAAGAAATTCAAGTGCTCAAGGTGTGGTTCTGCTTTCTCCCACGAAAAAACTTTGAAACAACACCAAAGGATAAAAAAGTGCAGAAAGCCGAGGAACACATCAAGCACTCTGCTGCAGAAAACTGATGAACCAAATGACAACATTGCCAAACAACTTGATGGCATACGAAAAAAAATGTTGGTGAGGATTCAGCCTTTATTCAACAAAGACTTAAAGTTTGCATGCAGCTACTGCCCTCGTGCTTTCAAAAACAGCTGGCAGTTAAATGTGCACAATCGCTTACACACAGGAGAGCGGCCTTATTCGTGCGAGCATTGTGGCGAGAGATTCATAAGGAGCGACTATGTGTTGCGTCATTATCCCAAGTGCAAGGAGAAAACTCAGCCAAGAACTGCTCTCTGTGAAAGGTGCGGTGGATTTTTCTCTGAAAAACAACTGGAAAACCACAAAGAAATGTGCATTCTGAGATCTTCCTCACCAGCCGTCCCCAAAAGCAAGCAGCCACCTTCCCAAGGCCCACCAAAAGGCTTCTCATGTGCATACTGCAGTTCACGATTCCTGCTGTTTTCACAACTTCAAGAGCATTTTCTAAGTACGCACAAGCTGGAAACGGAGACTTCGCCAATGTCAACTGCTCCACTGCAACAACATCTGTCCAACATGCCAAAAATCAAAGAAGAGCCTGTGGATGAGAGTTACGGAAAAGCTCCAAGCAACGATGCTGATATTGCTAGAACAGACACAACTCTGACGACTGACGCCTCAGAACTGCTTGTCTGCCAAGAGTGTAACATGTGTTTCACTAATAAAGCGGGACTAACTGGTCATCAGCGCACACATTCAACAGAAAAACCATATGTCTGTAAATACTGCAACAGGGGCTTCTGGAACAAAACTCAACACCGAAATCACTACAGGAAATGCAAAAACGTACCCCTACAGCTGGACATCCCTGTAAAAGCAGAGATTGATTATGCTTTTAGTGGCTCCAAGGCCAAAGACTTGGAAACTGCAGCAACAACAGCTAGTACAAAAGTTTCACAAGCTAACGTGCCCTGCAAAGAAGAGCCGAAGGAGGAATCGACACAGAGCCCAAATGAAAATCAGGTCCAGAGCAGCAACTCGGAAAAGAAAGAAACAGAAAAGAAGACCGTCCAGTACCAGTGTTCAGAATGTGATAAAAGCTTCACTGATGGCCTGTTGCTCATAAGTCACCTTGAAGACCATGGAAGAGAGGAGCAAGAGAAAAAAGGTAATAAATGTTCAAAGTGTGGGCGAATGTTCTCTAATCCAGGAAACCTGAGAAGACACATGAAACTGCATGTGGTTCACCATAAGTACTTTTGCTCAGTTTGTCCCAGGGCGTTCAGCACCACGACTGATCTCGAAAAACACAGAATGAGCCACGATGACAACAGACCCTTTCCTTGCAAACTGTGTAAGCAACGGTTTTGGACGAGGGTAGCGTTATGTGACCATTACAGTGGAGAACATGCGGACGAAATATTTCACTGCCAGTGTTGCAGCAAAGTGTATGCATCCAAACGGTCACTGTGTAGGCATTATAAAAAATGGCACCCAAAAGAGCTGAGGGAACTTGGGAGTGCACATCTGCAAAGGGGCAGTATTGACCAGCAGTCTAGCAGTTATGTAAGTACGAATGGTGATAGCGATGAAGACCAAAACCTTGATAGCGACAGCGAGTCCGACTCTGCCCCTTACTTCCCTTGCCACGTGTGCGGGAAGACGTTCCCAACATCCGAAAGTCTCGAGGATCACCAGTTGTGTCACCTGGGCAAGAAGCCACACGAATGTGCCGAGTGCGGTAAATGTTTCTTCCAGGCGTCCCAGCTGCAGCAGCATCAGCGAATGCACAAGTCTGAGTTTCAGTGTCAAACATGCGGCAGAGGGTTTGTTTCGCTGTTTGCGCTGCGGAACCATAAGCACACTCACGGGAAGAGTCGCCCGTTCCGTTGTTCCAAGTGTCACCTCGGCTTCGCCGGACCCACGCAGCTAGCAGAGCACATGTCCACCCACCGCGAAGAGAGCTTTCCATGTGACATCTGCAACAAGATATTTCGGTGTAAGAGCAGCAGGGCTGAGCATCGGAAAACCCACACGGCATCAAGCGAGGGCTTCCCATCCTCTGCTTCAAAGGGTGAACGTGATCAGCCCAAAAGTGCATTTGGATATACCGCAGAGTTCAAGTACCGCTGCGGCATCTGTTGTGAGCGCTTCAGAGATCCAGAGGAACTCTCGGAACACGGTTGCTTGGAAGCCAGAGAGCGGCCCTATGCTTGCGCGGAGTGCAATAAACACTTTCTTCATGCATCTCACCTGAAAAAGCACCGGAACGCCCATCGGCAGTCGTGGTCTGAGCGAGAATATCCGTGCAATCGGTGCAACAGTAGCTTTTCTTCCTCCCAGCTCTTCCTCAGCCACCTTGAAACCCACGTTGACACTGCGACAGGAATCAGTCGGGAAAGACACCCATCAGATGGCTTCATATGTCCCGTTTGCCACCAGTGTTTCCCCAGCGCCACAGAGCTGAGCCGTCATTTCCCCACGCACCCCGATTGTGTGCCTGAAAAAGATAAACGCGACTCGTCTGAAAGCAAGCTCGAGGAAGAAGAGCTACTTCACCCCACAGCGCCACCTGAATACGAGTGTGGAGAGTGCGGCGGCAGATTTCTGGGGAAAGATGCTCTCAGTCACCATAATTGTTTCCTCCAACAGCAGGATGTAGTGGAGAACACATACTCTGCAGCACACGCAGATCCGGCTCGTGAGGCTGCAGGGGACGAAGAGGAAGTCGACGTCACTGGAGAGGACCTGTACAGGTGCCACGAGTGCTTAATGCAGTTCTCCTCTAAAAGTGCCCTCCTGGAGCATCAAAACAGTCAACACCCAAATAACTGGAAGGCGTTCAAATGTGAGACCTGTGGAAAGACCTTCGCCAAGAAGTGTTACCTCAGAAAGCACGAGTCCAGGCAACATGGTCGTAAAGTTCAGCCCGCCGCTACAGGCGACCCGGGCAAGAAGTTCAAATGTGCCCAGTGTGCAGCCAGATTCAGCACAGGCCAGGATTTGTCCAACCACATGAGACTGCACGCTGAAAAGCAAGCCGGAGAGTACCGCTGTGACATGTGCTACAAGTCCTTCAGCAAGCGGGCTCTTCTGAAGCAGCACCAGGAGAGTCACGTCGGCGAGGTCGTGTACGAATGCACAGAGTGCGACAAAGCTTTTGCTTTTCCTCATCTGCTGGAAGAACATCAGCGTTCTCATGCAGCATCCTCTTGAGTAATGGGTTCCAGTTTATCACGTATACCTTCTCTCTAACTAACTCGAGGTATTTTAAAGTCCTTTTATGCTTCTGTGTACTTCCAGCCGTTCGGACCTTACTCGTTTTGCGTTTTCAAAAAGCACTTCACATGCATCAGTTTGACAGAACATCTCTTTAGTTGTGTGTCTTTTCAGTTGTATTACTGGGATTTGTAAAACAAAACAGTTTGAGACGATGTGTGTAAATCTGTGTTAACATTGTTCAATTGTTAGAGAAAAATGCATACTGAACAATATGTCCTGATTGAGGAGTTCTGTTTAAAGGGTTCAGCATATACTGTTGGCAATATGTACGGTCGGCTTTACCCGGTTCATTTTATTTCTTTGAAACGGCTTTCTATACAACTATTCCTGTACAATATTGTTTTATAGGTTTCTCTCTATTTCTTGGATGCCTTTTACCAATTGTTTTTTGTTGGTTTTGTTTCTTTTTAATGTGGATTAAAAAAAATCTTGTACAGACATCAAAATTATGCTTTAATGGGAATATTCTTTTCACCACCTGTTGTAATGATCTTAGTTGATACATTTAAGTAGTAAAGCCAACTTTAAAATCCATTTGTAGTTCTGCTTCATTTCTCTACACCTTGTTGCTACCTCAGAAGAAGTGGATTACTTTGTGTAACGCCTCACTGTGATATAGCAAAACAGCTGATGGGGCTTAAAAACATTTAAAAGTAGAAAAAAGAATTTAATACAATTACATGTGGATTCTGTAGTTATTACAGAAACGTGGGCTTAATGAAAACCTTTTTAAGCAGCTATTAAACATTATTTTAAAGGGGTACTTTTAATCTAACAAATGAACTTCTTTGGAATGCATATTCTAATTTATTGGATATGAACAATTTATCGCCAAGCAATGACTGGACTTGTTAATTTTACAGAATGAGGAAACTTGGAGATAAATCTGCTAAAACAAATTCTAAAATTAAATAAACTTCCAAACATTAGTGAATATTATTGATGCATAAAAGAAGTCACTTTAACCCCTTGTTTTAAATATTTTAATGAAACAAACTATTCATCAATTGTGTCCTTTATATTAACAATATTAAATGATATTGTTTTCTCATTCCAGCCTGTATATTTCTGGTTAAGTCAGCAGTAGAACAGTAATGTAAAAATTTGTAATTTTCTTTATGTTTACACAGCACTGCATAACATCTGAATATTAAATATAGCTGTTTTTTTTCCTTAAGACCTTCAAAAATATTTATTCTTAGACAAAATAGCTTTAATGTAAACTGAAGCATCAGCTGTATTTTTTATATAATAAAAAATAAATTGAAACACTGAAAAGCATCAGTAAGAAACAGTTTTCCTTTAAATTTGTGAACCTTTCATCTTAATAATTTCAAATATTTACTAGTTGGTGTAGAACATTACAGTTTAAGTATTTTTTTCTCTCCTTTTTGTTGAACTACTGGGGCTTTCTTTTCAATACATTTGTTGGGTAATTTCAAATAAATCTTTTAACATAGTTGTCATGATATATGGTTATATGGTGCCCTTAATATTGTTTTAACATAACCATGAGGTACCACCAATGACAATTTAGAGAAAGATTTGATTTTCTGTAAAATTTCAGAAACCCAATATTTGTAAAGCCAATTTTTTTATGTTAAAATTGTAACACTAACAATTTATTTTTCCACATCTGACTTATTGTATAGCAGTATGATCTATACTCAGTGCTCAGAATGCACACAGATTACACATAACATGCAGACAAGACAATCTTTCCAAACTTTTTCTCCTGAAATCACTTTATTGCACTGACTGCTTCCTGAGAAGCTTAAAGCATGCAACTGGTCCTCAGCATGCATCAAATAAGACTAATTTTCACGTCAAAAAGTCAGATAGCAGACCCTTTACAGATGACGTAGATCGCTACTGTTGCGTGGATGTGTCACATGAATACTCCCATCGTTCCGATACTCATGCACATGGTAAAATCCAGTGGAGGAAGAGCTTAGATAGATTAGATCTTCAAATTACAGAACTGTCCAGTCTGTAGGGATGTCCAGAAAGACATTACCTGAGGAACTGAAGTGTACAAACAGACATTAGTATGTGAGAGACGGTTCTACATCAAGAATATGTAGAACCAGTAGTGTGTTTGCAACAGATCATGGGCTGGTGATTTATTGATTCCCAGCAGGTGGTGATAGCCCTCACAGCTTTGGGAAAAAAGCTGGTTTTGTGTCTTTTAGACTTTGATTTATTTTTTTTATTTTATTATTATTATTGTTTACCTGATGGAAGTGTGACAAAGTGCATTGCTTGGGTAGGTGGGGTCTGTGGCTATACGTCTGGCCCATTTCTGGACTAGATCTTGTAGACGGCATCCCATAATCCCCTGTGCTGTCCTCATTACCCGTACTAAATCCATCCTCTCCTGTGCCGTGCAGCCCCGACACTTATGCGCTGACACAAAATGATTTTGATTGTAGCTCTAAAAAGCTTGTTAGCAGCTGAGCAGAAAGTGCAGTCCGTTTCAGTGTCTGCCCCACCCCCCCATGTATGCAGAGAGCAGTGTGTTCAGTCTTCCTGGACCGCCTGTAGTCCACAATGACCTCCGTGGTCTTGCTGATGTCCAGGGAAGGTTATTCCTGGAGTTCCAGTGTTGAGGATCAGTGGGGCGGATGTGCATTTCCCTATCCTCACCACCTGGGCTCTGATGGAGAGGAAGTCACGGATCCAGGAGCAGAGCGGTGGAGATAATCCCAGGCTGTGGAGCTCCAGAGGCAGCATGTCTGAGAGCACGGTGTTGAGGGCTGAGCAGAGAGTCCACAAGCAGCGTCTTAACATAGGCATTAGGATGCTGCAGACGACTCAGCCGTGTGAAGTGCTAACGAGGCAGCATCCTCTGTAAAATGACTCTGCCTGTAGGCGAACTGCAGGCTGTGCAAGCCAGTGTGGCGTTGATGCGTTTCATGAGAATCCCCTCGAAGCACTTTATGATGACAGTAGTCAGAGCAGCAGGACGGTAATCATTTGGGCAGGAGATGGTTGGTTTTTGGGAACAGGCAGGGACCACATGAAGCTGCAGGAGAGGTTAAAAACGTCCAGAAAACTCCTGAACCTAGTTGATATTGACCTTTAAGGTGGAGGTCACTTGGTACAGCTGCAGGACGTGAGCCTGATCCTTCTCCTCTGGCTGAGGAAGATGCTCAGTCCTTCTGCTGTTTGGACAGTTGAAGCGTGCAAAGAAGCTGTTTAACGTGTCTGAGAGAACTGGGTTAGTGCTGAGCTTCTGGTCGGTGCTGATAATCTGTGATCGTCCTGATGCCTCTCCACATCTTACGTGGGTTGTTGCTGTTGAACTGGTCCTCCATGCGCTGCTTGTATCTGGCGTTTGCCTTCTGGATGCGCTTTATTCAGCTCACAAAGAAATTGTAAATTCAAACATCTTGAAATCAAGGGACTTTGTTCAATTAAAAATTATATTTGAACTAGAAAGAGATGATAAATAATTTATAAAAGTTCTTTGTTTTAAAATCAAGTGATAAAAAAGAAGGAAGTGCGATTTCAAAAGTGCTTTTGTGCGTACTACTTAAAAGCAAATGTGTATCTCAGTGCATGGAGTAAAACTGGAATAATTTGGATGAGTTGAAAAAATTGGCAACTTAAGTCAATTCAAAACACTAAAGAAAACATTTTATGTACGTATGTACTTCTGATTTAACAATGAGAATATTGTTTGCAACTCATACAGTAAGTTAATGTAATGTATATTGTTATGAAATATACTTTGTAATCATTGAAAATGGGGCAGGCTTATGCAGGATTTTTCTTTGTCGTCCTCCCTTCCTTGGTGTTTCTTTTTTCTTGTCATTTCTATTTTTTCTTTCTTCCATCACTGTATTCTATCTCCCTTGATTGTTTCCTTTCTTTATTTCCTGCTTTTCTTCATTATATATTTTCCTCCATCCTTTCTTTATCTTGCCCTTCCTTCTTTGTATACATCCTTCTGTTCTTATTTGTGTGGTTTCTAATTTGACCTTTCATGTTCACCATTCATTCTGCCCCTTTCTTCTTTTGCCAGTACTTTCATACTTGTGTACTTTTATCCTTCCTCCTTTCCTTACACTAATGTTTGCCATCTCCTTTCTTTCTGTTCTTCCCTTGTGTTGGTCTCTTCCTTTTTGTCACTCCAGTTTCTCGTTTTTGCAGATTTTATATTTAAAGCCTACCAACAGTAGAGATATCAGGCATATGCCTAATTTAACCTTTAGTAGTTTTAATGAACGTGAAGGAGTAAGAACTATGGAAGAGTATGGGATTGTTTACATAAAGTGTGTGACCTTTGCATTGACTTTCAGTAAAACGTTTCCATCAGAAAGAAGGGTGGGGGGAGCAAATGACAAAAGACTGCTCAAAGCTATGCAATGGATAAAGTTGAAAAATATTTGAAATATCTTTATTTTATATGGCAATTCAATCTCAAATGGTACACCTTCCATGAATAAAGTGATAGGCAGTTCTGGTGAGCAAGTCATTTTGAATAATTGCTCAAATCAAATAGGTTTTTTATTTATTTATTTATTTATTTATTTATTTATTTATTTATTTATTTATATGGAGCATTTACCAGTAATTAGGTTATTCAGTCATCAAAATTATTCATTACTCTGCAAAGGTAAAGGATATCCGCCTTTCTGCGTAATATCCCCAGTAAACTAAATGACAAAATTCTATAAAAATCACAAAAAACAAACTGATAAGATGTCCTTTTCTACTTGAATGAAAGCTCATTGAAAACAAATATGTTTTAAGCAGGATTTTTTATGTAGTTTTGTTATGGTGCAGCCCAAATATTTAACTAGTCTGAGTCTAAACTCTGGAAGGACGATAATTCAATAACACTCAATCGATAGACGTATATCAATGATAGAAAAAAAGGGTCAATAAAAAGTTCAGAATAACAGTTTTCCTTCCTTTTGCATTCAATGCAGGTAGGTTAATAATATATATATATATATATATATATATATATATATATATATATATATATATATATATATATATATGCAAAACAGTGCAAAAGACTGAATGAAAATGTCAATTACAGAGAGGGGGGTGTCTGAATCACTGAGGGAGGCATTGTAGAGATTGTTGACCACAGGCAGGAATGATTTCCTGTGGCGCTCTGTGGTGCATCTGGGTAAGAGGAGTCTTCTGCTGAAGGAGCTCCTCTGCTGGGCCAGTGTGTCGTAGAGAGGGTGTGAGACATTGTCCAAGATGGACTGGAGCCTGGACAGCATCCTCCTCTCTGCCACAGTCGTCAGAGTGTCCAGTACCTCCCCCACAACATCACCGGCCCTCCCGATCAGTTTGTTCAGTGTGTTGTTGTCAGCGACCCTCAGCCCACTGCCCCAGCATGTGACAGCGTAGAAGAGCGTGCCGGCAACAACAGACTGAACAAACTGACTCATAAAACATCCTCAGCATCGTCCCACAGATGTTAAAAGACCTCAGCCTCCTCAGGAAGATGAGTCGGCTTTGGCCCTTTTTGTAGACCGCCTCTGTGTTTCTAGTCCAGTCAAGCTTATTGTTAAAGTACACTCCCAGGTACTCCTCGACAGTGTCAACAGGGACACCCTGGATGGAAACAGGGATCACAGGGTTTTTTGGCCTCCTCACATCCACTATTAGCTCCTTAGTCTTTGTCACGTTGAGCTGCAGATGGTTCAGCTCACTCCAAGTGACAAAGTTGCCCACCAATGACCTATACTCACTCTCATCACCCTTTTCAATGCAGCCAGCTATTGCTGAGTCATCAGAAAACTTCTGAAGGTGGCAGGACTCAGTGCAATAGTTGAAGTCTGAGGTGAAAAGGGTGAAGAGGAAGGGGGAGAGGACAGTCCCCTGAGGGGCCCCCGTGTTGCTGACCACCCTGTCAGACACACAGTTCTGTAGGCGTACATACTGTGGTCTGCCCATCAGGTAATCAACAATCCAGGACATGATGGGTGCCTCCACCTGCATCGCCATCATCTTCTCACCCAGTAGAGCCGGACGGATGGAGTTGAAGGCACTGGAGAAATCAAAGAACCTGATTCTCACAGTGCTCGCCGGCTTATCCAGATGAGTGTAGGCTCTGTTCAGCAGGAAGATGATGCTGTCCTCAACTCCCAGGCGGAGCTGGTAGGCGAACTGTAGTGGATCAGTGAAGGGCCTGACCATGGGCCTTAGCTGCTCCAGGACTAGCCTCTCAAAGGTCTTAATGATGTGGGACGTCAGTGCCACAGGTCTGTGTTCCTGAGGGGTGCTGGGACGCAGCGTCTTTGGCACAGGAACAAGGCAGGACGTCTTCCACAGCACGGTGACTCTCTGGAGGTGCATGCTCAGGCTGAAAACTAGGCTAAGAGCTCCACACAGCTGGTAGGCACAAGCTTTGAGTACCCTGGGGAATACACCATAGGGGCCTGCAGCTTTGCCGGAGTGGAGTCTGGTTAGCTGTCTTCTCCCCAGGACAGGAGTGAAAGACACTGTAGAGGTGACGGTTGGGGGAGGGGTGGGATCCTCAGGTTGTGAAGGACAGGATGTAAAGCAGGGGGGAGGGGTAGAGTAGGTAAGTGTGAATTGAGGTGGTGAGGGGCAGACAGGGGGTCTGTAAGGAGGAGGAGGGGAAGGTGGAGTGGTAGTTGTTGGGTAGAAAGCAGCAGAGATTTGTGGGGGATGGGTCGCAGTATCAACCCTATTAAAAAATAGGTTCAGTTCATTGGCCCGGTCCACAAGGCCTTTCAACCCCATGCCAGTGGATTTCTGGAACCCGGTGATGGTTCTCATGCCACTCCACACATCCCTCATGTTGTTTCTCTGGAGTTTATTCTCCAGCTTTCTCCTGTATTTGTCTTTAGCCTCCCTGATTTTACCTTTGAGTACCCCCTGCACTCTCCTCACCTCATCACGGTTGCCATCTCTGAACGCCCTCTTCTTGTCATTCAGGATGGCCTTAAGGTCCTTGCTGATCCACGGTTTGTTGTTGGCGTAACAGGTGACAGTCCGAGCTGGGACATTGCAGTCCACACAGAAGTGTATGTAGTCCATAATGCACTCTGTGAGCACATCAATGTCCTCCCAGTGGGGCTCACAGAGTGCAGGCCAGTCAGTCACTTCAAAGCAGGCCTGCAGTGTCTCATAAGCCTCCTCCGACCACCTCCTCACAGTCCTTGTGGTCGTAGGCTTCCTCTTCACCAGAGGCATATAGCAGGGTTTGAGGTTAACCAGGTTGTGATCTGACCTGTCCAGAGGGGGGAGAGAAAAGGAGATGTATACATCCTTAATGTTAGCATGCATCAGGTCCAGGGTCCTCTCCTCTCTGGTAGGGCAGCTCACATATTGTTTAAAGGTCGGCAGAACTTTGTTCATGGTGACGTGGTTGAAGTCTCCTGACATGATGATGAGGGCACTGGGGTGTTGAGCCTGTAGTTTGGAGATGGTGGTGTGTATGTATGATGCTGCAGGTAAATGTTGGGTTTGCAGAGGGAGGGATGTACAGGACATCAGCGATGACGTGTGGGATGTCTCTGGGCAGCTGGTATGGACGGAGTCCAACAGCCAGCAGTTCAACATCCGGGCTACAGAGCGGTTCCTTAATGGTGATGTGACCCGGGTAACACCATCTGCTGTTTACTAGAATGGCAAGCCCCCTCCTTTCTGCTTACCACTCTTAGTGTCCCGGTCGGCCCGGATGGTGTGAAAGCCATCCACAGAGTGAATCTGGTCCATAATGTCCTTGTGCAGCCATGTCTCAGTGAAACACATTACACTGCACTCCTGATACTCCGATTGGCTCCGCGTCAGCGCCGTTAGCTCGTCCATCTTGTTAATAAGGGACTGTACATTTCCCATAACAACAGAGGGGAGACACCGCTTAAATCTTCTCCTCTCAATAAACCCGTCCCATCTCGACCCTCCTTTCATCCCAGATGTTGCTTTCCTCCTCTGCAACCTCGGCGTGTTTTCCTCCAGATTTCGGGTGGTATTTCAGCTGGGCTGGCCACCACGCCGGCCGGCATCAGTGCGATCAGTTGTTCTCCGGAGTAAACAAAGGCAGCGTGTCCCGGTGCCTTTGTTTACTCCGGTGAACAAAGGCACCGGTGGCATGATAAAAACAACACGAAATAGTTGCCTGATGAGGTGGTCTCCAACTTCTAATGCAGCCGCTGGTGCAGGCTTTGTCCTCTCCTCCTGAAGGCTTTGCTCCAACACTTCATGAGGGGAACCACATTGAAGGCAGAGACATTTACCTCTCCAGATAGCTCAGCAGCGGCGTCATAAAATGGAGACAGCTAAGATAGACACCCTCCAATAATGTTGAACTCTTTTGATGTTTCACCTATAATTAAACAGTGAAAATACAGTTCTTGATAAGCAAATTTAATGAATCTCAAGTATGTTAGATATACCTCACTTTATTGGGAGAAATCAAGTGAAATATTGACACATGGGTGAAATTCTCCTCTTTCTAGCTGGCTCCATCCTCTATCATCTCCTCAATTTCTTCATTCTCCAAGCTCACCTAAACTTTACAAACTGTGTCCAAACTATGAAAACTATTTAAAAACTCTATCCAAAACCTGAACTGACCACAACTCGCCAACAAACTCCCACAGTTTGACTGAATACTGAGGCACTTAAATGCCTGTCAAAACTTGGGTTGCAGGCTGAAGGGAACACTTTGTTCTGATCATTGTGCTCCTTAGTGGCTGTAGTTAAATCTCTTAGTATTCATGTTTACGTCAGTCAGTGTTCAGCCTGACATCAGTGCTTTTGTTCATCAGCACGTCTGTTTATGCTTGACTTTTGAGTTAACTGAATGGACACAACACTGATCTGACTAATAGTTTGCAGGCCAAGCATAACGTAAAAAATCTCAGCACAAATGTATAACACAGCACAGACATTTATAACATTGACCAATACAATTGTATAGAGACACTTAACCAGACTATTATTCATTGATGATATCAGATTCAGATTCTACTCATTTCAAAAATAAATTAACTCCTAAAATTAGTTCAAGGAGATGCCATTTTATTAAAACGGGGAAGTTTTTAGTTTTATGCCACACAATGACGTTACATCTCCTAGTATTGTAATGGATGACGCTGGTGAGCCCGATTTTGAACCAAACACAGAGTTACAATTTAAAAGGTTTATTGAAGGGGATGAGCAGTGGTACATGAGGCAGGCAAGCAGAACCAGACTTAAGAGGTGAATAATGGCTGAAGGTGCAGGCAGGCGGGGATGAGCAGGAGAACAGAGGACACAGGTAGTGATAGACCAGAACAGGTGATGTGGACTGGGTAAACACCAGAACGAGTAGAGCAAGAAGCTGGAACTCACGGAGAAACAGGCAGACTTGTGCAGCACGCAGACACAGGCAACTTTTATCAGAAGAGTCCAGTTGGCTGAGCACACAGGAACTGGTAGGTTTAATTTGCTTTTGCAGCCGGGTCTGAGCAAATTGAAGCATTTGTTAAATATCTAGTCTTCTCACACAATTGCACTTAAATCCAAATGTTTACTAGGCAAGGTCAAAACCTTGTAGTTCTATTTAGTCAGTCAGGTGTGGAATCACTGGCAATGCTTTGGATCACTGTCCTGCTATAACCCAAGGGAGCTTGAGCTTAAAGTCACAAATCGATGGCAGAATGTTATCTTAAAGGATTTCCTGCTTGAAATCAGAATTCAAGGTTTCATAAATTATTCTAAGTGGCTTTAGACTATTACACAGGGCACAATGCTCTTAAAAGTGTTGTGTTAGATTCATGCCACGTGTAAAAGGACGCACACCCTTTAGTCAACAGTATATTTTTCTAAAAGTCTTAGAAATCATCAAGATGTTTTTTAGTAAATATGAAATGGTCCAACTTGTGTTGTTTTTGGTTGGCAATGGTGTTTGCTTTGGAAAGCTTCCATGGACGTCATATTTAGTGGTCTTTAGTTGCTGAATCATGAAAACTGACCTTAAACGTATAGTGATCCTGTGGCGTCTGCATTAGGGGCGATTTATTTTCCGTAAATGTAGGTAAGAAACGCCCAAGTCCCGTTCTGAATAACTACACGCATACACAGGACCATCGTACCTGCTCTTCCGCTCCTCAGGAGGACTGCGTGACTACATTTTCTGTCCTGATTCAAAACATTCAGCTCTGGGTTGTTTAAAGGCGCAGTGATATAAAAGAAATTAACCTTCACAATTCATCACAAATGTATCATTAATCAATTCCCATTTATTTTATATTTATTTATTTAATTTTTCTGAACAATATGTGTAATATGTGATATATAAACTAATTAAACAAAGATGGTTTTATTCAAAATAGAACAGAGATGCATTTATATTTATACAGTATTAGTAACTGAAATTTTAATACTGATAATAAGACAAAGGATGAGGGACCAAGGAAGTACCAGGATGATGTTCTGTGTTATATTTTCCACTCTGGTACTGAGATATTTTGTGGTTTGTTTCAACTTAGTTTGATCTTCTTGGCTGATATTTGTTGAATCATTAAAAGCAATTAGTTAGCAGTCAGTAGCATGCATTTCACAATTTTGACCTATTATATCCTGGGATCACAAAGTCCTTCATATCTAAATTGCTATTATTTGCTGCATCAAATGTCATTGGACCTGCCTAAAAAAAACTCTTGATCCACCTTTGCCTGCCTATTCACCCTCAACAACAAGCAAACCATCAGATTAGCAAACTTGTTGAAGGAGACAAAGATCAAATAATTACCTTTCACCACCTGCCTCTGCCATCTATTGTCCTGCACCAGTACCTGTCACAACTCAACTAATGTCAACCGTAATACTTACCATTCATACATCAGTCCTCAGAGCTCCTCTAACTCCAGTCTTTTGTCCATATCACTTTCTGATAAACCGTTAAAAATGTATGTAACTTTCGAACATTTGGGATTTTACCATAAACCTTCACTCTATTTTCTTTAACAGCTCCCAGAAACATGTTTGTGTCTTAGAACAATCCACCATGGCACTCCCAGGTAGTCAATGTGGCTTCCACGTATATGGGAAAGCGTCAAAGTATACATAAAATGATAAATATAGTATATTGAATAAAGGAAGAAGGACCCAAACAAACCCTGACACTCTTCAGGATAGTCCATGTCAAAGGCTCCCAGCTCCAAAGTTCCCTCCAAAGCAGCAGCAATCCATTAATATCACAGAGGAGTTTAATAAGCTCGGTCATCTGTAATGCTATGCGTTGACTTGTTTGAGTGACCTTTTCACATACTGAGCTTTGCCACTCAAAACATGTTTGTATAATTTTGGAAAAAATTGTAATGCATCCATCACAAAGGGCTTTTAACTGACTCACAACACCTCAGGCAAGTTATTCAGAAAGGCGCCATGCCCACTGATAAACAAAGCCCTACAGGTATCTGTGGAAAACCAACTCTGACATATTAAAAAATAAATACAGAAATAAATGAATGCTTAATAAATAAATAAGCATACAATTAAATACACAAAAATACAGTAAATAATAAAACGTAAGCATTCATTAAATTATTTAATAAAACATAAATACACATCTTTTTTACATAGCTTCTTTATTTATTCACCTTTGTAATTATGTTACTTACTATTCACAATAATTTTCATCTTTATCTATCTATCCATCCATATATATATATATATAGTTTTCTGTTTATTCTACCTTTGTATTTTTTTACCCTATATATTTTTTCAATGCTATTTAAAATAAACACTGAGAAAAATTACATCCTAAATTACTCTTAAAGGTAGAGTCAGCGATTGGTTCGGAAATTTCCCCAGGTCCCTTTTTGAACGTACAAGACCGTTTTACCTGCTCTTCTGCTGTTCAGGGGGATTGAATGATAAATCTCCCAAATCCACTGTGGTCTTATCTCTTTCTACTGAGGCCTTCCTCTTCTTCTCATAAACTTGTACGCGGTTTGCTTCTTGTGACTCTCAGCCATGTTCAAAGTATACGGTGAGAGCAGCAGAGCTACAATTAATGGCTGACACCCTGTGGCGTCTCTGCATTAGGGGCCAGATGTTGCTGTAGAGCTCTATGTTCGCAATAATCAGTGGAACATGATCGTTATTTATAGAGTAGTATTGTAAAAAAAAAAGGCAGATTACCTTACCAATAAATTCTGTCATAAACATTTTGTCTATATATCTAAGTCTGCAAGAATACTGACAAGTTCAGTAGGCTAAATCCTGTTGAGGCGCCGTGGTGTTGGGGGCTCCCCACCACCGTTTGTTTAAATAATGGACATCTAAAATCGCAGTGCATATGCCCAACACACTCTCAGTACACAGCCATGGGGCAAAAATCCTGTGGCCCCAAGCTTGAATCGTCCAATCAAAATACTTGAATTTTACACGTTCTGCCGATAGTGTGCGACCATCTAGGCAAAACAAGGCAAACTTATTTGTATAGCACATTTTAGTACAAGGACAATGCAAAGTGTTTTACATGATTAAAACATTGGAAAATAAAAACAGAATAAAAGCAAGTAAAAAAAAATACATTGGAAAATGGAAACTAATAGCAAATATTAATCTAGTGTTGTCCTTGCTGGCTCATTGAACGATTGATGTGAATCTTTTGTTGAATAAATGAACAATATGAGTGAGTCTTTTTATATTCAGAATTTCCTGTATAAAAATTAAATGAAATTTAGCTTATATGAAGTAGATTTTCTAGTGTGTTGGCTTATGCTAATTTATCTGTTTAATTTAAAGTCATTTTCTATGTATGTGTCACAAAAAATTGTTGCTGCTAATAGGTGTTGAGTTTTTGTGCCCCGCTTAATTTATCATGCCAGAGACGCCACTGCTAGAAACTAAAATGGGTTTTACTATAAAGCAGACAGCTGTTTTCGGTGATGGACTCGGGATGGTAGATTTATGGTTACAGCAGACAGAACTTCTGGAGATGCGTAACAATCAGAGCAAATGGTATTTTCATTGGACATCTGGAAACCATCACAGAGCCGTTTACCTGAGGAGATTGTGCTTTATTGGGCTTTAATGTTCACATGAACTGAGTTTAACCAGACATGATTATCATCATATTATGCAAACATTCACAGTATGTTGAATTAATGTACAATACCACAGGAGAACATTAAGTTTAATTTTCTGTAATGACCCACTAATCGAACGATGAAGTTAAACATCTTTATTTCCACAACTAGTTGGTAGGAAATGAGACAGGGAGTCTGTGTGTATACAACGTCTTTTCTTTTGCATGGTTATGAGCATTTGCATGTGTGGACATTAGGGTGGGAACATGTGAAATCTTACTGCGTACCTGTGTTTATGTGCTGGTGTTTTTTTTTTCAGGTTGGAGTTTTGACTGCCTCCTCTCCCGGGACATCTCAGGTCTTCACCAAGTGTGGAGCCCATCCCCCACCTGTCCGGCTCCCTGCCGGTGATTGGCGTCTTGACCCGCTGGTGCGTTGCTGGTTCTTGCCGTCCAGGTCTGGGTGCTCGGGTGTGTGCTGGCTTTCTCCTGGTGGCTGCTTCGCGGGGCCTGCTGGGGGGCAGTGTGCCCTTGGGCCTCGGGTCTCTGGGCCCAGGGCTGGATCTGCTCTGGTATAGCTGGCTGCTGCTAGGGCCTACGCATTCGTTGCTGCAGCCCCCGGGGACTGCTGCACTGTGGCTGCTGGGGGATTTCCAGGGCTCTCATCTGCTCTTCTCTGGGATGGGGGAGGCAGCTGTCCCTGTGTTGGTCTTGGCCTCCTGTGCTCTGAGGGCCATTTTGGACTTCTGGGGTTCTGGTTTCCATGGTGTCTGTGTCAGCGCTCTGGGGGATGGGTTTTTGGCGTCTCATAACCACTATTGAGCTTTTTTCTTATGGATAAACCTTACATATACAAGCACACTCTCAAACACCTACAGGTGCTTGGATCCAGGTGCTTCCAAATTCACTTCTACACAGATAAACCCTATAATTAGCTTTGGCTGTAACTATATACGTCTTATACTAAACAATACTGCATTTTTTTCAGTGATGTTTTCAAAGGCATTGGTTGTTTGCACCTGTAATGCTTTTTTGGATGGTTTCTGCTCTATTTTTGTCAACTTTTCTCCCTTTAACGTTTTGCCTCATCTTTTACTCTTCCTTTCTTTTTTCATTTATCTTTCCGTTTCTGTGTACATCGAATATGAAATAATCCCAAAATAATATCCAATAAAGTTTTTTGCATACATATCAAGCGGAGCAGGGAAATGTGTTGGGCTCTGTTTCACATTAAGACAGCAATCCTTGTGTTACACCGCCAGACAGGACACGCTAAAAGCAATAAATAAGAGATGAGATGGAGTCGACTGGATTGCTCAACCTGCCGAATGCGTGCTCCCGACAAAGAAGCTATAATTTCTCTGAGCCGACTGGTTTGGCATGAAAACTGTCGACATCTGTGTCCATGTGTGCCACTAACTGAGAAACATGTTTAGTCAGAGCATCCACAGAAATTGTCCCTTTAAAACAAAGGATCCAATGGTATTCAAAAGTACCTCAGTGGTGCACATTCAACACGTCACATCTCCACAAGAACAGCATCCCTTCAGTGAAACATGGTGTTGGCAGCATCATGATGTGGTGAAATCTTTCAGCACTGGAGACTGGAAAGCTGGCCTGAAACAAGGGACAGATGGATGGTGCTTAATACAGGAGTATTCTTGAGCAAAACTTGTCAGACAGTCAGCGATTTGAGACTGGGACAGAAGTTCACCTTCTACCAGGACGATGACCTTTAGCATACTTCTAAAGGAACACCTGAGTGGTTTAAGGGCTCAGGTGTTCCCTGACTTAGTCATTCCAAAACTAAATGTGTTGGAATGACTAAGTCAAAGTCCAAACCTCAATCAAACGGAGAATTTGTGGTTAGACATGAACATCGCTGTTTAAAAGCAACAACCATCCAACACAAAGGTGGGTCTACAGTAGGGCTGAACATTTAATGTCATTTGCAATATAATCTCAATTTATTAATCAAAATGTTTGGCTATGTATCAATTAATGGATAGGACACGTCCTTTAAGTGTTGGTAATATGTTTAAAGTGGGTTTGCCTCCACATGGAAGTGAAGAGTTGCATCAGTAAGATAATCTAATTTTATTATTTGTTTTAGAATTTAAATAGTCATACTTTTTTTTTACCAGAACCTTTCAGGAATCTTACCATAGCAGTAAGTACCGGTCAAACTGTTTAATACTTGTTTGTTGGTGGCACTTTATGTTCAACAAGGATTGATGTCCAACTCAATCAAAAGCTGTTCTCTTGAATAATAATATTCTGATAAATTTACAGGTGCTGCCAAAAGAGGGGGATTAACAGTTTTGCACACTGAAGTTTTCTGATTATTTGACCTATTTGTGTTTGCTTCACAATACAAATGATAAGACATCATCAAAGTCGTAGGCATGTTCTGAAACATGAAAAATGCCAAAGAGATGAATTCCTTTGCAAGGCACTGATTGTTTGGACTGATTGTGATAGACAAACAAAAATAACTAAATAAACAATAATAGTTGAAAATAGAGGAAAACTGGGAAATGGTTTTCAGGTTGTTGTTTTTTATTACAAAGAAAAGTTTAAAAACTGGGGACAGGCAGCCGTATTCATTTCCCGTTCCTGTGACAAACCTCATGCATTAATACATGCATTCAGTGGTCATGTATTAAGAGGCAACGTTCAGTTGGGAATAATTTATCCTTAATACAAATGCAGCTATTCTGCAAAAGCCTGAGACGTTTGTTAGAGAACATCAGTGAACAAACAGCCTTATAAAGACAGAGGAACATTTAAAGATCTCACAAAGCCCTGTTCAACCCACCATCTGCACATGGAAAAGTACGAGTGCTAACCTATCCAGAGATGGCCGTCCACATACACTGACAGGGCACGCAGGGAGAGTATTAGTCAGAGAAGCAGCCAAGAGGCTTTGTGTGAAGCAAATTTATATCTCACGTCACCCTGAAGGTATTGTCTTCCACCTAAACAGGCATGCCAGACGAGAGCATCAATCACAAAACCAGGCAAGTCCAAGGTAACTCTGGAGGAGCTGCAGAGATCCGTAGCTCCAGTAGGAGACTCTGTTAACGGGACAATTTTTAGGTGTGCACTCCACTTATCTGATATTTATGGAAGAGTGGCAAAAACAATGTCATCATTGACTGCACATGACTGGAGCCTTGGGTGGATACCAGGAGGACATTGTGCATATGAACAAACAGCAAATATACATATTTTTTCAGATCCAATCATATCTATGTGTTTGCGTGGCCCAGTCAAAGTACATCCGTATAAACTACAAATGCAATAGAGAATCTGTTGCAAAGTTAGAACATGTTTGCTCACAGGCACTTTCCATCTAGAATGACAGAACTTTAGCTCTTCTGCAAAGTTCAGTTGGCAAACATGTAAATTTCTAGATATGCAAAGCTTTTGGGAAATACATACTCCAAAATATATTCTTGCAGCTGTAATTGCAGCAAAAGCTGGTATGTACTGACTCGGGGAGGCTCATCACAGATGCTTCCCGTCTCTTGTCATTGTTGGGGCGTAAAACACGTTGAAAATGAAAATGAGGTCACATCAAATCCCAATAAAACAGATAAAAGTTTAGGGTGCTAATACTTTTCTAGGGCACTGTGTGATAACTGCTATTGTACTCTAAGCCTTCAGAACTCTGAGTAAAAGAGCAACTTTATATGATTGTTGGATGGAAACGTAAAACATTCCTTATTTCATTTTAGTTGGTGGCGTTAAAAGTAATGTTCAACAACAAGGCTTTTTAGCTCTTGTGCAGATCTTGTTTCATGAGTTAGCAGAGAACCACAAATCAAACCACCCGGTTCCAACGAAGGATATCCCAAAGCATAAACTTCATCATGAGGTGCAAGGATGGATAACATTAAGCAACTTGGAATGAACGTAATAGAAAAACACGGGTCTGTGTATGCGCTAAAGGAGATAGTGCTGCAATACATACAGAATACAAGTAAAGCAAAGAGTAAACCAAAATATGTAGTGTTGGGAGCAGAAAAGAAGACAGGCACAGATGTGAAAGGTAAAACTGAGAAACATGACAACTTGACACAAATGCTTTAGGCCACTTTATGCTCTTTGTTCCACCACAAGATCATTTTGCAGTCCGAAGTTTTATAAAAGCTGACATGTTTTGTCAAATCTTATGCTATTTGTCCTGATTTTTTTTTTAATAACATCTTCCATTTTCTGTATAAACCTCTAAATGTAGCCCGCCACACATCACACTGTCAAGGTCTACAAACCAAACTGCTGCTATCTTCTTCTGCTGGATTCTTGGCTCTGCCTTAGCATTACCTCTCCCATATCTCCCTCCAGGATATATCCATCTCAAAGTACAGTTTTCAATACCTGGATTCCACTATTTGACAACAGTATGTGTCTTTCTGTCATTAGATTTCTCAGTCTTGCATCTATTTATATTTCACCCACAACCGAAAAGAATCCGGGCTTGATTGCATTGATTTTGCGCTGGGAAAACGTACTTGTGTCATCCCCCCTTTCCTGGCTGCAGCCTCTCTTTCTGTGTCGTTGAGAGCGTTCTTGATTGCAGGAAAAGGGATTGGTTCTCGAGGACTGACCCCAGCCGAACCAGCTGTAATGCTTTCTGCTGTCAAACATCCTTGAAATAACCCAGCCACTTCACAGCTCAGACTCTGCAGTTCTGGTCTCTGTTCATTGTTTGCTGTATCTGTGTCCAGGCTTAGTGGTATCAATGAATATCATGTGCAAATAAATAATCATTGTTACAAGGGTAACTACAATTTTCCTGAAAGCAAAACTGATCAATGGAATTGGTTGTGAGAAAAATACTGTTAATTTTTGCTCTTCACTCATCTGATGTTCATGAGAAAACATCAGGATTATCTGCCGTTGTCTAAAAAAAAAAAGACCAATTTCTACAGATTAAATAACGCTTTATAGCATGTGTAAGGAAAAAGTGTAGCAAAAGGTGCATGAACAACAGTCTTAAGAGGATTATCCAGAAAAATACATTCAAGAATTTAGGGAAGCTTCACAGGAGTGGACTGAGGCTGGAGTTTGTGCACCGAGAGCCACTATGCACAGAGAAATCTTATGCATGGGTTACAGATGTTGCATTCCTCCTGTCAAACAACTCCTGAACCAGAGAAAATGTCAGAAGCGTCTTACCTATCCTAAGGAGAAAGGAAACTGCACAGTTGCTCATTGGTTAAAAGTCCTCTTTCCAGATGAAAGTAAAGTTTGCATTTCAATGGGAAGTCAAGGTTCCACCGTCTGGGGGAGGAAAAGAGCAGCACAGATTGCTTGTTGCTTAAAGTCCAGTGTGAAGTTTCCACAGACGGTGATGATTTGGGCTGCCATGTCCTCTGCTGGTGTTGGTCCACAGTCAATGCAACATCTACCAGGAAACTGAAGAGCGCTTCCTGCTTACTTCTGCTGACAAGCTTTGTGGAGAAGGCCTGACCTGAACCCCACAGGGTAGCTATGGAGCACTGTAAACAGAAGAATGAGAGACGCCAGACACATTTCAGATGACTTGAAGGCAGTTTTCAAGGCGGCTTTATCGCCACCCATCTTGCCAGCAAATCTGTCAAGCCTCCTTGTCCTTTCTGAAGGAAAGCATCCCCACTGCATGATGCTGCCAACACATGTTGAACGTGTGATGTGAGCTGTTAGTTTTCCTCCACACATAGATCCTTCCACCTGAGCTGTGTATCTCTGCAGCTCCTCTAGAGCTACCATAGACCTCTTGACTGGTGCTCTGATGAATGCTCTTTTATGTCAGTTCAGCCATGTTTTGGATGGTTTTCAGTTGTTCCACGATGAGGTTTTATGCATGACGGATGAAACGATGCTCTGCGAGATGTCTGAAGCGTGTAATATTTTGTATAACCTAACCTTCCATTGTGTTTCTTGGTCTGCGTAATGCTGTTAGTTGTGTGCAGTAATGTCAAGCCTTCATTTGCAGAACTGTGCAGTCAGACATTCCCTGAGTATATAGAGTGTGCAAATAGGCATCACCAAAAAATGTGATTGACCATAAACTTTTCAGCGGGGGACAATAGTCCTTACAGCTTTTAGAAAGAAGCTGCTTTTCAGTCTAGTAGTTTAGTTTTGGATCTAATGCTTCTGTAGCGTTTATAATAATAATAATAATAATAACAATAATAACAATAATAATAATAATAGTATAATAATACATATTTAACAGTGCCTGTCTAGACACTCAAGGTCACTTTGCAGACAATAAAAATACAAATGCAGGAACACAAAAATATAAACAAACAGCAATAAGTTATGGAGATGGACAAGAACAGTGTATCAGTGTATTTACAAAAAAGCGAGCTGGAACAGGTGAGTTTTGAGACTGGTTTTGATCAGGGGGAGTGAGTCAGTTCTGAGGAGGTCAGGTGGGAGTGAGTTCCAGAGCTGGGGAGCAGAACGGCTGAAGGCTTTGCGAGGTGGATGGAGGAGGTGGATGGAGGAGGAGGGTCTGAGGGAGCGGGAGGAGGTGGCGATGTGAAGGAAGTCTGAGAGATATAAAGGAGCAAGGGTATGGATTGCTTTGAAAGTACGCAGAAGGATTTTAAATTGTATTCTGAATTGAACTGGGAGCCAGTGGAGCTGCTGAAGGACAGGGGAAATATGGTGAAAAGAGGAGGTTCTGGTGACGACACGAGGAGTCGAGGATGACACCAAGACTCCTGACCTGAGGGGAGGCGGAGACCAAGGAGTTGTCAATGGGTAGTGTGAAACTATTGATTTTGGATAGGGTGGACTTGGTGGCGACGAGGAGGAGTTCGGGTTTATCACTGTTTAGTTTAAGGAAGTTTGAAGTGAACCAGTTTTTAATTTTAAGAAGTTAGTAAGGGGCAAGGGGGGGGGGGGGGGTTGAGGAGGGGGGTTTGCTGGATGTAAACACAGAGGGCTATGTGGTGGTGCACTTGTTAGAACTGTTGCATGCAGCCAAAATTCTCCCCAAGATGTGTGGGTTCTCTCTGGGTACTCCGGCTTCCTCCCACAATCCAAAATCATAATTGTTAGGTTAGTTAGTTACTCCCTCCTGAGGGGGGAGTGTATGCATGCGTTCAGTGTTTTTTGTCTTGTTCGTCTCTGCTTGCCCTTTGATGGACTGGCATGCTATCAGGACGGAGCCCGCCTCTTGACATATGACTAGTTGATATAGGCATCAGCCCCTCTGCGGCTAAAAAATGTAAGCTGTGTCTAAAATTAGATGACTGTTATTTATTTATTTATTTCTGTCCTCACGGCACTTAGTTGTGAATTATATATGAATTTCTTATTTACAGCCTGTTGTGAAATCAGACGGTGTTCCTTTCTTGCTATTTGGGACCAACTAACTGGCTTTATAATAAACGGTATATTTTAGACGGCAGTGTTACCTCCCAGGGAAGATATTTACCATGTGTAAACCTATAATAAAATCTCACTTCAAAGATCCTGATCCATCCCTTTAAGAACTGACTCCAGCACTGTGTGTGTGGGGGGGGGGGGTGTACTGGGGGCCATATAGGGGGAGCTTCGTGTGCCTTTGTCCGTCCCCTGCCCCCGAGCGGTGAAATGCAATAGCCGCCCCTGCTGGCTTGACCTTTCCAGTCCAGTGTCGGAGCGCAGACACCCGCCGCCCACTACGCATGCGCCATGCGCCGCATTCCGCGCCTTCTGCGGGGAGCAGCAGCAGTGGAGGCTCCGGGCTCAGCGGTCCTCCTCCTGGCGCGGCGTCACGTTTGTTCAGCACGGAGCCCAGCAGCCGGAGCCGCCGTTCTTCCCCCACAGACTCCGGGCTTCGCATGGACGGATGCGAGAGGAGCCCGTCGCTCCTCTCCCTTCCTTTCTGGTTGTTGCCTTTTTTTTCTCTCCTGACAGAAAACGCTGTTTTTTTTGGTTTCCTCCAGTAGCTGGTGAGTTACGTTTGGCTGCTGCCTCCGCTGCCCCACAGCTCTCTGCCGCCTGTCGTTCCTCCCTCTCGGGCCTTGCGGTGAACGTGGTCAGCCTCCTCCTACTCCTCCTCCTCTTCCTCCTCCTCCTGATTAGCCTTCACTCGGGCTGCCCCTCCGAGATGTTGGAGGACGACCTAGCCTGGAGGCTACATGCTAGCCGGAGCAGTCGTCGCATTTTAGCGGCTCTTCAACTCAAAACAGGACTAGTGAGAGTAGTGTGATTACATTTAGGGGCAGATTGAGACGTACCTGTGGAGAGCCGCCCCCCTCCCTCCCCACTCATGACCGCGGTCCTGCGTGATTTCCCCCGTTATTAGCTTGCTAAGCCTGCTGCTCGGTACTGTTTATTTTCTTGTTAATGTGGACGTGTGTGTGGTTGTGCCTCTGCTCATCGCGATACTCTGGCCTGTTTACCTTTTTTTTTCTCCATTAGCGTGGACTTCTGAGCCGTCGCTGCTAAAATCTGCATGTTTTGCACGGTTGATCTCAACTAATTTAACTAAATGCATTATTTTTTTTTTACTCTGCATGCTTGACGTGCTTGTTGTTGTCCATCCGGTCCCTCGGCGTGTTTCTTTGCTCATGCGCTAATATACCATTACTTACATGGCCATGCAAAAGTGTTTTATCCTAAACTCCTTATTTATTTACTTATTTTTTTATTTTATCACAATGCACGGATAAGCTTTAGAAAAACGATGCGTGGATTTCCTACGCAGAAATCTGAATATCTGAGACCCCTGAATGAAATTGTCGGGCGATAGAGGCATTTCTATTCTAATCTATCCCATTTGGGACCAAATGGCAACATTAAGACCAAGGAACCCAGCAGAGAGCTCAGGGAGAAAGTTGTGGAGGCGTTGAAAGCAGGTTTGTGTTATTAAACAGGGTTTGGACGTCTATTAGTGTACTGTACAACTAATCATTAATATATATATATATATATATATATATATATATATATATATATATATATATATATATATATATATATATATATATATATATATGCATCTTTCTACTTTGGCATGCTGGGCAGGCATAGCAGTATTCAGATAAGCACCCAAGAGGTGAAAACCAAAGAGCTTGCGTCACCCTGAACGCACCATCTCCATGGCGATTGCACGGTGGTGGCTTCATCATGCGGCCCCGCTGCAAAAGCCTTGAAGCTAGGGGTAGGGGTCGACTTTTTGGCAGGACGGTGACCCCGAGAGATAAAAAAAAAAAATGATGTGCACGTCTCCTGATGTGCTCAGCTAGTAGAGACCCTTAAGATTAGCCGAACTGCAGCCCTGCCAGGGTAAATGCATATCACACTTTTATATACGTTTTTCTTTATGAAATATTTTTTTTCCCCTTTCCCATAATGCACTACCTTGTGTTAATCTGTCACATAAAACACTTTTGAATGGCACTTGTGCATTTAAATTTAGATCAGCTGGCAATTAAAGCGACGACTGTAGCTGAGGTTATTTGGAGACGGAGACCTGTAACTTTATTCCAGGTTTCTCTCTGATTTATGAGAGATTAAGCGACGTCTGGGTAGAAGATGACTTCTTTACTAAATCAAATTGAGACTAAATAAGTTGAGGAGCGTTGGAGCTCAAAAGTCGAAGGCAACAGAAAAGGACGTGACATGCTCGCCACGAGGCACGAGGAAAAAAACAACGTCAATGCTTTGGGCTGTCAGTTTGACTTTGTTGCCAAAATGCTAAAATAAATCTTCTTTTTCAGGTGACGTAGAGAGTGCAGATACTGGGCTGGGAAGCAAGAACCCTCATCAGTACCCTCTCGGACCTTCTCTGGCTTTTGTGACCGCTTGAATTGTTGAAGGTATTGTCGCTGCTGATGAAACGCTTTTGAAATGCATTTTATTTTCCAAATATTTGCAAGATGTGCATGTCTATTTATGCATAAAAAGAAACAATCTGAGATCCAGACTGTTTCCGGGGCGTGTCATGGCGCTGATCTGCCTCTCCCAAAGGCAGCGTTTAACCCTCTTAACTTGGTCACCAGATGCATTATTATTCTGAAAAATGACTTTTGATTCATGGATTGAGAAAAGTGTCCAGCTATGCATTTATTGCAGAGAGCTAATGACGAGGATCTCTCCTGCTGCTGCTTTACCTAACTTGCAGCCCTGAGTCTTATTGTTTCTCCTCATAGCAGTCATCTTCATTTTCCAGCAGGTCATAACCAAGCAACTATTTTGCCATCCTCATCTCCTTGACCAGAGCAGAGTTAAAGTCTATCACAGAAAAGCGTCACTAGATTAGTAGTTCCCAACCTTGGTCCCCAGGGACTCCTGTCCTTCATGCGTTCGACGCGTCTCTGCTCCAGCTCACCTATTTCAAACGATTGCACGACCTCCTCTGCAGCCTTTAAGCGCTGCAGAAGCCTCTTGGTCATCTATTAAATTAAGCCGGGTGTGTGGCAGCAAGGCGACACCTATACACATGCAGGACAGGGCTGGTCAGATGTTGTTGAGAAGTCAGAGTTTTGCTTTGTGTATACAAACGGCATTTCTTCAACCCTGGTCCTCGGGATCCGCTTTGCCTGCCTCCACATGCCAGACCTAAATAAATGGGTGATTAACAGGCTTCTGCAGCCCTTGAGCGCTGCTGAGGAGGTCAGGGAAATCGTTTGATTCAGGTGTGCTGAAGCAGAGCCGCATCTAAAGCACGTAGCTCTATAGCGATGCGTTGATTTCCATCTTTCTCTGAGGTCTGACCTGCCCGAAGAGGCGTAACGCACACAGACCCGTTTCTTTATTCAAAATAATTTACTCTTAAGAGACAAAAGCAGGGGACGTGCTTCATGAAGTTCAGCGACAGAAGTAGTGGTCCTTAATCCAACAGGAAGTAAACGGATATCCCTGTTTGTGCATCTAAGCAGAAGTGTCTCAGATAAGAAGCTGTTGGTTGATGCGTTTACTGACCCCAACAAAGTGGGAGTGTTCAGTTTTGATTCATTGAATGAAAAAAAAAAAAAATTCTTTTTTTGCCGTTAAGTCTACTAATCACTAATGAGGGAAATATTGGCCTGTTTTTTCAATTAGTGCGTTCCCAGGTTTCTGGCTTTACGCTTTGATGTTCTGAGTTTAATAAAAAAAAAAAAAGAAAAAAGACAAAGTCAAGGGAAACATGCCGCAATGTGTAGTTGAGGATAATCTTTGGATTCCTTGGTTTTTCTGTTGGATTCAAAGCTACTTTGCTATTAATTCCTGCAAGTTCTCTCCTTCACCTGCTGACTCAGAATTGCTGATTTTTGTTTTCGACCTTGACCGCTTTCAGGGCTTTTCCATTGTTTCATCTGAAAAAGATGTGCTTTTAGTTATAGGAATTTAAATTTTTTAGTTATTTTCATTTAAATACAAATTTTTCATATACTTTTATATCTATATTATTTTTTTGCTCAAATTTAAAACAAGTGATTACATCCGGAAGTAGTTAGTGTACGTTGCCAGGAGTTGCATCAGACCTTAAACAGTGAAAATAAATTTTCTTTTAGCCTTATTTCATCTGTAAGCATGTTCACATACTATATTCCCAAATATAAACTCAATAGTTGTAAAAGCTAACCTGTCTTTCCTTTGATGTATGAAGGAAATCACGATTTCTGCCTCTTATACCCTATAATCAGCCGCCCTTTCCAGTGATGATTACAGATCTCATGGAGTCACATATGATTGGGAACATGTGTATGTGAGCGGGAAATTATGGTTTCTAAAGATTTGGTTCTTCAGACTCTACCAGGTGTCGTGTAGGGCTGCCCAATATTAGAAAGTCTAGAGACGGCGATAATATTGGTGTATTGTGCACTATATCAGTGGTTATTTATATGCCTATTGTCTTTCCTTTATCTGTACTTTCAGCCTTAAGGATTTTGGGCAATGTGTTTTTTTTTGTTTTACGGTCAGCATGAGCATCTGCTGCTGTGAGTCTCTATCCAACTGGCTATAAATTACATAGGCGTGTTAAAGGCAAGTCCATAGAACAGAAATATCCTTTGTTATCCCACAACGGGGAAATTCAGGTGTCCCAGTAGCAAAGTGAAAGGTAACTAGAAGCCATTCAGATACACTGAAAGTAAAGAATATATATATATATTTATTTATTTTATTTTTTTTTTTTCCTGGGATGAACCTGGACACAGCATGCACGCACAGAGCTACTTCTTTAAAGAGAGTTTATTGAACAATGTGGATGTCGAGAGGAACCAGAGTCTTTTACCAGACGGAGATGTAGGGTGCAGAAGCTGGCCGGCAGGAGTAGAGCAGAGAGACTGACCAGAAAGGAACACTGGAGCCGATGACAGTGACCACAGCGGAACACCGGAACCAGCGAACCCAAGACTGCGACTGAGTTGGAGCGGAGTCTCTGGCCGTGACTTAGCTGGAATGGAGTCTCTGGCTGAGGGTGAGCTGGAACAGAGCTGAAGCAGAGTCTCTGGCAGTGACTGAACAAAAATAAAGCTGAAACAAAGTCTCCTGGCTGACTGAACAAAAACAGAGCTGACACAGGATTACTGGCTGAAACTGCGCAGAAGTAGAACACTATGGACCAGCAACGAGAACAGACTGAGGTGGGTATATATAGAGGAGACAACAGGTGGAAAGAAATCAGTGATAATTGCAGCCTGACAGGTGGAACCAATCAGGCTGCGCAGGGAAGAGAGCAAGGAAGGGAGGCTCAGCATGCAGCCTACAAGATGCATCCTGACTATATATATATATATATATATATATATATATATATATATATATATATATATATATATATATATATATATATATATATATATATATATATATATATATATTAGTTTTTTGTTTTTTTTCGCTAGTTTGGGTGGGTTAAAAAAAAATATTTGCAAGATGTGCATGTCTATTTATGCATGAAAAGAAACAAATTACAGGAGTTAAAAAAAACACCTGCAAAAACTGCATTGGTGTGAAAACCTATTGAGTTTTTTTGGGGGGGCAGTGATGATAATTTAGTGTTAGCATCTGCTGGGAGGAAGGGTCTGTGATAACCCCCCTTTGTGCCCCTAGGCTGCAGCAGCCTGGAGCATCTCTCCAGTGCTGCAACAGCTTCATATATTGGGGGGAGGGGGAGGGGGAGGGGGGGGGGGAGTCGGTGTTGTGACTCCAGTTTATTGTTCAGGTGAACACCCAGGTACCTTTAATAGTCCACCATCTCCACTTCGGCTCCCTTGATGTTGAGGACCATGTCCATCAGGGGTTTTCATCGGATGCAGAGTCAGTGCTAGCAGCCTGTAGCTGCAAAGGTCCTTGGGATATGTGGTCTTCAGCAGTGGTACTTCTTCCAGCTTCTGGCTCATGTTGAACATGTATCCCATGATGCCTCACTGCTGATCTGCGCAGCATCTCAGGAGCCTGAAGCGGATGGACCCAAAGCTTTTCGCACCTTGATTTCTCGCAGCTCGTTGCTCGCCTGAAGTGCTTGAGGCAACAGGGTGGTGGGGGAGGAGGAGGAGGAGGAGGAGGAGAAGGCGCTCTGGTGGATGGAGTCCTCTGAAGCAGAGGGGCTGGGTGATGGCTGAGAGGTGTGAAGTCCTGGGAGGAATACTTGCATTATATTAACCGACAACTATTGCACTCCGAGCAGTCCTATGTGATATGAATATTGCACTCTGGTGTTCTGCCGACCATTATATCCTGTGCAGCTCTAATGTCCTGTACTAAAGCAGCTCAATAAGTGACCTAAGGATAAAAATCCCAGAGGATCTTGGTGCTAAACCACCTAAAGAAATCATCAAGAGTTCTTTAATTGGTAAAGAAAATGTATTTACTGTCATTTCTTGATTTCGCAAAGTGTTTGTCTTATACTTAAAGTAGAGCTAGACTTGCTTTTTAAAGACAAACTGTGTTAGTTTTTGTTTTTTTTTTCAGGGAGAAAGAGAGGGAAATGGAACATGAATACACAATAGTAGCCAAGACATTTTGACATGCGTCCAGTACAAATGAATAAATATGTGCCAAAAATGCCATGTTGTTAATATATATGAAATAAAATGATTGCAAGTCATATAGTCACAAAAAGGAGGTTCTTTAGTGTTTAAATTTTGCAGACATTTTAGCAGCTTCATTGTTGGTCGTGTGAGGCTTTCTCCACATTCTTGCTGTTCTGGATTCAGTCGAGCAAAAATCTTCTCCCAGATGGTGGGAGATTTAGCCGCGCCTGATGGCAGTCCGTGTGGGTGCAGGAGGCTTGCTTCTCGTGTAAAACGGTCTCCAACAAAGGGAGCGAGACCCCGGCGACTCTCTAAGCCGTCCTTACCGACCATTGCAGTCTTGTCGGCTGTGCTGCAGTTTCTGTTGCCAAGATGGGGAGCAGCTTGTCAGGGGGCTCACAAGCCTGCCTGCCTGCCATGGTGAAGGATGGAGGAGGGGAATTTTCTCCTGCCCCAGCCTCCAGAGGAAGGGTTTTTTCACAGCAGAGCTTTCTTCTCCGGTGAGACGTCCCCAGCGATGTGGACTTCCACAGATTTCATAGTGCTGTACCACTGATGATCTCCGCAGTGGAGCTGCTGATGCTCAAGGGAGATGGACAGCGTATTTTTTTCTAAAGCTGTCATTAAGTTACGCGATGGTTTATTCCTTAGACCAGCTCAAAAAATGTCTCACTTCTGCTTTTCAAGACGTTTCATCCTCGTCCTGAAGAGTACCACCACAGTTTTATCCTTGATGCATTGAACATGTGCTGAATGTGATCGTAATCATCATTTGTATCTCATTGGATTATTTACTATTGTCCTAAGTTAAAGGCCTCATAACTATTCTGAGGCCTGCATTTAAATACGATCGTCATCTTGGCCAACAATGCAAAATATTCATTGATCATGCATAAAGGTTTTGACCACTACGTGTCAATAGGATCCCGTCAGTGGGTCTAGAGGATTTCATACCTCGAGGGGTCACAGCAGAAAAGGGGCAACTAAGACTACGTTCATTCTGCAGGCAAACCCGATCTTTTTGCCGTACGCGACCCATATCTGTCATTTTTGTGGCAGTGTGATCGGCCCAACTTCAGTCTTTTCTGTCATGTCGCATTTCATCCATCTTTTACCTGACTGTCCTTACTCCAACTACACAGGCTACAGGAAATACCTTTATAAAAGACACTATATATATATATATATATATATATATATATATATATATATATATATATATATATATATATATATATATATAATGAGCGAGAGAGCAAAAAATTTGAATTGTGCGTCAAGACCTTCTTTGTGAATGTAGCTTAACACACTATTTGGCTGGTGGTCATAATGTTATGCCTGATTGGCAAAATTTCGGCATAAAATAAAAAATGTTAAACAATCGAGACACTGTTTCTTTAAGAGCTTTGCTTTTATGTGGGAAATTGTGATTTTACTATAACTTTTTCATTTATGCTTTAGGGATATTACCCACACCTTAAATATGCCCTTAAAATGTAGCTATTAGATTATGGTTACTATCATATGCCTGAATTTATTCTCCAAGGCCTAACTTCAGTTTACAAAAGAGCAGTTTTTCTTAAACAGGTGGTTAAAATGCAGGCAGATAAACTGGCTGCTGACAGTTTTTGGGTCTTTTGGTTGTCGTAGACAAAACATTCATTAATGGGTCAGTCCCTGTTAAGGATAAATAGATTTAGTTGTAAATCTTGCAATGGGGATAATATTGCTAAACATTATGACGGCCATATCAGACGTATCATTGGCATGCAAAATTCCTGTTCATAACGTTTTGAATAAATTATCCATCAAATTATTGCTTTTTTCTTTTCACTTTTTTTAAAATTGTCTCCTGCAGAAATGAAATTTAAAACAAACCTGTTTATTCTAGTGTAACTGTGGAGAGAATCTGCAGCTGCAGTGCCATGAAAGTCTGATGGCTCTGCTTGCAACAAGCTGGCACAGCTGTCTCTTTATGTTGGAGTCCATCTTGTGCCTCAGGTGCTCTGTCAGGTCAGGTGTTGAAGAAAACGCAGCCACTGCACCTCAGTGTTCTGCCAAAGCAGAGACACCATAGCAACATCTGTTTATTTCTGTATTTATCACTGATTTTTACATTCTGTTACTATTTTATAAAAGAAATTTGCATTAAAACCATATTTTAACTGAACGCCGGGCCTAAACTAATCTTGATTTGCAGTTAATTTGAAGGTTTTTAGGTGCAACCTAACAAAAAACTCCAATCCTTACACTGTTTTAGTTTTGGGTTTTTTTGTTTTGGTTTTGTTTAAGAGAAATGCATATTGCCATGGGAAGTTTTTTTTTTTTTTTTTTTTTTTTTTTTTTTTTTTTTTTACATTAGATATGTGAAATATTTCTTATAAGGGTTTAACCTGTAGTGTGTAATTTATGGAAGAGCCGTTTTTTATTGAAACTAAATGACTGAAACTGTGATTTTAGGATTGCCAGTGAAAATATGTGCACTAAAATATGCCTGGTTTTGTCTTGGTGACATCAGTCGGTGTGTCTGTGTCTGATTTTCAGGAATCTGCTGAGCTTGACCAGAAGACACGGCTCCTCGTCGTGACGTCTCGCAGCCACCATGCTGGGGTTGCAGGGAAACGCTTCAGCGCCCAAAGTGTATCGCTGCGTGGCATGTTCAGACACCTTCACGGGATTAGCCTCCCTACTGGTACATCAGGCTACTCACGCGAACACCGACTCCAAGAGCTCCACCCCACCTCCAACGCAGCCTAGCAACAGAAAACCAGAAGCCCAGTTCGCGAATGAGGTCCCAGCGGCCGAAAAGCCCGGTTCGCCCGCACGTCTCCCTGGGAGCCCGGCTCCTTCTTTTTACATCTGTGATTGTGGGGATGAATTTCTGGACTTCCATCTCATGCTGGAGCATAAACGTTCACATATCTGTCAGCTGCAGCAGCCTGCGGTCGATGATGTCGCCCTGTCTGTAGGAACGGGGACTAATAATGTGTTTCCAGCCCAGCAGACATCATTCGCCCCCGTTATACAGACAGGCTTAGACCTCAGCTCCCCCTCCACCTCCAAGTCCTCGGGCTCTGAGGTGCCCACATCAAATGCGCTTTCAAGAGATGTGGCCTTGGAGGACAGGGTTTCCATGGTAACCCCTCCTCGTGGCCAGCACTCACCCCTTCAAGATGTCAGTGTGAAACCAATTGAGGGCACGTCTACCGCAGGAGAGCCCCTGCCAGAGAGCGAGGAAGAGATGGATTTGGAGGACAACGCTGATTCCGTTCCAGACTCCGAGCAGAGTCTGGAAAACGTGCAAAAAAACAACATCCTCATGAAGCTGTTGGCCTCCGCGTACCAGAACCGCCTGCCGCTTCCTGTGTCTGAGGACGAGGGCGAAAACAACGTCGTCCCCAAGCAGGAAGACATTCCCGTTGATATAACCCCAGTAGCTAAGGCTGGCGGCTCTCCTGTCAAAGATCTCTCCATTGTCCAGTTGCGGCGGCTGCTCGTTAAACCCGGTATAAAGACGAAGGCGCCGCCCATCAGCAGAATTCTGGAGTCCAGTAAGAAGAGAGTCGTCTCGCTTACTAAGACTCTGTCTCCCGTTGTGGTTCTGGAGACCCGCCAAAAGCTCATGGATCCGACTTTCAAAGGCCTTTACGGTAGATACCAATGTGGCCGCTGTCGGAAAGTCTTCCCCAACTTGGACAGGTTGACAGAGCATCATTTTTTGCACAAAAAAGAAAGGATTAAATGTTGCCGCCGCTGCAAACAGCTCATCATCGGGCGGCTGCCTTTCCCCGACAATCACGTCTGCCCCCAGATGAGACACAACCGTTTCCGTCCAACGAGGCCTCTTCAAAACAAGTCACCCTTTGCCCCCAAAATTGTGCCATTTCATGGTCTGAACAATGCCAGAAAGGTTTACTTCTGTCCAGTGTGCAAAAACAGCTACGCACGAAGGTGGAACCTGAAGACGCACCGGTGCCACGGTCCAACGTCAGGCGTCCTGAAGCAGAACAGTCCCTCGTTTCAGAGAATGTTGGCACTGAAGTCAAACTTCGCTGCCAAAACTGCGACATTCGAAGAGGCAAATGGAGGCTTTAAGAATGTCGCCGTAGGAACTGAGGTTAGGACTCCCATCAAGATCGAGGCGAGCTCTACAGATTCGGGGCTGTCGGCAATTTCGCAATTGGCTTGGACGCCTCCGGCAAAAACCTTCCCCCCGTTTACACTGAAGTCTTCAATGATAGATTCGCACCAGGATCCCTCGCAGGCTTTCCTCGAGGAAGCGGATGAAAGCTGGAAAATGGAAGAGCTGAAGGGGGAGAACGGCAACGAGGGGCAGTGGACGATGCCCTTAGACGATGAAGTGCTGGTGCTCGGTTCCACCAACAAACCCGACGCCGACGGACAGCTGAGCCGGTCCGGATCTGACGAAAACACAGAGTTGGCCCCTCACAGTCTGCCCTATTTTGTCAGCGACGGCGTACGGCGCTATCCTTGTAACAGGTGCCACAAAACCTACAGCAAGGCCACAACTCTGAGGCGCCACCTGCGACTGTGTGGGTTCAGGCCACCCGGGTTTGGGGCTGTGGCTCCGGCCCAGGCGCACGGTCCCACGACTACGAACACCAGCGTTGTGAAGCCCATGTTTTCCTGCTATGTCTGCGGACGGGCCTTCAATCGCAAAGACAACATGATGACGCACAGGAAGAGGTGTCAGCTGAAGCGAACGATGTCTGGCGTGGATGGAGGGATCGCGGCGCAGAGCCTGCCGGGCGGTGCGCCGGCCGACAGTCAGATGCAGGATCAGGACAGCGCGGGGAACTGGGGCATCATGTCCCTGCCTTCTGTGCTCCCTAGGAGGGTGACGTGCGAGTGCGGGGTCGGATTTACCTCGCCGCGGCTTCTCCTGGAGCACCTGCAGAAGCACGCGCAGGAGTCGTACACGTGCCCGACCTGTGGAGAGACCGTTAACTCCTGGGCCGAGTATGAAGTCCACCTGCAGATCCACATGCGCCCCCAGCACCAGCTGGTGAAGGGACTGCAAGCCCAGCGGGCGCAACCTCTTCTACTACGACTGCAGCAGCCGCAGCCCGCTCAGTCGGTGCTTCCACCGCCGCAGAAAGCGCCGCGCCCGGAGCCGGCCCCGCACCTGCACCCGCTGTCGGTGAAAAAGGGCCAGCGGATCGTCTGCACGCGGTGCGGGAACAGCTTCGCCACGCGCTGCTCCCTGCGCAGGCACATATCCTGGAATCGCTGCAAAGGCGCCCGGGCCACCAACCCGCCCGCCAATCCACCCAAAGCCTTCCACTGTTCGCACTGCAACTCCGACTTCCCCAACAGCATCAGCCTCATGTTCCACCAGAGGAACGGCGCGTGCAAACCCGCCATCAAGCCCGTGCGCTGCCCCGTCTGCCTCCGCTGGTTCGGCACCACGGACAGTCTGCAGAAGCACCTGCTCGTTCACAAGCAGTCCGACGCGTACCGCTGCGACGTGTGTCAGGGGATGTACAGGAGCCTCAAATCGCTCAAGAACCACCGCAGGAGGATTCACCGCATCCTGATCGGGCAGCCCAAGTCTACGAAGCACGAAGCGCTGACCTCCGAAGGCAGCCTGGATTTAACTGACTGAAAGGCTCTGGTGAAAATGGTGCGTCTAAAAACCATTTTTATTATTCTTGATTCCTTTCGTAATTTTCTGATGTTTTTTTTTTTTTTCACTTTGCAGAGTCAAAGGGACTCGGCCCAAAACACGTAGGCTCTCCTAGAAGAGACGTTTACAGGTTATTTTAGCTTGCTGCTCTTATGAATTAGCCACGTCACATTGGTGTACATTTTAGTTTGCCGGTTAGTTCCCTCGTCCATTAGCCTTTTGAGTGTGTAAATGATTCCATGAATATTTAGCAATCGGACTTTGCGATCATGTTTGGTGATGTAGCTTGTTGTTCTTGCTGTTAATAAACATACAAGAGTGTTCGTCTTGATGGTATTTTTTTTTTTTTTTTTTTTTTTTTTTGAGATGTGACATCTTGGTTTGAGGTTTACCAAAGTGTTTTTTTGTTTTTTGTTTTTCTTTTAGGATTTTTTAAAAAAAAGTGTTTTTTTTTTTTTTTTTTTTTTCATTTGTCAATGAAAAATACATGCAGTTTGACTGGACTTTATATACGCTTGTCGGAATACAACAACAAAGAATAGAAGCTTAACACTTGAACTGTATGTAGCCCATATGGGGGGAGAAGATCTTGGAACAAACAGACTGAATGTAAATTTGCCTTTTTAAGTGAGATATCTGGCTTCTCTCTCAAGGTTTGTATCCTTAAAATGTGTCGAGCGGTAATAAAGATCAGAAAAGTTGAATCTACTTCACTGTCTTGATTGCAAAGAGTCAGATGTTTAAATTAAGAGCACAATTGCCCCCCCCCCCCCCCCCCCCCCCAAAAAAAATATATATAAATAAATAAAATAAAGTAAAAACTACAGCTGAAAGGAAAACAAAAAAGGGTAGTTAAACATTTTGTTCATGAAACTGGACAGGTTGTGTTCAGAAAGTGCTTAAAATGAGTCTGGGTATCAACCACTACAATTGCTGCATCTGCTCCTTATATTATTTTATTTTTGGAGGGGAGGCAGTAAAAAATAGATAAATAAATAATGTTTCTTTTGACTGTTTCTTTTAGAAAAAACGTTGGTGTAAGCGTACCGAACATGTACAGTTGTTTGTGTAATGGGAGGCAATCTGACCCACCTCTGAAAATAAGTGAAAGTTTGATTTTCTGTGGGGTTTAGAAAGTATTTTAAGTTCAATAGTGACACGTTTGGCACACTAGAAAGCGTATATGTAAGTTTTTCTACAAAAAGAAACTACTTATTTGTCTGCTGGACACATTAAGATATGTATAATTAATTCCTATTTCCTAACCTATGCAGGTGTATTGATGAACTGAGTTGTTTAAAAGAATATATATATTTTCTGTCCTATTTTTGATAATGTCGGTTTTTCCAAAATTTGGCCTCATCATCACATCATCACTCACTTTAGTCCTCCTTGTAGTTTGAACATTTAATAGTTGTACTCTGTACTGACATCATTTTTTTTATTATTCTCTCTCCAACTTGCTTTCTTTCAAAATTACAAAATAGTATATGTGTAGAGAAATGCAGAAAGTATGTCACAATCATAAACTTGAATACGTCTTTAAGTTTTATGTGGCCAACACCAACAAGCTCTTGATTAGTGAAAGCAGATGCATGGTTGTCAAAGATTTCTATCAAAATTAAAAAGGATGTTTTATGTTGTATTCATCCCGCCCCCGTTACTGAGATACTGCGAAACTAAACCTAGTGCACCCAACTGAGTTTATAAAGAACCTAGAAAATGAATTATGGTTATCCTGAACCAGACTTTAATCTAAGTACAAATTTTTGTTAGCATCCAGCTTGATGGATGAGTTGAATTTATAAAAAGCTATATGAAACAAAAAGGAAAAAACAAGAAATGAGAAAATATACTGCATTAGCGGAAACTAATACAAAATCAACCAATTAACAGACATTTAAGAACATCAGAGATGCAAAAACAATTTAAAAATGGGCCAAATACGATAACATAAGATAGGCTTTATTGATCTCACAGTGGAGAAATTCATTTGTTACATCGGCTCAATAGTCAAAAGGAGGAAAAAGTGCATAGGGTATAAACAGTGTGTCCCATATATACAGTGGATCAAAAAATACATAGGAAATAAAGCAGAGATTTAGGATGACTATGTACATTCATAAAAGGTGGGTTTCAGTTGTCCATCATTGAAATTGAAGAACTGGCAAAAAAGGGTTTGATAACTCTGGAGGAGCAGCTGCAGAGATCCTCTGATCAGGTTGCAGAATCTTTTGAGAAGCCATCTATAAGTCATACACTCCTCAAATCTGCTCTGTTAGCAAAGCCTCAGTCGAAAATAAGAAAGAGGCGCCCTTTGCAGTTTGCTGCAAGCCATATAGGGGACACAGCAACCGTGTGGATGAAGGTATGTTGGGTCTCTCTCTCTCTTTCTTTCTCTACCAATAATTGCACAGGTTTTCTGTTTCTTTTATTATTTCGCTGTAATTTACTTTCTTCTGACATAAAATCCCAACAACCCAAATTAGTGGTGGCGATGTGACAAAACGTGTGAAATTTTTTTAAGTTCTACAAATGCCTTGGCAAGGAGATATGGAGCCAATATACATATATCATAAACAACCAATTTTTAGTAGCCTTTTATTGGTGCAAAAGTTTCTCAGTGATCGAAAATACTAAGGAAACATTTCAGGACGCACCCAGATGTATCTGTTGTGAATAACTTTATTTAGTTTTGGGATGTCTAGCCATGTAAAAAATCCCCAAAAGATTTTTTTATCTGTAGTGCTGCATCTGTTACTGCTAAATTTCCACTTTTATTTACAGAAAAACAGCTTTAGGCCTACAGTATTCTGAAATGATTTGCCGTCAGTCATGTGTGGCAGAAAGCGTGAAATTCTTCTGCCGGTAGGGGGCGGTGTGACGAAGAACACCCTCTAGTGTGGAGTTGCAGAAGAAAATCGTTTTTTTCCCCCTCCCTCCCTTGTTGTTCGGATGGATCTGAGGGGCTAACTAACTGCTAACTGTTCGTGTCTAACACCGGCAAGTGGGTCAAGTTCCTAATATCTCCCAAAACAACAGCGAGAAAGGGTTTTAGTTGACTCCCCCCCGAAGATATGACACATTTCTGATTGACTTTATCCGGAAGGTAAGGCGGCGGCAGCATCCGTGGTCCCTGTTTGACGCTAATGTTAGCATAGCAGGCTAATAGCAAGACAAGCCCGCGTTTCACAAAGTAAGGCGGTGGGTCGCCAAAAACGTGTTTAATGCTGTCGCATTTTCCCTTCCCTCCGGTTACCGTGACGAATTGTGCTCGACATGCTCCTGAAGGTTTCTGGTGGTATGCATGTTTTCTAGTTGCAGCCTATGTTTAGTATGCTGTGATTATTTGAGCGAATAGTTCATAATTTGAGGTTTATGAGTTGCATAACATTTTTTAGATTTTATAAAACGTTATTTTTAGACACGTAGCCAAAATCGTGTTCTGAAATTATTCTTTGTCTAAATATTCTGATATACTTTGGTGCGTTTTTTTGGGGGGGAAAAGGGAGAGTTGAGGTGTACGTCTGTAAGGGATACTAATAATGAAGATTTTCCTGTGTAACACTTAACTTAAACTTAGAACCGAAGTAAAGAGTGCTGGAGCTATTGTAAATGTTTATGTTAAAAAAAAACATAAATGGGGTTTAGTCCTAATGTCTGATAAAGTAAAATTAGGAAAAAAAGTATTTTTTTTTTTTTTTTTTCAAAATATACGTATTATGGCTGGGCGATGTTAAGAAGATGAGCCATGAGCACTGCAAAGAAAAGAAAAAAGTATTATTTGTAACATTCCTTCTGCCTATGATTCAAACGAGGACACCAGATAACGAGTCTATCTGGCTACTGAAAAATAAAACAACCATATCTCACTCCAGCTGTCTTCTGGTTGACATCTGTAATTTTGGAGATGTAATTTGCCCTGGTGTGTTCACCACAGTCCAAAAACATGATTGTTGGGTTAATTGGTCTCTCTAGACTGCCTCTAGGTGTGAGTCTGCGCCTGCGTAGTTGTTTTTGCTGTGTCTCTGTGTTGCCCTGAGATGGACTGGAGAGAGGCACCAGGCGAGCCTGCACAGATAAGTGGGAATAGACGATGATGGTTCAACAAGTGTGTGCCTAAATGAATGGTTCTTAAATGGTTGGTGAACGTCTGGGCCTTCTCGGCCCGTGTTTTGCACAGTCACCGTCATTGTTATTAAATAAATATCTAAAATGTTGTGCAAAATAAGCATTTTAATCTGTTATAAAATAAGTATTAAACTAAGATTATGTGTGTAAATTGAATAAAGACAGTTAAATGTTTTAAAAGCTGCAATTCTGGGAGCATTCATGTTCCTCAATTTACTTTGAAACCCATGAAAATTTGTGGACCAAAACTTCTAAATTGGTGGGGGACACTATCAATAATTTTATTTTTTTTATAAATTGCCATTATACGCACAACTAATATGTGTTAAATGTCCTGTCCTTTTAGCAAAATTAATTCCCCTAAATTAACTTTGAATAGTTTTATTGTTTGTATTCAGCCCAAAGACCATGCTCTTTAGTAAAGAAGATATCTTCATTTAGAAACGGACGCTCTGTTTTGAACAAAAGAGACATTCTGCTTACATGTTTCTTTAAATAAAAACTTATAGTGAAGCTCATGGAATGACAGTAGAAATTATTTCAGATGCCCTTAGGACGGCTAGAGAAGTATTTGTTAAGAAAGCAAATTCTTTCTATGCTATATGGATCGTCTGAACGTTAACTGAAGAACATTTTCTGATCATGAGGTAAAACCGTTTTATCGGACCAAAGCTTTCACAACAGGCCCCCTCTATGTGGAGAGAAATTTGTTCCAATGAAATCGCAAGGAAAAGAAACACGATTCATGTGACTGCAACATTTGTTGCAGTTTACTTTTATTTTTTTAGATTTTATCATTTTAACAAACAAAAATTGGTGACCAGGTTTTACAAATTGTATTCATTTCAAATGGCGTTCTACAGATCTTTACACTTGAGTGGGCGGAGCTTGTCCTGAAGGGTGCAGCGAAGATGTATTTCTATTGGTCTGTGTGTGGCAAGAGCGAGCGTTTCTATTGGTTAACTTGGAGCACTTTTTTTCTCTCTGAAAAATAAAAGATTTAAATGTGGTTCGGAGTCTGTCCGTGTTTTCTTGTGTACTAAAGTCACTGAAAGAACAAATGACACATTTCTCTTATTTTTTTCAGAATTCAAAATATTGTTCAATATTAGTCCAAAATCTCTTGGATTATTTTTAACTTGATCTGTTACAGGTGATTCATTGAATTGCTCCGTCTCTTCGGCGTCACAAACCAAAAGAGCCGCTTCTTAACTTTGTGTCCAAGCTGACCAATAGAAACGCTCGCGTTCCCGCACACAGACCAATGGAAATGCTGTTGCCAACGTCCACAGAGGCCAATAAAGTGCGTCTTGGCGCCACACACAGAGGAAACCCCGCCCCCTGAAGTGTAGAGAGCTGATTTGTAAAGGATGTAATTTGTAAAACTCTGTTTCCAAATAAATAAATAAACTCTGGGGGGAAAACAACTAAACAAACTGCAAAAATGTTGGTTCAACTTTTGCATACAAATTGTATACTACTCAAACTTTTATTTTTTAATATGGTTTTTCGTAGCACTAATAGCTATTTTTTTATGAGAGAGAGAGGACTAAGGCCTCTGTACACGGGTCGCGCTCTCTACTCTATCAGCACACGGCCAATTACTCAAACCTTTTGGGCCTTTTTTTTAAACTTTCATTTGTGAAACGTGTTATTTGTTTGCAATAATAATGGAAGAAATGTCTCTCCGTACCTTTATGTCATCAACAGGTATCTTGAGAAACAAAATTCGACAGCAAATTATACTTTTATCAACAAAAATTCTCAAAACTGTAACCTGCAATTCTGACAAGCTGTTCTTTAGAGGACAGACCACAGGAAGTAGCAGCATAAATTCATCCCCATCAGACTGTCCGTGTTTTGTATTTTGGACTCTAAAGGTCCTGCAGGTAGTTACAGAAGCAGGTTTAGGTAGTAAATAAAGGAGTTATCAATGCCAAAGGCCAGTGTGAGCTCATGTATGTGTGAAAAAACTATTTTGACAGATTAAAAGGAAACCCTTCAGCTTTCTACAAAAAGATTCATTTCCAGAGTTATTTCCCATGAACAGAGGCCATTTTTTAAGTCATAGCTTGGATTTTAACTAATATTCCCTCCTGACATGTGGAGAGTAGACATATAGTCATCTTGAGAAGATCATACCCTAAGGTATGCTGACCAGCAGCCTTTAATATTTTTTTGGGGGGCTTTCAATCTATTTAAATTTTTGTTGTACAATGATAAAATAACTGACTGGTTCTAACCTGGTCTAAAGTGAAAGAAATATTCCGGTAACCACAAACGGGGCCATGTTAGTAATAGTTGGTATCTTTTATATTTGGTATGATTAAACAGTAATCAAATGTTGTTTATTAAAGAAATTCAAACTTTCAGTTTATTAACTATTTTTATAACGGTTGTTCTGCTGCTGTTGGACCTGCTGAGTTTATTTTAATTGATGAAACCATGAATCATGCCTCCCGGCAGAGATTAGGGAATATCCCGCCACCAGCTCAAGCACACTAGCAAGTCTACGTCTAAATGGCATAAAATACCCAAAATGAAGGTTTGAAGTGGAACAATTAAAGGTCTGGTTAGGATGCTGAGGTGTGACCTTTTGAATAACTATTTTTACCTTTTACTCAGGCCATACGGTCTGCTGTTGCATTTCAGTTATCTGAAACATTTAAGTTTGACAAGGGGCCAAAACCTTTTCGTATCAGTGTCATTTAAAAAGCAAAGTGATGCGGTCTAAACTGTGATCTTTTTGATGTACAATAACCATTTGTTTAATTTAACAGGAAAGGTGTTCTTGAAGACTCCGCCCAAGCAGTCGTCACACACTTATGCCCAGCCTGATCATGGAGCGCAAGAGAAAGATCCTGCAGAGCATCCTGGAGGACGGCAACACCGTGGACTTGACAAACTCTGGCCACTTCTGCTTCAGCTGCGAGCAGATCTTCGCCAATCAGACGTGCCTGGAGGAGCACGTGTGTCCCCTGGCGAGTTTCATCTGCTCCTGTGGCACGGAGTTTACCGAGTACAAAGACATGCTGGAGCACAGCACCACACACGAACCCGGGCATCAAGTGCTCGACCATAAAACCATAAAGAAGCGCCGCATCGAGAAGTTCAGGGAGGAGGACGAGAAGCTGAAGAGGCTGCAAAAGGGCGAGGTTGTCTGGAAGGCACCCGGCGAGGGCAGCCTGCCCTCAATTTCCAAACTTCAAGTACCCAACACTTCCGGTGCCGCCTCGCGGGTCTCCACGCAGACGGCGAAGGTCCCACAAGTGCCCGATTTGTTCTCCAATCCTTCCGCCGCCGCCGTGCAAAACATTTTCGCCGACGTCGGTCCGCCGACGGTGGACCTTTGGACACTCTATCAGCCCGTCGTGCTGTTGAAAACGATGCACAACTCCAGAAAGACAAACCCGTACACCTGCGGTAAATGTGAACAGGGGTTCGTGTCCAAAGTGGCTCTGGTCGCCCACCACAGCTCGCACGTGGTGGATAAGGTCTCCGGCTGCATAGGATGCGGGCTGCTGCTGTCCAGCAAAAAGCTGGTGCCTCGATTCCACGCCTGCAATTCCAACAGCCAGAGCAAACACCGGCTCATCACCGCTAAGCCGCTGAGCTACAAGCCCCGGAGCGGAGCCGTGGCTAAAAAGATCCAGCCTTCCCGTCCGCCTCAGGCCCCCTCCGCTCAGCAGCTGGAAAACCAAAACCCGAGCGCAGCCGGCAAGGGGAGTCGGCCACCTCAAGCCGCGAAGAAAACCCTGAATATCAGGACGTACAACAACAGCGCCGGCCGAGTGCCGCCCATCAGCGCACCTCTGCAGCTAAAGAGTCAGAATCCCACCGCATCCAAACCCTACTCCGGGGTCCCCACGGCAGCCAAGAGTCCCAAAGGTCGCCGCGTTCAGTCCGGGCGGCCAGAGGGGTCGCGCCGGCGCCGCCGCGGCACAGAAGACGGCCGACGACCCGGCGGTGCCGAGCGCACAGAACGGCTTCGCCTGCCGGGTCTGCCACCTTCCCTTCGAGAGCGCCCAGCGGCTCCAGAGGCACAAGTGCGTCAAGGCGCAGGAGTTCATGGCCAAGCACATGATGGCCAGCAAGCGCGATTACAAGATTGTAAAGGTGACCCCGGGCTCCCCGCAGGTGAACGGCGAGAGGAAGCTGGGCTTTTCTGCCGTCGCCACAAAGAAGCCCCAACACACGGCGGTCAGCCTGGATAAGGGGAAGGCGTCGGCGCCGGTCAACGGCGGCGCCGGGGGGGAGTCTGACGATGACTGTTTCATTGTTGAGAGTGGACCTGAAAAGCCCGCGGAGGTGATTTATCAAGTAACCTCGTCTGTCCCCATAAAAAGTTGACTAGTAGTCTAGCGAGGCACATTGTGTTTGCATGTTGCCGTTTTATGTCGACTACCAGGGGAGGGCGGGGGCCGTCGGCGTCTTTTCATCACAGAGACTACAATCTTCTGAGCTTTCTCCAGACTGCTTTAGGGAGTAGAGAGTTACGGTTCAAACGCTTCTTTATTAAGTCAGATATCCATTTATAAAATCATGTGTTGGTGTAGATTGTTCGGGAGTTTGAAGTCCCCGCCCCTGGGATGGGAGCTTGTGTAAATTAGGTTGCTCGTCATGATATGTGTGCATGGTTTATCCCGCTGTTGATGGGGGGGGAAACCAGGTACTGTGTTTTTGATCAGGTTTTTAGTCGGATGAGAATTTGTTGTAAAGCTGTGGGACTGAACCCTTCCTACCTTGTGTGTTCCTGCCACCTGTGTTTATGAAGTTTATGAAAACAGTATATGATGTATTAAAGTATATTTTCAAACTCTTCTTTTTTTTTCTTTCTTTTCTTTTTTTTTTTTTTTTGGTGTTGGAAAACAGTGCAACTTTTACTGGCAAGTCTTTTAAAATAAACGATAATGCAGGTAAACCCAAAATTATGCATACCCCAGGCAGATTTAAATTTAGAGTGGTTTATATTTTGCTGACGTGTTGCTCTAATGGGAAGGGATATTATAAATTTGGAGTAACCCGCCACAGTCCTGACTTTAGTCTGATCTGTGGAGGCAGCTAAAGATTAAGGAGGAGGCCTTAGAGCTCCTCAACAAGGATAAATCATGGAAAGACCAGTAGAAACATGCAAAAATATCCTTATCATTTATCAGGAGCATTTAATTGCCTTCATGGCAGTGCATTATTGTGGAGGGTATAAATATTTTTTGACGTGCCATCATTAAAATGTAAATAAAAACATTTTTTTTACGTTCTATCTTTTGAGTGTTTCATTTCCTTTCACAAACATCTTGGTTCATCATTTTATTCTTTCCGAGGTCTGAATAATTTTGGGCTTAGCTGTGATATATATATATATGTGTACATTGTTAATCAAGTGAGTGCAAGAATGAAAAAACTTTCCAGAGTTTGGAGCAACCATCGGCTGTGTCGTCATAACTGGAGGGGCAAACCAGTGATAAAACCCCAGATAGTTTGAATGTTTTATGTGTTTAGAAAGCCACTTTTTCTGCTCATAACTTATCAAACTTTATTCATATAACACTTTTCAACAATCCATGTGGTGCACAAAGTGATTTACAAGCTAAAATACAAACAAAATAGATCAAATATAAAAATGTATAGGAAAATAACGGGATAAAAAGATAACTAATTGTATAACAAAAAAAAGTGCATAACAGCACAATTCAAAACAGTTTCAAGAGCTATATTGAAAAATAAAAGAAAAAGTTATCCAGAGTTGAACTTATAAAGACGTTATCCGTCCATTTAAAAATATATAATTAGTATAACCTTTATACAGTTTACTGCTTAGGCGTTCAAGTTAGACTTTTGTGCCTCTTCACCAGATTTTGGTGTAATTAACCCATATAGTGTCATATAGTGCGTGTCCAGCAGGGGGAGCAGTTTAAAAGCCCAAAAACAACGGCGATCTAACGACGTCGGTCGTCATCAACGCGTTTATGAGGCATTTGCATGCGGTTAGTGAAACCAACACAACACAACAATGTAAACACCACACACATTCGTGTCGTTTGGGCTTGAATAACAAAGGCTTCCTCTATTTATAACTACAATAACCAAAATGCACGGCTGTCCAGAAATTACAAAGTTTGAGAACAAGACGAGGTGCTGTGAGAGGAAATTAGTTATTTATGCATAAGTGATTCCTGATAAATTTGGCTCTTTGGTCAGAAAAGCAGACATCTTCATTCATGGACTAAACGTGTTTATGCACACTTATAATTATAATTAAAAGAATAGACCAATTAGCGCAGGGACATCTTGGGATTTTGTTTGGCGTTTTTTTACTCGTCCTCGTGGAGATTATTTTTTCCGACGGAACGGGAAGGGGACGCGCTCCGATACCCCCACACGGCGGCATTAGCGTTAGTCGGGCGGCTTTTTTGTGCATGGAGAACGAGTGGCCCGTCCCAGAAAACCGCCCCGAGAAGAAGGTACAGCCCGGTCCTCGCTAGCAGCTCGGTGTCCAGGTCACTGTTACGCTGTAAAAAAGTTTCCAAGCGGCCTTTAGAGGGAGTCAGGTCTGAGTTAGCCAGTGTTAGCTAGCAGGTCAGTGCGTGCCACGCAGAAAACCAAATGCCGACCCGTCGTTACCCCCACGCAGACAAGGCAAGGCAGGCGCTTTGTGTCCACTACAACCCACGGGACTCCGCGCACCGCTTGCAGGGGAAGTCGTGTAGGCGCTCTGTGTCGCTGCTAAAGTTTCCCCCCCTGCATGTTCGGGGGTGGACGGCGTGGAGCCGTCGGCCTGCGACGCTTTTAACAAACACGAGCTAGCTAACCGGCCTACACGAACCACAAGCGCCCGCCATTCATTGTTAACCTTAAACCCCGCTGGGCTCTAATGTTGACTAGCATCTGGCTGCAGGGGTGGAGGATTACTCAGACGGTTTTGGGGAGCAAGTTGGAGCCATTTTAGTCCGTTCTGCGTGTTGAATAGGAGGAACAGTTCAGACAAAGTCTCCATCGGATGGAGTGCATGTTGGGAGATGAAGGGCAGGCTGATGGTAGCAGCCGCTTCTGCTGTTTTTTTAATGCGTTTGGTTTATTTATTGCTCATATGTTTAGTTTTCTTTCTGCAAAAACTCGTCCATTTGTCCCGTTTAGAAGTTCCCTGAGATTTTGCGCCGGTACCAACACAGTCCTATCCAGATGTCTGGAAACATGCAGATGTTGAAAATGCTGACAGGAGATGTGTTGGGAGCAGATAGCAAGGAGATGTTTGGGTCAGAACAAAACAAACGGACCCCGTCTGGTGGGTAGTCTGTTCATGCTGCTGCATGTCTGACCCGACCAACCTAATTAGACTGGTTGCCATCCACAGTGGTCCAGTCTGCAGTCACAGGGTCAAAGCATTTCCTGGCCCAGGGTCTGGACACGTTTGCTTCATGATATCTGACACCCTGGACAGCCGAGGAACATCGATTGTCCTTTTTTTATTCACTCAGCAACAGCTTCTACACCAAAGGGAGTTGCTGTTTCAAACATCTGCTGGCTCTGATATATCGTGCATCCGCTTATTGGGGGGAAAAAGGTTAGATTTGTGGTTTCCAGCCGGCCGTTCTGGTCAGGGCTAGTCAAGGTAGAAATCGGACATTTCTCCTGTGCATCTCCTGCTCAAATGCTTTTCAGTGCTTTTAATGTTGTGGCTAGGGGGTTGTGGACATGCATTAGACACGTTATTGAAGTTAAGAATGTTTATATTGTTAATTTTCAAGGTAAAAATCGACTAACCCATGTAGAAGTAGGTAATGGTTGCCTATATTTTCATATTTCTCATATGCGATGAAGTTTCCTTTCTGCCCCGAGTGGAAAATCTGAAATAAATTACTGGATTTGTTTTCTGAGGTTCTTCCCCCAGCCGCTGGTTACTATTGTATTTTACAACTATCTGAACTGGCATCTTTTATTTATTTTATTGTTCAGGAAGGTGAAAGGGTTGTTATCCTAAAAAGGAATAGTTTACCATCATTGTGTGACTTTTCATAGTAAGTGAGTGTGGTGTGTGTGTGTATACATATATATGTGAATGTACCTTGATGGAACGTTTTAATTACAGCCCCACTTGTCTGCTTCAGATTCATACCGCCATTAACCGATGATGCCCATGCTTGTTTATCTTCCCCGCTCAAGCACAATGCAACCAACCTCTTGTAAGCCGTTGACACAAACCAGCATTTCATCCACATTTTACATGCTTTTGGGCTGTAAATGCTAAACCTCAACGCCACACATTGTGATAAAAATATTGTGGTGCCTTACATGCCTTTGTCGTTTTCTTTTTTTTTTTCATTTCCTGCAGACGTTTTGCCATGGGAACCAAAATGTCTTTTAGCAGAGGAAGCGGTGACCCAAATACAGACTCTGATTTAACTTCGGCCAGCCCTCCCTGCAGTTTTGTACACGCCCCATCAGACTACAAGCAGGTAGCCGCTGAGGGGAAAAAACAAAAATGTGTGAATGTAAAGCATGAGTTATGAGACGTGGTGGTGATATTGTGAACTTGCCGTTTGTAGCGTTGTAGTTTTAGTTTTACATTAGACTGTTATATCTCATATTCTAAACTTACAGGGCCTTGCAAACTTATACTCTTTAAAACTTTTCCATGTTTTATTGTGTTAAGATCTCGAACATTAACACATTTTAGAGGGTTTTTGTGAAAGGCCAACACACAAAGTTGTGCTTTTTGTGAACAGGATGCATGTTTTTTCTTTAAATAGAAGCATGAAAAATGTAGTGTACGTACATATTTACCCCCTGAGTCAGTACTTTATAGAACCGCGTTTCGCTGCATTTACTCTTATTTTTTGGTTCGACCAGATTTGAACAGCTACTGCCCGAAACGTTTGCCCATTCCTCTTTGCAAACTTGCTGAAGTTCAGTGAGATTGGATGGCGAGCAGACATCAGTTTTGGATTAGATCTGAGTCTGGACTTTGGGCCCTTTATTCTGTCGGACAAATCTCCTGTTATCTAAACCGTTTAATCGTCCTAACAGGATATTATATCATTGTACGGCTCTAAGGTGGAACCTCTGCTGCTGCCTCAAGACTTGCTGCTCTTTTCTTTCTTTATTTCTCCATCCATCATTCTGTCAGCCTTGAGCAGCTTATCTGTCTCTGCCGAAGACGAGGATCCCCACAACGTGGCGCTGCCTCCATGTAGTTTATTTGGGCAATCACATTTAATCTGGATAAAATTCATCAAAATTCACGCAGGTTTCTGCATGTCATGTGGCAACTATGGAGTGAGAACAGTAGTGTTAGCAATTTCAAAGCTCTATTCCAACTTCTTCCTGCCACATGTTGATGTGCCCCTGGGCAAGGCGCTTTACCCCAAGTTGCCTACCGATCTAGGTATTGGTCTATGCGTCCGCGTTAGTGAATGCTATTAAGTTAATGTAGCTTTAGTGTAAAGTGCTTTGAGTGGGCAGTGTGGCTATAAATGAACTGTATAAATCAAGACCCTTTACTATTTTACAAAATGTGAAAAAGACCAGGTGGTATAAAGAGGTTTGCATGGTACTGTGTTGTTACTTTACCTATTAACTAGCATCCACTGGCCAGTATTTTTGCAAAAAAAGATTTAATTGCATGAGAAGAATGAGACTAGTATGACTGAATTTGATTTTTTTTTTTTTTAATTGCAAGCGAACAGGTATACATTAAAGGCTGTTTTTCTTCCTACGTCAACAGATACCTGAGGATAAGCGATGCAGTGAGGACATGAGTGCGACCGATCTGAATCAGACTGCCATAAGGGCATCAGGACTCATGGAGACTGACGTCCATCTGAGCTCTGAAACAGCAGACATGAGTCGTCAGCCACGCGAGGACGCGTTGCCACAACTAGGGACGGACACGGGATCTCAGCTGACCTCTACAAGCTCCCCAAGAGATGGTCAGAAGGTCCGAAGAAGACGTGGTAGGCCTGGTAAAATCAAGCTGTCGGGGGCGGCCGACATCAGTGCTGACGAGCTGAAAGAGGCCGGCAGCACAGCAGCAATGGCCGCGCCTTCAGTCGACCACAGCACCGGCGATTCTGACGAAAAACCAGGTACTGACGCCGTCCCGCCGGTAAAGAGAAGAAGAGGACGGCCGAAAAAATCTGAAGCCGCCACCGTACCACGCACACTCTCAAAGAGGTTTGCCGCATTTTTATGTCCCCGTAAGGGCAACCACGGGTGGACCCTGAGGAGTAGAGGAGCGCAGAACGGGAAACCTGACGGCGACGCAGATATCAAGCAATCGTGGGGGCCTCCTACAGATTGCAGTGACCCGATTTACAATCATGGGATTAGGAGGAGGAAAAAAAGGGCTCTAAATAATGAGCAAGTTCCAGCCAAAGTGGCAAAGCTGGACGAACCCAAAGAGGCCTCGCCGGTGCTGAGCATTGAGGCAGACTGTACAGGGAAAACAGAGACAGAGAAACAGGTGGAGCAGAGGGCTGATAAGCAGGAGGATAATGTAAACGCTAGCACTGCTGAGTCGACAGTACAAGAGCAGCAGATGCAACTAACGGAGGGAGTCCAATCCCCTCCAGAGCCTGAAAATATTCCTGCAGAGGATCTCAACCGGTTACATTTGGTTAACCCCTCTCAAACCGAATGTCCTGATGTGAAGAAGCCTTTTAGGATAGACAGCGAAAAGGAGACTCAGCTGAACGCTTCTAATTCACTTGATTCTCCAGTTAATGCAGACGTGCAGGGGGCAGACTCTCCGAGCAAAGGGTTGGTATCATCCTCGGAAAAGACCCCGCAAACTATAACCGAGAAATCTGCCAACGCCGCCAAAGAGCTCAGCACGTCGACTCCTGTGTCGGGTAGTCAAACGTCGTCACAAAACATCGCCGACCCCTCCGTGATGTTACCCACCAGGCAGCACACGGTGTTTAGGTGCAAGAAAGGCGGCAAGAGGAAGAGAAGAGTAGTTCGAGTTTTGGTGATCAGCAAGAACGACGTAGAGAAAAAACCCGAGGCCGCCCCGCAGGTTGAAGAAAAGCCAGACTGTGGCGACGTGAAAACCGAAGACGCTTCGGACATCAGAGATGACGTCATCTACGTCAAAAAAGGGGGCAGAAACATGCTGAAGTGCAACTTCTGTGGGCGTCTGTTCAAGTTCCTGTCCCAGTTGGTCGTCCACCAGCGCATCCACACGGGAGAGCGGCCCTTCAAGTGCGCAGAGTGCGGCAAAGGTTTCACCAAGAACTCCAACCTGAACCTCCATCTCAAGATGCACCTGAAGAACAACATGTATCAAAAATGCCAGCTGTGCAAGATCAGAGTCTCCATCTCGCAGTACGCCGCCCACATGGAGACGCACGCGCAGGCCGACGACCAGCAGGCCCCGTTTGTCCCCAACCAGGCGGAAAACGCCAGCCAGGACGGGAGCTACGAGGGCGCCCAGGAGACCCCGAAGGAATCCGCGGCTGAAAAGAAGGCCAGCAAAACCTGCCAGTACTGCGGCAAGACGTTCCCCTTCCAGTCCGCCCTCAAGAGACACGTCCGCATCCACACGGGCGAGAAGCCCTACAAGTGCGACATATGCGGCAAAGCCTTCGGCCAGTCCTACTTCCTGCGGGTGCACGAGCTGACGCACTGGACCGTGAAGCGCTACAACTGCACGCGCTGCGAGAAGTCCTTCTCCCACTACAGCAACGCCAAAAACCACACGTGCCGGCCGGTGCGGGGCAGCGGCGACCCGCAGGCCAACCGGCGCATAAAGCCGCTGCTGACGTACACGTGCCACATCTGCAAGAACGTGTTCGAGCACCTGCAGAACTTCAACAACCACATGAAGGAGCACACGGGCACCAAGCTGTTCCGCTGCCTCTACTGCGACAAGCTGTTCAGCGTGCTGTCCGACTTCGAAGCCCACCGGATCCGGTGCGCGGCGGAGAGGAAGGTGCCCAGCACCATAAAGGAGGAGGAGATGATGACGATGATTCATTACAGAGTGCCTTCGCAAAGCTCTTCGCACGCTCACCGTCCGCGTCCTGCGGCGGCGTCCGACTACAAGCCGCAGAAAAAACGACCGGACACCCGTCGCAGACGACGCGCCGCTAACCTTGACAAGCCGTCGCAGACGCCGATCAACCCGCCTCTCCCCGTCTCGTATGTTGTTTCGAAGCTAAACCAGCTGGACAACCGATCGGACCCCAGGAAGTACCCGTGTCCGAGCTGCGGGCGGCAGTTCCGCCACATGGGCAGGCTCCGAGCCCACATGCTCACGCACTCGTCCGCCCAGACGTACCCCTGCGCCCAGTGCGGGAAGACGCTGGGAAGCTGGAAAAAGCTGTGGCACCACCAGAGGTTGCACCGGCAGCCGAGCGGCCGCTTCACGTGTGCGCTGTGCGGACGGGGCTTCCGCTTCGCCGGCTCCTACAGGGAGCACATGAAGGAGCACCCCGAGTTCCACTGGGTCGAAGAGCGGCCGAAGAAAGTGTTCCTGCCTTACCAGTGCGAGCAGTGCACGCGTGGCTTCAGCACGCTCGACCTGCTCTTCACTCATCAGCTCTGCCATTCGTCGGTGCAGGACCTGCGCAAGGAGCCCAGTTTGGTGTTGACCACGATTGCTGCCAGTTCCCAGTCGATAGCCAAAGCTCCTCACTCTCCCATCAAGTGTAATCCAGCGGCATCACAGCCGTCGGCGGACAGAACTAGCTCCATTTTAAGCCCCTCGCTGAAATGCCCCGGTCAAAATTCCCAAGCGTCGCCTTTGTCCCCCGGTTACAATCGAGACACGGACTATTCTACTCATGCTCCCAACAGGACACATTTAGTCCAAGAGAGGGACAAAGTTAAAGAAAACGGACCTGGAAAATCCATTATGCCCCTAAAACATGTGAAATCACCTCAAAATACCAGCAAAACGAAAGAAGGGTCCTCAGACGATCTACGGTGTGCTGTGTGTGGAGATATATTTCCTGCAGTTTCAGACCTTTTCCACCATTATATGGAGCATGCAAGAGGCCTGGTTTAAACTATACATTTCAAACGTGTAGGAGTGTCCTAAAAAGCCCCAAAAATGGTTGGGGTCAGAAGTTTACATTTGGAGGGATGTTAGGATAATCCCCAGAAATCAAATTCAACTAGGAAAAGTGACCATATATGATTTTTGCTCTTTAACTTGAGACCTGCAAAAACAGGTAGTTCTAAAAAAAAAAATTAAACTGGAATAATACTTTAAATAATGCTTGTTGTCATTAGGCTTGGGCTGGTTACTGTCAACAAGGTATGCTGAGGTTTTCTTTTTTTATTACAGCATAATAACCTGTAATGTTTCACTTCTCACCATTCTGATAATAAAAAGCAAGAGAACAAAATGGATCAAAATGCACCACCGCCTCCCAGAACGGTTACCACGCACTGCCTGTCAGCTGGCTTAAAGAAAACTGCCTTTTTCTCATACTGATAGAATATTTCCAAACAACCAATTAGGTCTTTTTCATGTTTAGAGTTTTTGGCTTTAAGTCTTTTTTTTTTTTTTTATACTTTGGTTATGTTTACTTAAGACTAGGGCTACGTTCACACCGCAGGGAAAGGCGACTCAATTCCCATCTTTTCACCCTCCAAGAAATCCGATTTGTGCCGCTTCAATCTGTGGTACTAATTCGGACACGTGTCCGCAGTCTGAAGGGTCATATCTCATTTTATCCGTTTTTCTCATCACTCTCCTGTCTCTCACTACACATCCACACAGCAGTAGTAGTGAATTTCTCCAATGTGAGATCAATAAAGCCTATCTTATCTTATCTTAGCAGTTAGCGCTCCATAACAGATTATTGTTAGTAGCTGTGCTGCTTTCTTCATACCTTTTTTCATCTTGCTATGATGATTTCTTAATATTTTCGCCTCTCATTGCTCAACAGCTTTCTAATAATAACAAGGAGAGATGCCGACCGGTATCCGCTTTGTTTTTCTTTTTGAAGTTTTTTTCTTTTATACAAAACTTTATTGAACCCTTGTAGAAACAATTACATTCACCATTACTTCCGTAAACAGTGCGCTGCTCTTTGACGTGTCCTTCTGTTTTCTGCGCACGCGGGTCGCTTTGCGGTCTTGAGCTGTTCAGACAGCAGTATGATGGAGGTCACATTTAATAGTTGTTTGAACGCCCATCTAAAAAAAAGCTGACTTCAGGAAAAAAATCGGAATTGATCATCAAGACCTGCAGTGTGAACATAGCGTTTGATGCTGTGAGAATCCAATATTAGGTTGTTCTTGTTTGTCAAAATCTTCTTAATGTTTGCTCGCTTTAACCACTTGTAGCCGGTCGTTCTGCCAGACAGTTGCTGGTTTACTAACAATTTTGAGTCCATCTTCGTCCAGTTTGGTAAATCCGCTTAAGCAAAAGCTTCTCACCTTCATTAGTTTATCAAAGTAGTTTCTGTCAGACTAATGGAAAAGCAGTAGATGTGGAGATGTTACATTTTAAGATTGCTCAAGTTTGTTTAAAAGGGAAGCAGCCATTGGCCAGAAAAGCACAGCAAATGAGTTACACACCAGAATCCTAATAAAGGGATTGGATTTCTGCCTAAAGAATGTGTCTGAGCACGCAGACTTATTTTGATACGATGCAAAAGTAGGAAAAGGAGAATAAGCCTCACGAATGCTCATCTTCATTCTTTATCCTCTTGAATTTGATAGTTTGAGAAAGTTTTTAGTTTTTATGTGCCTGGTCTAAAACGATAACAAGAGCTGGTACTAGGAGTATACTGCTTTTAAACTGATGGCTGAATATTTCCCCCGCCAGATAAAGTCAACAGCAGAGTGGTGTACTTGATCAGGACACATCGCTGTGAACTAAACATGGAGCTGGTGTTTTCTAAATCACTTTGGTTTGGAAGGGGATGTTCAGAAATGACATGTTTTGCTCTCAGACACCCGTCAGTATTTTCTCCTGAGATTTTAAGGCTGATTACCAGCTTTGTACATGTTCATTATCACGGTTAACCTAAATCATGTTGGACTTTTGTTTAGCGATTATGCTGATATGTACACTGGCTGTCAAACATGCCTCTCCTGTTGTATCTGTGAACTTTAGAAAGATTGCGTTTCGCTCCTTGTGCTGTTGCCTTGAGTATTTTGGAATCATGGAAAATAGTTTTTTTGATGGACACTTTTTTTTGTTGTTGTATATAGACTTATGGATATAGTTTGTCTTAAAAATAAAGTTTGTTTTTCCACATAAAATTGTGTCTTTTTTATATACATTCAAATAAAACTGGCATAGGTTTGTTTCTTATTATTTTGCTAAAATTTGGAAGGACATCGGTTCCATCAGCAGCAGCTTCCACTGTTATCAGTAAAGCTGTATGAAAATGTCTTGAATGAACAGAGAGGGCCACACGCCACAGGAATTAATACTTCAATTCAGCGCCCATTCATGAAACATTTCATCTCAAGGCAATTTCCAAAGTCAAATTCAATCAGATTATACAGACTGGTCAAAAAATGTCCTATCTATGGGAACTTGTCTCCTCATCAGACAGATAAAGTATGTGATGTGGATTACCATTATTAAATCACGAGTCCTGCAGTGTGCTAGCCTCACTGTGCATTCAAGATATTGCTGATTGAGTTTTATTTTCTCCGTTAGCAGCAGCTGGTGAAGTATTGAATGTGTCAAGGTGTTTCCAGTGAATACGTTGACAGCAAATTTACACAGGTTGTAACAACTTAGACATCTTTATTTGTCATTTTGTATGTACATAGTGCATACAGAACGAAATTTCGTTGCATACAGCTTGTAATTAAAAGTAAACAATTGAAATGTAAACAATGCAGGAAAATTGCAGCAGTGATTAAAAAGTAAACAATTAAAATGTAAACAATGCAGGAGAGGAGAACAATGAAAACAATTTTTATGTGCAGAAATGATGGTGCAAACGGCATTTGTGCAAAAATGCATTCGGAAACTGCAAGTTCGACAGCATTTGTAATGCTAGATAAAGATGCAATGGTGCAAATGTGCAAAAAGTGGTGCAGGGTCCAGTTTAGAGTTCAGGAGTTCAACAGTCTGATGGCAAAAGGGAAAATGCTTTTGCAGAACCTGGTGGACCTGAAGCGGATGCTGCGGAACCTCTCCCCAGAAGGTAGCAGGGAGAACAGTCCATGGTGGGGGTGTGAGGGGTCTTTTATGATGTTTCGGGCTCGGGACACGCAGCGCTGAGATGGATTGTCCTTAATGGAGGAGAGAGGAGCCCCGATGATCCCTTCTGCTATCCTCACCAGTCTCCTCACGTTCTTCCAGTCGGTGGCATTGCAGTCTCCACACCACACAGAGAGACAGCTGGTCAGAATGCTCTCTATGGTGCTTCTGTAGAAGGTCGTGACAACCCAAGCAATCTGCAGGTACCAATAAAACAGAGCTGTCCAATAACGAAGTCAAGATGTAAAGATAGAGATAAGAAACTTTGTTATTGTCCCACAATGGGGAAATTTGGGCAAAAAGTTACACACTAAATCAGTAATGAAAAAAAGCTAATCTAAAGGTGGTTGTAGTCTTAAATTCATTAGGTCAAAATAAAAGTAAAAATAAGACAAAAGTATTGCACATTTATTAATATGGTTATGATATTGGAACAACACCGTGAATAACAGTAGAACAGTCTCGTGCTTTGCTCTGGTGTGATTTTGACCCGTTCTGGCACACAAACATGCCTTCACATCCTGGTTATCGCGGTCTTTCTATGCTCTCTGGACCTCAGCTATTTTAAAATACTTTGCGTTGGACACTAGTCCAGTGATTTATTCAGCTATTTCAGCAAATTTCATTCTCTGAAAACAATTAGGAGTTTTCTGGTGTGCATTTAAACACTTTTAAACCCTGTGCAGCTTTTCGGGTTTGTTTGAGTTCTCAACCCAAATAATTATAGAATTAAGAATATTTAAAAAAAAGTAAAACCACAGGGAATAGGGAGATATTTTTATTATGCACTGGTGACTTTGCCAATGTGTGCACAATGGCATAGAAAGCTACTGTTCCCACGACCTGTGTCTATTTAACAGATAGGGTCACACCCTACAGGATAAACCACGGCACCCTGACTGCTATTATCAGGATGAAATCTTTAGCCATACAAACTACTGAGTAACACCTTTATTCACTGCAATGACATTTCAGCAAACTAGACTAGCCTGCCGCATCAGTTTTTCAGCTCCACTTTGTTTGGATCAAGCCCTCAGTGGGGTGGTCATTTTCATTTTCATCAAATGACGCGGCATCCTTTAGCTCCTAACACAATTCCCATTCCATATCAGGATGAATATCCCGCACGTTTCTTTTTTCCTAATTGAGATCTAATGTGTTTTCAAAGTGTTCCTTTCATATTTGTGAACAGTGCATCTCTACTCCTATTAGAGATCTTGATACACAAAACAACAGAATCACAGAACATGTTCCAAAAGCATCTGCTGTGGAGGTAATTGAGACATAAAGAAATATAGATTTCAAACGTTCTTTATTCAAAGTCTTTGTTTTCAAGATCGAAAGAATTATCTGATTCATATTTATCTGCATTGTTTAGACATTGTGTGTCTTTGTGGAATGGTAAAAAAAAACATAGTTATGAAGTTAAATTCTGAGATATTTATGTTTTTCATTTTTGATACATGTGGGCAAAGCAAGACTTCTAAACCTGTAACTAAGGATAACAGTTAGACACAAACAATAATTGAATTACCTTAAAGGGGACAGATGCTTCTCCATTCTTCCTTTTCACATTTAAATCATTCAGTTTATATATAGTGAAACTGCATTGCTTTGGTCTGAACCCCTCGTTATCGCTACCCCACAGCCCCCTTTTTTATTGTCATTGCGACATTTATCCCAATGAAATGTGTTCTCTGCGTCCCTTAGGGAGCAGTAGGCTGCCGACGTGCAGCACCCAGAGAGGATTCTGGGACTAGGGTTCTTGCTCAGGCCCACAGACTGCTGCTCGGACTGGCAGCCTGTGGGACTTAAACAAGGAATATTGCAGCTTCTCCGGGATGCAAATACCCTGCTCTCTAACCACGTGGCCACCCCTCCACGAATTGTGTAGGTTAGTAAACCCAACAACCGAGCATTTTGATGTATCCACCAGTAGCTTCACAATCCTTCAGTTTAAAATGTAAAATCAAAGTGAGAAATAAGAGTGGCAGCTTCGTAAAATTGGTAAGCCTGAAGTCCATGACCTTGGTTAGCAGTTCCACAGCAAATACTGTGGTGTAATTGTTACAAAAAAAAAAAGCATAATAAAAAATAGAGAAAACTGAACAGCTTGAAAATTATGACCCAAACAGAATATAAAGATATCTATGCAGCTCCTGGACAGACTACATTTCACTTTTCTGCACTTCTAGAGACAACAAAATGTATTTCAGGGCTAAAAAAAGTGGATGTTGGATGAAATTTCCCCTTTAAATTTAATAGGTTCACAGAAATATTGTCTTTTTTGTTTATTTTTTTGATTTGGAGAGAAAAAAAACTTTTTTTCCATTAAACAATCTGTTTATCCAGTGGAATAAGGCAAACAAGGACATCATCTTGACCATTTATTTGTTTTCATGACAGATTCTTCAGCTCCATGACAGATCTCGGTGACTCCGTTGTCCATCTAGTTGGAGGACATGGTGTTGCGGATCCAGGCGTTGTAGTTGCAGACCTTGGTGTAGACTCCAGGCTTGTTCCTCTGGGCGCAGCCGTAACCCCAGGACACCACACCCTGCAGCTGACCGTTGCACACCACGGGGCCACCAGAGTCACCCTGAAACACAGAGATGATGAGAGGAGGTGTGAGTGAAAGGTCTTCTGAAGACTGGTTTGTTCTCTAAATGCTGCAGCTTTCTGTGCCCTACCTGGCAGGAGTCTTTGCCTCCCTCCAGGAATCCGGCGCAGAACATGTTGGAGGTGATCTGTCCGGGGTAGGAGTTCCTGCAGCTGGTGTCGCTCAGGATGGGGGCATCCAGGCACCTCAGGGTGTCAGGGTAGTTGGCTAAAACCACGGGAGAGTAAGCAGAGAAATGTATCCCCGTCAGACTAACGTGCATCAGGTATCATCAGGTGCCTCTGAGATGTTTGTAATGTCGTACTGACTTCCAGAGCTGAGGGTGTTTCCCCATCCAGAGATCAGACACCTGGTGCCGGAGCCGGCGCAGCTTGAGGGCACGGTCACGGTTCCCACGTAGCTGTTCAGGCTGGCGGGCCTGCTGAGCTTGATCAGCATGATGTCGTTGTCCAGGTTGTAGCTGTTGTAGCTGGGGTGACGGATGACCTTGGCAGAGTCAATGAACTGCTCTGTTCCCTCGTTGACGGCGATGTTGTGCTCACCAAGACGGACATTGATGCGACTGCGGAGAGAAGGAGGGTAGAACATGTATATTTTGTGACTTGTTGCGGTTTCTTAGCGTCATTTGAACTGAATTCACGGCTGATTGACTCACGACTGGTAGCAGTGAGCGGCGGACACCACCCAGGTGCTGGAGACCAGGGAGCCTCCACAGAAGTGGTAGCCAACGTTCAGAGACACGATGTAGGGCACCGAGTTCCTCCTGCACTCGTAGCCTCCAACGATCTTATCGTCCTCAATGGGAGCAGCATCTGTAAACCAAAGTTTTTGGACTTTTAAAACCTTACTTAATATGTAACGGGAATAAATGAATACCTTACAGAAACTTACAAGCTGCAGCAACAAGGGCCAAGAGAATGAAGTACTTCATGGTTGCGTCCTTTGCCTGGGTGCCTGTTCATCTCTACTGCTGTTCTTTATATACCCTTCCAACCCTCTGCTATCAGACTGACCAAGGACACAGGCTTCCTATTTTTACCTCTTTGGAAAATGTGCATGTGTAAATGAGCATCTGGATTTTGCTGACGTGGTAATAACACGAACATGGCAGAGAGCACTGCAAATCAATACTAATATTTATGCAATAAAAAGTAAAGTTAATACCAATTGATACCATTAAATGGTGTACATTTCACTTTATATCATTTAAACTTTAAACTCTTGACTCTCAATTTATGTACCATGTAAAACAACATAGGCTGGCAATTTATTCCAAAGGACTGAATTTCATTATTAGTCTAGTGGTGAAATGTAGGGATGAAGTTTCAATTATTTTAGTAATCGAATAATCTATTGATTTTACTTGAATAATCTAAAGATACTTTTAGAGAATTGACAACTTAAAAAATCCTCAATTTAAAAAAACATATATTTCATATTTTAAATGCATTGTGAATGGTATACACCGTTAAAAAAAACAACATTTCAATTTAAATAACTAGGTCATATAAATATATTTTTTTTATTTTTTATTTTTTTTCAATTTGTTAGCAGAATTTGAATCTGGTGAAGCTACAACAATGGCGCTTTGAGGAGTTCTGAAAAGTGCATACTTACAGAAAAAGAAGGTTTTTCATCTTAAATGTAATATATATATCTATCTATATATATATAGATAGATATATATATATATACGTATATAGGCTGTACAGCTGGTGATGCGATTTCAAGATCGGTCCTCAACCTTTGGCCAAAAGTGTCTCACTGGCCTGGAATCCAGTACATTTATGAAGCACTTTCTGCTTTAACATGCAGTTCATTAAGGATATCCCTTACATAGCACAAATGTCAAAAACCAAACACCTCTCAGCTTCAGATCAAGGTGGAAGTTCCAAACCAATCACTCTGCACCAGGTAACGTGTGGTTGCCTGCCAGGTCAGTGAAGTTCCCCATTAGCACACCAGAATGCCCAGATGGCAACCTTCCCAGGACACCATCCAAAAACACCAAGATGGTCGACTAATCCTAAACTTTTAATTGTCTTGTTACTGAAAAGTGCTTTATAAATAAACTTGCCATACCATGCTGAATCCAAACTGAAATCTGAGGCATAAACACAGACAATAATCTCAATATTCCATTTTACAACTTAAACCACGTCGAGGTTCAGTGACCAAACCTTTGATAAATGGCATGGCTGGGTCTGAACTACGTGATCTACCAACAGAAATGATCCGTAGTAAGTTTTCATTTAATTTAGAAATAACAGTTTTTCTCCTTATGTAAGTTATATGTATTTTACCTTGTGCTTACTTAGATAAGATTGGAATATTTTTTATGTTTCTAACCGGTGAGCTTTGTTAGGAGTGAATCTGTGTTCATTCAACAGAGTAAAGTGTACAAAGACAGAGATCAGTTTGAACCATTTACTGTTTGTCATATTCACATTAAACTGCAGGTGGAACATTTTTTATCTAAAAGTAATACTTTGTGTAATTATTAGTCTGGCATTATATGGGGTCAAAGTACTATTACTGCTGCCATGGCTGCGACGGCTCTCATCGGAGCCCAGAACAGAAAACAGCTTTGTGCCGCATTATTTATTGATCTCTCCAAAGCATTTGATTCAGTTGATCATCAACCGCTTCTTATCGGGCTCCAGTGTTCAAAACTATTTAAAAGTTAGTATTCAGTGTGTTCAAGCAGAAGGCCATAAATCAAACTTCCTTGAGATAACTAGAAGTACACCCCAGGGCTCGATTTCGGCTCCCATCCTTTTTTTCTTTTTCAGTTTTTACATATTTAAGTAAAAATATCCAGGATAAACTGCATTTATATGCTGACGACACAATCATTTATGCATCAGCTCACTCTGCAGCACAAGCAATAAAATAAGTAGAAACAGCATTTCAGGTTTTACAAGAGAGTTTCGAAGAGTCTAAAACTTGTTTTAAATGCACAGAAAACAATATGTTTTCTGTGCATTTAAAACCAGTCTTAATGAGGACCCACTTGCAAAATATTGGCAATCTAAAAGTTCTCCCTCTGCGGTAGCTGCGGCAGCTAGAGGGCAGGGCTCACGTTGCTGTTCAAGGTGGCAGGCCTACGTAGCTTGGTCAGCCTGATGTTACTGTCCAGATTATTACTCCTGAGGCTCTCCCTGGCGGGAGTGTTGTTCTCACCATGTCTCAGCTGGATGTGACAGCAGAGGAGAAAGCACAATAATGGTGCCCAGTAATAATAAACTACATTTTGCTTTGGAAAATTTTTAATTAAATAAATAATACCACTGCTGTGCATTAGCATTTTTATTTGACCCCAACGGTTTGTTTGTTGACTTACTTAAAGAGCTTCTGAAATCTATATTTTTATGTATTTTTTATGTAAGTATTTTTTAATGTGTGAAACTTTTGGGACATATTTTGTGAGTCTATGTTGGTTTCTATTGTTTTATCAATCAATGGTTTCTAATAAGAGTAACATGCGCTGCTGAAAATTATTAATGGAACCCTTTGATAACACATCAGGTCTCAATTGGGATAAAGAATTAAAAGCATTAGCATTTTTATTTGACCCCAACGGACTGTTTGTTGACTTACTACTTGTGGGAGTGACCAGCAGACACCTTAACCCATCAGCAGGACCAGTATCTGCTCCTTTGTGCGAGGAGGAGCAGGTTGAGTGCTACCAAAGCCAAACAGAGAGACCTTCAGCGGGCCGCTGGCATGAATGTCTCTGACCAAACCATGAGAAACTGACTTCATGAGGGCGGCCCGGGGGCTCCTCTAGTAGGCTTTGTGCTCACTGCCCGCACCGTGGAGCTCGGCTGGCAATTGCCAGAGAATATCAGAATCAGCAGGTTTAGTTCTGGTGCCCTGTTCTTTTGACAGATGACAGCAGATTCACTCTGGGTTCATGTGACATGTGAAAGGGTCTGGAGAGGCTGCGATGAGCATTGTGTCAGCATGATTGGTTTGGTGTCAGGTCATTCTTGGTCTGGGAAGGCATACCAATGAAGGGACACACAGACCTGTCCAGGATAAAGAATGGCTTCATAACTGTCTTTAGGTATCAGGAGGAAATCCTTAGACCCATTGTTAGACCTTTCCCTGGTGCAGTGGGTCCTGGGTCCCTCCTGGTGCGGTGGGTCCTGGGTTCCTCCTGGTGCAGGATAATGCCTGGCCTCATGTGGCAAGAGTAAGCAGGCAATTCCTGGAGGATGAAGGAATTGACTGACCTAAATCCAACAGAACATTTGTGGGACATCCTGTTTATGTCCGTCCAATGCCACCAGGTTGCACCTCAGACTGTCCAGGAGGTCGGTGAGTCCCCAGGACACCATTTATCATCTCATAAAGCATTCTAGTTGTTCCAATGACGTTTCAGCAACTTTGTCTAACCTGCTGGACATACTATTTATTTTTGTGCAATAGCTGGTCATGATACCATGACGTAGAAAGCATAGCTATAAAGGTAAATCTAAAATATTCAACATCATCACCATGTGTTATTCCTTTTTCATGGATGTGAGCTAAACAACACTTCTAAACATAAAAGTCATAGCGATGAAAGGGATGACACAAACAGTGATTAAATTGCTTTGATCTTCATTGTTTTTACTTAAAGAATCCTGGGTTCTTCTTTTCACTGTGGCCATCAATCCACGTTAAATAACCCCAATCATCTACTTCTTCACCTCTAGTATGGTCCGGCATGTGTGCAGTTTAATTTTACATTTGTAAACATTTATAAGTCACTGAGTTCAGGGACCTGCGCAAAGAGACTTTATTTTGCATGATCATGTAGTCTGTGTTTGCTAATCATGGATTTCTACATTTTATATTTTTTTTGCTGATTAGAAAGAAAAAACTTTATTTCCATTAGGCAATATGTGTTTATCCAGTAGAATAAGGCAAACAAGGACATCATCTTGATCATTTATTTGTTTTCATGACAGATTCTTCAGCTCCATGACAGATCTCGGTGACTCCGTTGTCCATCTAGTTGGAGGACATGGTGTTGCGGATCCAGGCGTTGTAGTTGCAGACCTTGGTGTAGACTCCAGGCTTGTTCCTCTGGGCGCAGCCGTAACCCCAGGACACCACACCCTGCAGCTGACCGTTGCACACCACGGGGCCACCAGAGTCGCCCTGAAACACAGAGATGATGAGAGGAGGTGTGAGTGAAAGGTCTTCTGAAGACTGGTTTGTTCTCTAAATGCTGCAGCTTTCCGTGCCCTACCTGGCAGGAGTCTTTGCCTCCCTCCAGGAATCCGGCGCAGAACATGTTGGAGGTGATCTGTCCGGGGTAGGAGTTCCTGCAGCTGGTGTCGCTCAGGATGGGGGCATCCAGGCACCTCAGGGTGTCAGGGTAGTTGGCTAAAACCACGGGAGAGTAAGCAGAGAAATGTATCCCCGTCAGACTAACGTGCATCAGGTATCATCGTGCCTCTGAGATGTTTGTAATGTCGCACTGACTTCCAGAGCTGAGGGTGTTTCCCCATCCAGAGATCAGACACCTGGTGCCGGAGCCGGCGCAGCTTGAGGGCACGGTCACGGTTCCCACGTAGCTGTTCAGGCTGGCGGGCCTGCTGAGCTTGATCAGCATGATGTCGTTGTCCAGGTTGTAGCTGTTGTAGCTGGGGTGACGGATGACCTTGGCAGAGTCAATGAACTGCTCTGTTCCCTCGTTGACGGCGATGTTGTGCTCACCAAGACGGACATTGATGCGACTGCGGAGAGAAGGAGGGTAGAACATGTATATTTTGCGACTTGTTGCGGTTCTTAGCGTCATTTGAACTGAATTCACAGCTGATTGACTCACGACTGGTAGCAGTGAGCGGCGGACACCACCCAGGTGCTGGAGACCAGGGAGCCTCCGCAGAAGTGGTAGCCAACGTTCAGAGACACGATGTAGGGCACCGAGTTCCTCCTGCACTCGTAGCCTCCAACGATCTTATCGTCCTCAATGGGAGCAGCATCTGTAAACCAAAGTTTTTGGACTCTTAAAATATTACTTAATATGTAACAGGAATAAAAGAATCCCTTACAGAAACTTACAAGCTGCAGCAACAAGGGCCAAGAGAATGAAGTACTTCATGGTTGCACCTTATGAATCTACACACACACCTGGGGCAGAGCTGGTGGGGTTTATATACTCTCTAACTTCAGCTCTTTATCAGTCCCTTGCTCTCAAACATTTCTCTATGTGACTTGCTCAGCGATTAAATATTATCTCACCTGGGAAAGAGCATCCTGGTCAAAGCTACTAAACAAATATGGAATTCTCTGAATTGGCTATTTCTAGGCTGAAAGGTCTAACAGCTTTTAACATGTCTGTGCAAAGAATACTGAAGGAATATTAAATGTACAACGTGCAAAGACAGCGGCTCTCGATCCTGTAAAAATGTCCAGATTTTGTCACATAAAAAGAATCAGTTCGTGATGAATAATTTTAAACGTTTCTACAACACGAAGGGACATTCTGCACCACTCAAATGACAAGTCAAACAAATCTGTTAAAGGACAAAAAGTTAAAAAAAAGCTGCAACAACCTGGTTTCTCATAAATGTGCACCCCCGTAAAAATTATATATTTTTTGAAGTCCGTTTTGATTTTATTTTAGCGCATGGGAGTATTTCCTCCCTTCTTTGCATTGCATATTTTCTCTAAATCTATCAGATTGTGAAGACATCTCTTGTTCGCTTCACTCTTCTGGTGGGACCACAGATTTTCCGTCAGATTTGCTTCTCAACTCTCTTTATGTCATCCCAAAACTTGATTTTCCGTTGCTTTGGGTGTACTCACCGTGATGCTGAAGATGAAACCTCTCTTCATCCTCAGGTTCCTGGCAGATCGTGAATGTTTTGTAGTCATAACTAACTAGTATTTGGAACTGTGTACGATTTCCTTCACCTTTACTCTTGTTCCCCCTGAAGACATGTAATCTCACAGCATGATGCTGCCACCACCTTATTTCATTGTGGGCACGGTGCTGTTAAGGTAATGCGCTATAAAGTATATGTGCCAAACATGCCTTTTGTAACAGTGGCAAAAAGCTCCAGTTTGATTTAATCAGACCATAACATCAGTTTAGCGTCGACGCTTCAGAAACCACCACTCTTTATTAAATGTATTCTTCCCTGTAGCAGGTTTGTTTGTGTTGCAGCTGAATAATACAGGATAAACGTCACACTAAAGGTCGGAAATAATTTATCTTTTTCTGGCATCTTTCTGGCAACTTCTTATATCTGCATTGAAATACAACAGTTTGAAAGGAAAATATGGGAGAAATGTGGTTGTTCTTGGAGTCTTAACTAAAGATTGTTCAAGTCCATCTGAATAACAGCAATTGAGCTTTTATCACGTGTAATTTTTGAGCTCACATCTTGTCAGTTTCCTGCCATAAATTACCCAAGCTCTGATAACAAGCTTTGAACTCCAAATAACTGAAAGTTTTGTTTATTAAATATTACATTTGTACACTTATTCATGTAAAATTGTTTATATTAGTGGTCACTAAAAAAGATCTCGTGTGTTCACTCCAATCGGCCTGCATTTTAAGGGACCTCTCGCCATATGTTGGACTGCCTGCGGACAAATACCTTATCTTTGTATGTTTAACACAGCTGGACAGTGCAGGAACTCCCTTTTTCTGAGAAAGAACTAACCTTGAGATGTGGAAACTTTGGTCCTCTGTCCAAAAAAGGCTGGGTGAATTCAGGCATAGGCTATCTTTTTGATTTATTTTTAAGGTTTGTGTAAATAATGCTTTGAATCGTAGTTTATTGCATTTTTTAATTTAATCAGAACCGGAGCTGAAGCTTCTCTTCCAAATCTGTATTAATGTAAATGCATTAACAACTTTTTTCAAGCTGGTCAAAGTTTAAATAGGAGAAATTCAAAGGTTTATCAGTGTGTTTTATTTCCTGTTTAAGCAGAATAATTTAGGGAATGTTTCAGTCTGCTTTGCACATCTTCTGTCTGCATTCTGTTCAAAATAGCTCAGTCTTCATCTAATTGGATGGTTCCAGATTCTCAATTGGATTTAGGTCTGGGCTTTTCTAAAACATGAATATGTGTTGATCTGACCCATTCTATTGTCATTCTGGCTTTAAGCTAAGGGTTGTTTTCCTGTTAGAAGCCAAACCTTCACTACAGTTTTTTGTGTTTTTAACCTTCTAGCAGGTTTTCTTTCATCGCTGCCTTTTATTCAGCTCCACCCATCCTTCCATCAACCTAGACCAGCTTCCCTATCCCTGCTTAAGTTAGGCATAGCCACAACTATACCGCTGACACCACCACCAGGTTTCACTGTGCCATGTCACCTACATAAATGATGGCGGACTGTTGACAGGACTTTTCACTGTTTCAACAAATGCTTATTTCTGGCCACTCTTACGGATGCCTCGTTTACATGACTAATAGCTGTCCAGTTAACTGATTGTCCCACCTGAGCTGTGGACCTCTGCTTCTCCTCCAGAGTCACCAATGACCGCTTGGCTGTTTCTCCGATCAATGTTCTCATTGCCTTACCTGTGAGGGATTCAATGGCCATGTCATGGTAGTTTTGCAGGCTTGCTATTTTCATTTTCATGTGATGATTTTAGTGATATTGATTTGTAATCTAACCCTGCTTAAAAAAAAACTACTGTTCAGTAATGTTTTCTAATAAACCTTTAAGGCCAGTGTTGCCAATTCTGCTTATTACCAGCAACTTTGCAGCACTGTTTGAGGCCTCCAGAGAACAGCTGCATTCAAACCGAGATTAAACTACTAACTGAAGGACTAATTATATGGGACTTCTGAAGGCAGGTGACTGTGCCGGATTTCATTTAGGGGTATCAGGGTAAAGGAGGGTGAATAAAAATGCCCGCCACACCACGCAGATTTCTGTACACCTCTAAAGTGCATGGGGCAGATCATTGTGATGGTCCACGTGGTTCAAAACCTATTGAAATGTGAACTTGTTCAAAACGGTGTTAGTGTTTAATCCGTTTTTATTTCCCCAAAAGCGCCGCAAATGCCGTAAAACTCGCACCGTTTTAGCCACGCTCGGGCACGTCGGCTAAAAAAAAAAAAACGCAAAGCCTCTTTCCCCGACTGCTCCCGAACGCCGTCCGCCGACCGATGACGCGCTAATTAGGCGACGCTCTCCGGGTTTGTGTATCGGCTGCTAACGCCAGCTTCTTCTTTGTTGTTGTTGGGGTTTCGCCTCCCATGGGGACTCGTCTCCAGGTAGGACACGGTCGCACCCCCCCTACTCCCCCCCTTCTTTAACCCACCCGGCTCCTCCTGACGCCGGCAGCCCGCGGGGAGCTGCCGCTTTAACCCCGCAGCCCAGGCTAGCTGCTAGCTCCGGTTCAACGTTAGCTCCTTAATGTATGCGGAATGCGCAGCCATTGCGGATGTTGTGCAGCTAGAAATGCGCAGCGATGCGACACGGGGGCGGGAGAAATGCGAAATGCTGTCGGGGGGGGGAGGAAAGCAAAAGAGACATGGAGGCCAGCGGAGGCGTGGTGGCTGCCCAGTTAGTGGTGTTTCTGTTCTGTTTGTGTTTCAGATCCTGGAGGAGAGTCTCCACCTGGAGGGTGCTGCTGTGTGTCAGATGGATGGAGAGGGTCCACGTAGCCCCCGCCCTGCCTCCTCCTGCGCCCCGCAGGTGGTTCTAGTGACACATCAGCGCACCTGAGGAGGGCTGAGATGCCGGAGGTGGACGTCAAAAGCGTCTACGGATGTACAACCAGAGAGAACATGATCGTTTTAACCATCTTTCATCAACCATGACTTAGACTTTTCTAAAGAGATACTGTATAAAACAGTATTTAAAGATCGGTTTTATATTTCCTCAGAAGCCTGCTTTAGAGTCTGTTAAACCCGAGCCATGTTGGAACACCGGCTTCACATGAAACCTTGAGCTGTAGTTGATGGGGAGGGGGCTGCCAGTACCAGAATTGGCCCGCCAGTCAGTTCTGCTCTAAACCAGGTCTGATCCATGACTGAGTACTACGAGGAGGGGGGGCTGCTGTACGAGCAATCACCTCCCATGCACATCAAAGTGGAGTCCCCGGAGGGAGCCTTTGGAGGGCCGGCCTCAGAGAACGGCTTCCCCAGGGAGGATGAAGACTCGGAGAACAGCTGTGACCAGACCGGCGCTTTAGCTGGAGGACTTCCCTTCAACGTGGTAGTGGTGCATCCCAACATCATGGCGCCCGGCATGTCCTCGGACGACCTCCTGTCCATTGAGCAGAGTAAGTCCGGAGAAGTGAGGGGAGTTTGGGGAGCGGGGAACACAGATGCTGTGTCTTTAGGCGTTCGCGCGCGTCACCTGGAATGGGAAGAGTCAGCGAGAATGAATCAAATCCACACCGCAGTTTGTAGTGATTGCTTTATTTTTGTCGAATAGTTGTTCACGTCCGGGAGCCACGCTGCCTTTGAAGCTGGTCTCAGGTTTATCTGACTTTGGACGTTGCATTTTGTTATGCAATTCGGTAAAGTCTTTGTCCATTTAAATCCATTTTTAGAACCTGTAGCCGTGCGGTGGCAGTCTGTAACTTCAGCGGAAAGTTTAAATTGTGGCGTTTTTGGATACAGCACTTATCAGCCAAATCCCGGCCTCCTAGTCTCAAGTGTTCTGCAGCCTTTTAACTAGACCCACAGAGGGGAAATAAGTCTCTGCATTTAACCCCTCCGTCAGGGAGCAGTGTGCTGCCACACAGAGTGACGCACGGGGAGCAATCTGTGGTCAAGGGTCTTGAGCAGAGAGACCCAGAGTGACTGGCTGAGTTTCGAGCCGCTGATCTTTGCAGCCTCGCCAAGACGCAAAAGCCCGACTCCCTAATCACTGAGGAAGATGTGCAGTGCTTGTGATTCGCAGTTTGACCAGAGGATCTTCTTCCATGTTTGCTGCACCCCCTACTTGGTTTATGGCAAACAATTAATGGGACTTTTCCCCAGATTTCTATAAAAGTTATCCGAAAAAAGTTCATATTGGAGGTGTGTCTAACTAATAGTTGTCCTGCAGGTTTTCTCATCTGAGTGTTGGACCTCTGTAGCTCCTCCAAATTTGCTTCTTGTGTGCTTCCCTGATTAAGCCACTAATAGTATCTTAAAAAAAAAAAAAAAATTTTATTGTGAGATTAAATTGCTCAGAGACGAGGTGCATTAATTAGGTGACTCCTGAAGATGATTGATAGCATTTGGGGTTGTCGGAGGAATGGGGAATTCATTCAAATTACACAAAAAAAAGTTTGAAAACCAGGCATAAAATTGAATTCCTCTTTACATTTATGCTGCTCTATGTTGCTTTGATATGTCTAGGGCTGCAACAACAAATCTATCTATCTATCTATCTATCTATCTATCTATCTATCTATCTATCTATCTATCTATCTATCTATCTATCTATCTATCTATCTATCTATCTATCTATTTAGATAGATAGATAGATAGATAGATAGATAGATAGATAGATAAAAGCACACACCTTTTCAAACATTATTTCAGCCAATTTAAAAATATTGAAGAAAGTCAGTTTTATAACATGGATATTACACAAAAAGAAGTTCCTACTCGTCGTTTCTGGACAATTTATGAGATTTTTATTTTCAGTTTTGACTCCAAATTACCACAGAAATATTATAAAATTACTGGGACCACATTCCACGTCGCTGCTACATTCTTGTGTACTAAATGGAGCATGTATTGCCTTTTATTTTATTTATTTATTTATTTTTATACAAAATTCAGTTCAGGGCTGCACAGTGATGCAGTGAGTAGAACTGTTGACAAAAATGTGAGAAATAGGTCTTTGAATCATAAATCTAACAGTTTGGTCCACCCACAGTGACCTACTAATATCAGGCCACAGTAAATTATATTAAGGTTCTAAGATCAGTTTTTTCAAACCATTCAATTTGGAAAAAATCTATATATTTAACAGGGTAGAGATTTATTCAGAATAAAAGATGAATCAAGACTTCAAGGAAAGATTTGTGGAACAATGTACTCATTAATCATTAATTAAGTGGAAGAAAAACACAAAATCGTCACGATAGTTTGCAGAACTGGTATAAAAGTCAGAGTGAAAGAAATTTGCCTTAGACACATGGATTACACTGCCCAGCCAGACTGCACTCTACCAAAACATCACAAAGAAAACAAACACAATTTTATAACACAATATAAAGTTAAGTTACTTAAAACAGGGCCATATATCCTCCTGACTGGATAAAAACTGAAGAAACCCATGCAGACATAAAAAACAACCTCTAAAACTGAAGGACCAAACTGGTTCATGAGAACCAATTTATGTTTTGCATTCCTCTGGACACGTTTGTCTCACGCCCTGTGTTCATAAATAACTTTAACCGATAACGGGAGAAATGAACATCTGTGCCGGTTAGAGAAGAGCTCTGGACCTTCGTCCTGAGTTTAGTGACACACGAGGAGTTAGAAGAGCTGTCTTAATCTTTGCAGCTGTCTTATTCAAAGTCGAACGTTTTGATTTTTACAGTCCAGTTACCAAACCAGCATGCAGTGTGCCACAGCTTCAAACTGACTCAATTGTCACTCTGTAAAAACGTATCTGAACATTTGTACGAGCACCAAACAACCCGAGTCTGCGCAGGAAGTGTAGACGCTGATGGATCCGAGCACAAACACTGTCCACTTGTATTCGCCAGCTGAGGTCATTGTCAGTGTGACTTCCTGGGTATTTGAGGGACTTCTGGGCTCTTTAAGAAGGGACATATTGATTTGGCTGGGAGTTAACACAAGCATTAGTGTAAAGAGTGAATTAAAGAGGTCAATTGACAGAGAAAAGACAGTTTAGATCACCAGCTGTGGCCTAAATAAAACGGAATAAATGATAATACTTTAAAAATGGGTCATATTCAGCTCTATCCGTATTTGGGCTTTTTTTTTGGGGGGGGGGTTGTGTTTTTTATTCTCTTTTTTTCAGAAGGACATGTGGCCGAAAGGAATTAAAAGCAGAGCTAAAATCTATAATTAAAAAAATAAAACATGTGGCCCTCCACATGTTTTGCATGTGGAGGGCCTCTCCATGTTTTTAATGGTGGTACAAAAGAGGTAAAATGGCATCGCTTGTACTCCGTTTCCTCTTGTATGCAAGCAGATATGGATCCAGGGGTGGCTGTTTGATCAGTTTCTCTGACGGTTGATGGCCGCTGCTCCAAAATCATTGTTTACAGAGGAACAAACTTTCTCGGGAACTTTAATAAGAACTGATTTATTTATTTTCTCCAAAGCTCAGGAACAGAATAAGTGTCAATATAGAGAGCGGGAAAAGCTGACACCAAGCTGGCTTGGGTTCCTCAGAAAATGTCTTTAGAACAAATATCGTCACACCATCAGATCCCTTTGTCTTTAAAGGTATATAGCCACATTATATGCTTATTAAAAAAACATCAAAAACCATTTAATCATGATAAAATAAGGTTATATACACCAAGCCGCCATCCTGATAGTGTTTTGATGGTCCTTTCTGAGGCTGAATAGAACCCAGCACTGGGCGCGATGGGCAGATATAAACAGATGTGGCGCCATCTAGTGGCAGTATGACAGAACTGCCATAATGCCGGTTTGCTTCATTAATAAATCACTTGTAAATAATGCCCAACTGAGCCTGGCCCTCTACAATGCCTCGCAGTAAAGCGGGAGTTTGACGTGATCAATGACCAACCGTTATTAATTAAATAAACCAGTCTACAAAATCTTTAACAGCCTCAGCAGGTTTAGCGTCTGTTTCAGTGAACTCCAACGTTAATACTGTATTCCCAGCCACATTCCAGTCTTTTCCCTCCTGGAATCATATATATTTATTCCACTGGATCTTGGACCATTCTTCATTGTTTTGCTGGGAGATTCTAATAGCCATTAGCTGCTTCTTTGTTTTATCCCCTGCTGCACATGTGCAGTGCCGTACTTCCGTTGTTATTCTAAATATGCATGAAAGGCTTTATTTGCTAACAAACTGAGCAAAAACAAACCGCGACGCACCAAAAATAACAACTAACACGCCAGTAGGACGTGTTCTTTCATGAATCTTTCATGAAAACTTTGTATGCAACCAGAGTGAGCTAGTGACATATAAATAAATTTTAAAAAAAAACGGGGCTATGCACCTTTTTAAGGATGTGCAGTGATTCGAAAACCCTGTTGACAGAGTCCAGGTCAGTTGAAATTCTGTCTTTAGTGTAGATCACATCTACTCCCTGGTTATTTGTTTCAAACTGAAGTTAAAAGTAATTTAGCTCATTGGTTCTGTAGGAGTTGAGTGACTGGGTCGGGCTTGTGGCTCCGCCTGTGCACACACACACTGTTTTAGCTGCGCTCACAAATTCTCTCTGGACCACTCTAAAACATTTTATTTTTTTGTTTTTAAGTCCTTTTGTTTTGAATTTGGAAGTTTTATGGTCATCGTCCAGTTGGCAGACCCAAGCTTTAACCTCCTGGCTAACATCTTACGCAGGATTTATTTCAACCGGAAGAAAAAACAAAACCTCTATTATTCTTCCATTTAGCCAATAACAGTAAATAAGGAACACGTTTTTTTTCCCCTGATGTAACGTCAGACAATAAGTGAAACGTGTTCTTTTTATACTTGTTTCACCTGTAGATCTTCTCACCTCTTCCCCGCAGACAGAGCCATGTCGGCCGCGCTGGCCGCTGGAGGGGCGGGTAAAAGGAAGAGTCGCTTCAGCGGGGCGGAGCTGGAGGTGCTGGTGTCAGAAGTCACCCGGTGTGAGGGAGAACTCTTCGGCCCCGCCGGGAGGCTCCGGCGGCGGGAGAGAGAGCGCATCTGGGCTGGGATCCTGGAGAGAGTCAACGCCGTGTCCAGAGTGCCGCGCACGCTCCGAGAGGTGAAGAAGCGCTGGGACGACCTGAAGAGGCGCAACGGCGGCAGGCTGGCGGACGCCCGCCATCGCAGCTGCTACCTGCCGTCCAGCAGGGGGTCTTCCATGCTCGGGCGCTCCTCTCAGCCGAGTCCGAGGCTCCAGCAGCAGAGGCAGAAGCAGAGCAGCAGGCTAAGGCCCCTTTTGCCCTGCTTGCCTGACTCTGATGGAGGTAACCACAGATCTGTTTGTCTCTCTTCACTGCTAAAAAGGAGCTAAGAGTAAGTAAAGTTTTCTTGAAATGAGTGTATTTGTCTTTGATTTGAGCAGGCAAGTTCAAGTGATCTGCCAATGGAGTAAGATTTTTACTCTTAAAATAGGAGCAACTCATCTCCATCTTATTTCACGTGCTGTGTATCTAATTGTCTTATTTTAGGGGTTAAAATGCTCATTTATTTGGCAAATAATCGTATTTTGCTGCTCAAATCAAGGACAAATACACTAATTTCAGGAACGTTTTACTTTTAGTTCGCTTTTCGCAGCGTCGACTCTTCGTGTGCGGCGGTATTCGCAGTAACCTTTGGTCCCGTCATGCAGGTGTGGGAATGGACGGATCAGAGAGGGATGGCTTGGAGAAAGAGGAGGACATTTCTGAGCGGGAGAGGGACATGGGAGAGCCCGACTGCGAGCCGGTGGAAAACAGCATAGATGACAAACTGGGACTGGGACTGGGTCTGGGGATAGGACCTCCGCCTACGTCGGAGCGGTGGCTGCCTCCTTCTCCTCTCTACAGCGCTCCGTTCCTGAATGGCAGCCCCCAGCCCGGCAGCCCCCAGCCCAGCAGCCCGCAGCCGTCGTTTGGAACGCAGCAGGGTCCTCTTGAAGCCGCCCCTCGCGGCTCCTGGCTCGAGGATGAGCTCCGGGGGTTGGGGGAGGCCGCCATTCAGCTGGGGAATCGGGTCGAGAAGAGCCTGCGGGAGTTCGGCGAAAGCTTCCGACAGGATATGAGAACCCTTGTTGCTTCTCAAGAGGCACTGGTAGTCAGCCTGCAGCAAAACAATGTGCTCCTGCAAAGGCTTCTGGGAGTGCTGGAGGCCCAGCACCAGCCGCAGCCGCAGCCTCAGCAGCATCGGGGACAGCAAGCGCACCCCTCGCAGACGCCTCAGCAGCTGCAGCACATAGAACCACAGCACCTGCAGCAGCAGACACAGCAGCATCAGACACACCTACAGCAGCAGCCGCTGGTCGCCCAGCACTCCAGCAATCAGCCAGCCGTAGCGGCGGCGGCGGCGTCCGCACCATCATCCCCGGAAATCCACGGCACTTTTTCTCCCGGTCCAGCCGCAGACACGAGCGGAAACCTGCACCGGCCACGGCGGGGGAGAGCTCTGGACCACAGGCGCAAAAGACGCCGCTGAGAATGTATTTAAAAAAAAAAAGGAGGAAAAAAAAACTCTTGTTTGGAAATGTGATGCTCTTTTTACTTGCAGTATTTCTGTAATAATTAATAGTTATATCCTGTTTCACATCTCACTCCATATCTGTACGCCATTGTGTACTTAGGTCTGTTTCCCTGAAAGGACTGAAGCGGTTTTGGTGAAGTAGACGCGAGACAACAGGGTGGCCTGAACATTGCCTTGGTTCCACAACAATGGTTGCATAAGTCTGTGTTAAGACTTCAGAGAATATATTTGAGCATTAAAGTGACGGCTTCACTCGAGAAACTTTCCCTGGATAAAAAAAAAACAAGGCTTACTATAGAGTCTGAGGCTCGGTACGCATGTTTCTCTGCTCTCACAGATTCAATCCTGACTCAGTTTTCCTGACTAACTGCATCGTCATAAACTACTTGTGGTCTCGTTTCATAAATCGTAGTTTTACAGCTGTAATAAGTACCTTCCTATGTATGCCTGTGCTTTTTGATTTGTTTGGAGGGGCTGGTTCTGTGCCCTCACCGACCGGACAGGAACGAAGGTCGGGGAAATAAGAAAATGACATGGAACCAGATCCGTGGTTCTTTTATTCGGGGGCATCTGGTCGCCACTAGGCATGGGCCGGTATGAGACTCTAATTGTATAACGAGCTTAAAGAAAATATTAAATTACACAGAACTAATACGGTAATTTTAAAAGAAAGTCTCACAACCTAGTTGTTTTAATTGACAACAGTTTGTTTTATATCAGTTACTGTATCAAGAGTAAAACAACGCTCTTTTAGTTTCCACACCATGACTATCTGTGTCTCTTTGTGACCAGAAATATGTTCAAACGGGCAAAATTCTCCTTGTTGACAAGACAACTTTTAGGGCAGGGGTCTGCAACCTGTGGCTCCGGAGCAGCAAGTGGCACTTTTAACCTTCTACAATGGCTCCTTATAACTTGAAATTAACGTTGTTGTTTTTTTAAATGCCAACATAAATGCACTTTTAAGCTCCCCCCTCTCCCTGGAATAATTGCATTGGATTTACACAACACTTAGTGGACATCCAATGTGTCTTGGTACTTTAAGCATCAGTTCCTTACACGTAAAGTACCAGTAATACTTTTTTAAGATATATTAGATGGAGCTTTCTTGTCATGAGTGTATCAACTGCTTTGTTTGTTTTGTTTTTTAACAATTTTCTCCGAATATCAACATCCAATAGAAGAAAAGGAGAAAATTATTTTTGCAAAAGTTTTTCCTCCTTTCAAAACCGGACAATAACAATAAAACTGTGGCTCTAAATGTGGGGAAAGGACACTTTGGGTTGTACAGGTTGAGCCCCATTGGTTTAGAGGCTTCATTTAAGCCATCTGACCAGCAGTACACAGCAGTGGTTGGGGCAGAGGAAGCTCTTATGTTACTCTGTGCTGCCAAAGAAGACGCCGCCCACTCCAGCCAGTATTTTCTGTAGCCTTCTGTGTAAAAGGGATTTGAAATTTAAAACCTCCGGTCACTCGGACGGCAGAGTCGGTCTTTCGCGACTAATTGAGGGAAACGGTGTGTCGCTTAAAACGATCATACCGATCAGTATTTTTCGGCATACCTTTTTGTTTTTTTTCCGATGGTCTTAATTTACTTTTCGTTCTGCAAAAAAAAGTTGCCAAATTTATATGTTTATTTAATGTGAATATTTCCAAACAGATGTATTGTTTTTGTTTTGTTTTCTTATGAGGGAATAAAAGCGCAGAAGCCAGCTGACTGGCAGTGTGCAGCAGGAAGTCAGGGAGGGTCAGCATTACTCTGCGCTCCACACAAGCTGGGAGCAATCAGGCTGATCGGCTTTTTAATTTATTTTTTTATGAACTTTTAATCTATTGATACTAGCAACCTGGCCCATGCCTAGCCACCACGTGCTTCTGTTTCAGTAGTTTCACTATTTTCCAAAGTTTGTTTGGACAACATTAAGCTATGTTCTGAAAGTGCATTTTGAGACAAAGTTATATTTTAAAGAGTTTTTGAACAAAAAGAAAAAACAGGTATCTGCATCACAGTTGAATTCAGATGAGCTCATGTTTATGATGGACTTTGAAAGCATTCCTTAGGATCTAGCAGCTGTTGATAATCCTGCATGCAGTATCATGGATGTTTGTAAATAGTTACAGAGGAGCGTTATATGGCCATCATCTATGTAGTTCTGCACAAGTTATTTTTTTTGTAGATAGATGCTGTCAGAGTAAATGTGCCGAAACTTAATAAAAATACAAACTATGGGCTGCAAAAAGCAACACGTTGGTCACTTGTGGGTTTGTTCCAGCCAATAAAAAGTAGGACTGAACAATTAATCGCATTTTCAATATAATCGTGATTTAAAAAAACGCAATTTCCAAATCTCAAAGTCTGCAATTTTTGGCAATGTAACAATTAGGGAATTAGACACGTCCATTAGGTGTTGGTAAAATGTGGGTTTGCCTCCACATGGAAGGGAAGACAGTTGCAGCAGTGAGATAATCTAATTTTATTACTTGTTTTAGAGATTATATAATCATACATAGCATTAAGTACTGGTCAATCAGTTTAATAAATAGATTTGCTTGTTGGTTGCACTTTATGTTCAACAAGGATTGATGTCCAAATCAACTAAAAGCTGTTCTCTTGAATAATATTCTGATTAATAGAAACACTAAAAGTTCTTGTTTTAAATAGTCCTTGTTTACAAACGTCTTTATTTAGAGGCCATTTTTGTTGCTTGTGGTTAACGCAGAGAAAAGTCAAAATTGCAATTTTGGTTGAAATATATTGTAGGCAGAACGCAATCATTTCTGCTCTGAGTTTAGATGCTGTGGGTCTTTTAGCAACTAATCTGCACAGCGAGGAAACAAAATGATTTGTTGTTTGTATATGTTTAAAAAGACATGATAAATTAAACTGGGAAAAAAATCGTAATATTAAGAAAAAAAAATCGCAATTAGATTATTTTCCAAAATCGTTCAGCCCTGATAAAAAGTCAAGTTGGTGATTTCCGAAGGCCAGAATTTGATAAATCACTGAGTCGTTAAATAATTGTTTACGTGATCATTTTAAAAACGGGACTGTTATAGAAATAAAATGGTGCTAAGTCTTATGATAGATCAAATGCATAACTGAATATGAAAATTATTTTGGCTACGCCAAATTTTGCATCATTAGAAGCACGTATGATGAGTTATTTTGATCCATAGACCTGTGGATACCTGATCTCTGGTTAAGTTGAAAAGTTGTGGTGAATCATAATAAAGTTTTAAGTGCAGCGCGTGGAACAACAAAGCCACAAACAGTAGTCAACTGGAAATGTATAATTTAAAGCTTCACACGTGTTTTCTCCAGTAATGAGCCGCGTCTGTTCGTCGGCGACGGCGGTTTTATTTTGAAGGCTCCGACCGGAAATGAAATTCCTGGCTTCATGATCCTTGTGTGCGCTTCGGACAAGGGGGTGCATGGGTGAAACATGGCCGCCGCAGACCCATACAAGACTCCGAGTCGACAGAAAACCCCCGCGGAGGATGTGGAAACATCTGGGGAGCAGGCCGCGGCGGCGGGGTCGGGATGCGGCCCGGGCCGGACGGATGAGGCGGCGGGCGACAAAACCGGGGGGTGCCCCGACGGCGAGGAGGACGCGGGCGGCAACGGCGGCGGCGTTGCCAGCCATTCTGGGGAGGTTGGTGTCGAGTCCGGTGCCGCCGGAGCAGCAGCAGCAGCAGCAGACAAAACGACATGCGTCTCACCGGAGGACCGAGCGGCGGCCGAAAAAATGGCCGAGGCCCTCGACGGCGGCCGGCAGCGGGCTTTCGACTGGTCAGAGGCGGAGGACGGCGAGGAGGGGGCGAGGAGGTGCACGACGGGAAACGCTGAAAGTGGTATGCCAACAATGTTAACGTATGTCGGAGTTAGCTTTAGCCTCGGGCTAGCCGGAGGTAAACTCTCCACCGCCGCTGCCTCCGTGCACACTGCAAGGCTCTGCTAAACCCCTGCGTGTCTGTGGAGCAAAGCAGGACCCCCACGCTGCAGATTACCAGCCTTTAAACGCCACTTTCCCCACCGATGTGCACGCAGGCGACCAGCGTAGTGCTCTTCACTTTTTTTTTTATTATTGTTGCTTTTATTTTTATTTGTTATCACTTGCACCCAGGGGGAGGGAGAAAAAAAAGGGGGCGGATTATTCCAGCTCTAAAAAAGCCTTTTTGCAACCTGTAGTCCCAGCGCAGGTCTGCACAGCATAAAGGGGCGGGCGGTGTAACCCGAGGTAAACTCTCCACCGCCGCTTCTCCACCAAAACTTACAATAATTAAACCTGTGACGCTAGAACATAGTCTGCGCCCTTCATCTTCTCCACATTTATGTCTACTTTACAAATATAAATGCTCTTAGTTACCTACAGACGGCCTTTTTTTGCAGAAAGATGCCTGCAGCGTGTTGATGTTTTTGTTTTAATGAGTATTCAGACCCACGCTTGGTGCTTTTGTTGACACACCTTTGGCAGCAATCACAGCCTCAGGTCTCAGCCTTTCCTCTCTGCTGATCCTCTCAGCTCTGTCAGGTTGGGTGGACACTTTTTCAGGCTTTCCTTAGATGTTCGTTTAGGTCTGTGGGTCTCTTTTTTTTTTAGTTCTACAATCTGTTTACAGTACATCTTTTGTGATTTTTTTTTTTTCACCCTTTATCATCTACAAAAGCTGTCTAAGGCTTGCTAAGTGTTGTTTTTGATACGTGTTCACATCCAGAGCTGCGATAATCCTGTCGCTGTCGTCAATTATAATGCATCTGATTACCCTGAATTAAAGTCCAGCTGTCTGGCTTTTGTCTCCTAAAGCCAAAGCCCTGGTTTGCGCGCAGATTTGAGAGGATCAAGAGAATCTCATTGTTCAGAGGTATCAGTCTGACTGTCAGGAGAAGTAGTACAAAAAAAAACAATATACCACAAGGCCCAGGGAGAGAAGTCAACAGCTGAGGAAAATATTGGACGACAACTTGAAGACGAGATTCGGTGCTGAAAAGCTGCCGGTGCTTCTGGTTTGTGTTAGTTGGGTCCTACGTGGGACAACAATCTCCTCTATTCACGGTTGTCTGCACTAGGGTGTACGGTTGCGAGACCAAGTAAGTCTCTGATAAGGAAAAGCATCCAGAGCAGCGTAAAATCTCCCAAAGCCTTGTGGGATAATGAGTTTTTGTCCGATGAAACAAAGCTTGGCACAAAGAGCACGTCACCCTGGAACGTGGTCTGGGCTTACGTTCGCCCACTGGAGCTACGGCTGCTGTCAAAGTGGTCTTTTTCCACCAAACCAGTTCTACAGCTTGACTGGTGGTGGTGTTGTGTGTGTGTGTGTGTGTGTGTGTGTTTTTTTGGCTGTTTCTGCTTCTGTTCTGACCAATCCGGGCCAACCCAGCACCGGTTTGCTTCATAACAGAGGGCATAACCTGCTAATCAGGACCAGGAGGCCGGATCATGGAGAGCAGCAGCCAATCAAAACGTCGTCAGCTGAAATGAAAAAAAAAAAAAAACAACAATAAAAACACATTGCTTAAATAATAAAAACTATCTAATTAGCATAAGAATAACACAAGCTGACTCGTATGTTCCTGCAGTTTATTTTGAAACCACCCATCACAGAGATAAAGTAGGTCAATGCGCCTCTTATAGCTGCGCTCACTGCTGATTATTTTCCTCTGAATTTAGAAATGTTACTTTGGACTCGCTTCTTTTACGCTGTCGGGCCTTTTTGATATTGGGCTGTATTAGAAGCTTTCAAGTGTTTTGATATATTAAGCTGTTTTTTAAGGAAATTCAGCGATCCTTGTTGATTTCTTTTCTCCTTTAGATTTCCAGTAAAGCATTTTTGATTGCCTCATGTTCGAACGGAGATAAATAAACTTGCCTCGGTCCAAAAAAAAAAAAAAACATGTTTAACTCGCATTTTTCATCCACCGGTGTAGTTAATAGGTCAAATGAAAGGAATTGTGAAGCGTTCACAAGCACCACTTGTTGTTTAAACCTGTTTAATGTACCAAAGTGGTGATACTAGCACATATGTTGGCAGGTATACTGCGATCCGTATTACTAATTACTAGTTACTAGTTAAAGTGTCCCCCGTGCACTACGATCCTTCACAAAAACATAGAATAAAACAAGATGGGAATGAAAGATTAACTGGATGAGACTCTTGGATGGTGAAAAACCAAACGGGTTGTTTCGCCGACTGGAACTTCTTTTATTAAAATTTTCAAAAAGCCCTTTGGATGAAGCGGTCCTTTTTTGACACTAAACCTTCAGTTGCCTAGGATTGTATTTTCCCACATCAGTGAGTCGTGCCATACATCCAAATCAACAAAAGGAATGACTTCCCTAGAGGAAAATGAATGTTTTTGAACGACCCAGAGAGAGTTTAGCATTAAATCTGACAGAAAATCTGTCAGTCTGATAGATTTAGAGAACATTTGCCAAGCACAGTGCGCAAATCTGGATGAAAGACTGTCACCAAACAGCACTGAATGGTGAAAAGAGCGTCCTTAATAAAATATTTAAGGATGTTCACACTTTTGCGACTGGGTTATGACACCACAACTGATTATTTATTTTGTATTTTAAGCATAAAGGCACATTATTTGTGGGGGGAAATGAAATTATTTATTACGGTCTCAGCTTTTAACATTTGTTTGGCTGCTGCCATTTTAGCCTCTATGCAGGCAGCTCGCCTCCACAGCTCGACACAAAATAGATTTAACAAAGCGTGAGTCCTTCACTACACTGAAACGCATCACTTTAAGCTTCACAAAGTTTTGTGTGTTGAGTGTTTTTTTTTCAATATATTTAAAATAAGATGAGAAATGCCCTTATTGTCTCTCAGTGGGTAAATTTAGGCGTGACAGTAGCAAAAACACAGTTGCACACTAAATCAGGTAATTAAAAAAAAAGAGCTAATCAAAACAGTAGAGAATTAATTTCAGGCTAAGATAAATTAAAAATAAAACCAGAGTAAGTGTCGCACGTAGGCCTGTCACGACAACAAATTTTGCTGAACGATACGTTTTTTTTTTTGTTTTTTGTTTTTTTTAATTACAATAAATCATAACATTGTCATTTGGAGACCTTTTTAAAATAATATGATAATGGCATAATAACGCAGGTATATCCTCTCGACATACATCCTCATAGATCAAGTGGTTGGTCGCTGTCATTTGGCTTAAATCCAAAAAACTCCCACCCTGCAGCGGACTGTGTTCGGCTTTGGCACCCATTCAATTTTCTTTTAGAATTAGCAATTCTCTGGCTCTGCCTCACGAATCTCTCGCGCTAAACTTTGAGCTTATGCCTGCCTGACACAAGATTTAACTCCTCTTACACTGAGGAAACGAGGAGGAAGGGGTGAGTAGACGGCGACGCACCGTACTGAAACCTTTCGTTATCCGGCCTCAGAGAGAGCAGCGGGAAAAAAAGCAAGCACGCATACGCAAATTATTGAGCTTATTTTAATTAATCGCGTCAATCAAATTCATTGTGCAATTAATTGATTCTAGTGACAGGCCTAATTGCACAATTATTGATAACATGGCATAGTCAGGTAAACGTTATATTAAAGTCAGTGTTTCCCCTACCATTCTACAAGGGGGCGCCCCGCCAAGAAGGTCACGGCATGTAGTAAATTATAAGTCTGTGCGCATTCACGGTTAATTTGATCAAAATTAGCCTTTCTAAAAAGCACCAGATCACATCCTGAGCTATTTCTGTCTCTAGGCTCCCACATAATAAGGCGGACATGAGTCTGCAGACAGGTAAGCGCAGAGCTCAATTTTACGAGTGCGTACGCGACGTCACACTATAAACTGCTTGGTGGCCTCTAAGCACCACGGACTGACAGGTGTGCTGTGGGAAAAATAGGGATTTCTCATAAGAAACGAAGTTTGAAATATCCGTAGAGTCGGCACAATGCGCAGTACAACCAAGTATGCGACCGCCTTTAGTGTTTTTCTCCTAGGCTAAGTCGTCGCTACTTTACTTTCAGCTCAGTCACCTGGGTTTGCACGCAGGTAAACTCACACTCCCACCAGGTGAGAGAGCGCTCAGTCACATCATTTCTACCTGCCTTGGTAAATATTTCTGCGTTTTTGTAAACGAACCCAGTTTCTGAGGATGGCTGCACTAAAAGCTCCCACAGAGTGAGGATGAGGAGCGCTGACCGTCTCCTGGCCACGAAGACGTCCATGGAGGCTGTTCTGATGGGGGAACACGGGGCGCCCATTAAAGAGAAATGCTTCTAAATGACCGAGTAGTTTCCCCAAAAGAGTTAGTATCGCTTGTGTTGGGAGCACGGGATCCGACAGGATAAATGCGTCCTTTGTCTGTTTTTTCTGTTGTTACAACTGAAAAAGGAGGCGTTTGTTTATTTCACGTGGTGCCCTGATGCACTGAGACCCATCGCTTGATCCAAATACGAGGATGATTGCATCTGTTTAAACTTGATTATTATAAACATTAAATAATCAGTATAGCACATTTTCAACAAGTGAACAGCTCTCTGGGCCATTTTCAGATGTCCTACAAAAGTACAATTTGCTTTGATACCAACAGTCTGTTAGAAAAAAAATCCTCCTTCCTGCATCCATCTATGAAATTAGATGGTTGCTTTATACTTAGAAAACATTTTTTTTTTTTTTGCCTAGATAGACTTCATGCATCTATCAGAAGCTTATCCCAACCGTAATAAAATAAGTTGAATAAAGTTATGCTTAAAAATATTCTAAACTCTGGCAGATCTAGCTTTTTTTTTTTAAAGAGATTTTCATTCAATCAAGAAACAGGAAGGAAGAAAGGCAGATAGCCTTTTAAATTACCATGTATACATGTACATGATAGAAACAAACATAAAAAGATACAGATGGATAAATAAGAGAATGATTTAGAGACAGAAGATGTTCGCTTGAATAAAGCTGTATTCTGCAATAGTGATGACGGAAACATTGGTGCAAGGGTTTACATGCCAAAAGTTACAGAATTGCTCCGTCTCCGCCCCGTTGGCGGGCCTCACGCGCTGCCACTGCGCAACATCGTCCACCTCAAAGTTTTTGTAACTTGGCCCAGACAGTGCATGCAAGTTTAATTCAAAATGGGAGAATTTAAAGGAGCCCTCGCCAAGCACATTTGCCTGTACTGACATCAACTGGCCCACAAGTTTAAAGCGGCGCTACCTTGTTAAATGTTAGGTTGTTACTGTTTATTCTGTGACTGAAAAAAGCATACGCCTGTTACTGGCATGCTTCCAGGAGGAGTTTATTGGATGTGTTTGTGGGTGCAAACAAGGATTTTGACTTCTGTTTCCATCACCTGCAGCATAAACCAAGTCTAAAATTACAACCCACAGTATGTAAAGCAATACAATTTTATTTAGTAAAGCAAAGTGTTTACAGACGGGCTGCATTCTCCATCTTCACGTCTACTTGTATGCAACGGGGGATCATATCATCTTCTTCCACGTCTCTAAACCTTCGATGCCCTCGCATCGTCGTGGAGCAGTATTCTGGGATGACGGCACGGCTTTTATAGCAGTCATAATCTTACTTTTATTCTTAAAATCACTGGACAGCGCATCTGCTGCCTCCATAAACGCCTCTTTTACAACCTCACCATCTTTGAAAGCCTTCTCATGCTTGGCAGGAACCTTGCTGACCCGGTACGATACAGTAGTTGCAGCTTTATCCCTGGTTTCCCAGCTGCCGGACTCTCTGGGCTCGTGGAGCACTTTTAGCGGGGAAATCCGTGGATCGTCTTAAAATGTCTCTCCAAGTTCCCCTTTTCAGGCAATGCCACACTCGCACTAAAAATAACACAAATTGTTTTTATGGTTGGACAATACAAAAAAGAAGTCCTCCTCCGATTCTGGATGAAAATAATAGTTCTTTGTTGTTTTCCCTTCTGCTATTTTGTGGCGCTAATAATGAAGCTCGTCATACTTCTCCGTCCTCAGTTTGATTGTGACCATTAGGAAACCTTCATTTTTGTTTTTTCTCATCAGCGATATGTTTGAGTGCACCTGGGACTGTATGCTAAGCGACTCCAGTCATAGGATTAATGCTCAGCATAGAGCAATGAATTAAAAATAAACCATTCTGTAATTCTCATGATCGACTGGTCGGGCACCTCTGGTCTAATCCAAATATGAGGATGATCACGTCTGTTTAAACTCAATTCATCGACATTTACGCTCGATATAGCTTGTTCTCAACAAGTAAACAGCTCTCAGATGTCCTACAAAAATACTATTTGCTGTGATTGTCGCACATCGCCTAACGTCTGTCTGTTGGCAACAAAAATCCACCTTTTTTGTGTTTTTGTTGCTAGATAGACCCACACGATTTAGATCATATGAAATGGATCCTAAGTGTAATAAACTCTGAATAAGGTTGCGCTGAAAATTATTCTAAACTCTGGCAGATCTAGATTTGAGATTTTCATTCAATCAAGAAGTTGGAAGGAAGAAAATATAACCATGTTAAACCATGGAGATAGAAAAATAAAAAGAGACGGAAAATGGCTGCTTATATAAAGCTGTATTCTGGGATATTAAGGGAAAGTTGGGTGGAAGGAATATCTTTGCAACCCCCTCCTAAAAAAAAAAAAAAAAAAAAATTCACTGAGCCTACAGAGCGTGTATCTTAATTTTCTAACAATTACAGCACAATGTCATAACAATGGTGCTTTTCACCATCACTGCTGGCGTTGTTTGCATAAAACCAAGTAGTACGTAAGCACAAAACTGCTTTGATGATGTAAAAATTTGTTTAAAATGTATTCAATGTTCAAAACCTCAGCGATAATCGTCTCAGGAGTCCTAGAATAAGAGCTGGTTGCTTTAGTAACCAACTCACATATTTCCACACCGGCTGCTCCGTGACACTTTCCATCGCTCAAACCTGCCATCGTAGTGTAGAAGTGATTGGGGGGGGGGGGTATAGTTAAGTTATAAAAAGTTTAAAAAATGTCAGTCTTGTTCTGTGACACCTGAGAGGTGAACAGATACTTGATAATGTTACGCTTTTAGTTCATGTATAGAGAACGGAGCTCCCTGCTCCCCCCTTTAGTCAGCCAGTCGTGTAAGTGTCCTTTTTTTAAATTATTATTTAATTATGGTAATTACCTCGTCCTTTGGATAATTAGGCTTGCTTGTTATTGCTATAATGTTTAGTACATTCATAACAAGAAGACATTGACAGGCTTTTCCTTTGACCATAATTAAACTATTTTATTTTTTTTAACAACTAGTGAGATTGGTTTGTTTATGGCTATTTACATTATATAATGAGCCTGATAAAGGCTACGATTATGTATTTTTAAAAAGTCTCAATATTCATGTCAAATATGAATAGGCTTAAGTGGAAAATAACAGTAAAGTTTAAGTTGGTGTCATTTTCTGTAGAAGCTTTTAAGTCGGTTTAAAATGTAATCCTAGATGCTGCGGCGTTTCCACATCAGTTATGTTAACTGCATGCATTATTTATGACCTTGTCTGGTTTAAATGTTGTTCATCACGTATAAACCTTATAATATCCACGGTTAAATGGGATTTTCAAACCAAAATGAGTGCACATTAACCAGGGTTAATGGAACCGCGGCCCAGACTCTGGTTCCGCCTTTCATTTAAACATTTATTCAGCAGGAACCGTAGCAGACAGACGTGTCTGACTTGATGGTTCATGCGGCAGCCAATAAAAACGACACGCCTCATCGCTGCGGAGCGTCCGAACCGGTGCCGCTCTGACGGCTTCCCAGAATCAATAAGGTCAACGCCAATAATCTGTTGACGTCAATCTTTTTACTTGATATGTTGTTTATTTTTTGACACATATTTTTTAATGAAGGTTTCGCCCCCATTTTTTTAATTGCCCCGGCTGCTGCCAGCGTGCACCTGGTGTAGGGTAGCCTTGTTCATCTCTGAGCTGCTGCATCAAATCAAACATGGTGGATAGAGCGTCTGACCCAAAGGCAAATGAGCCGTTTTCCAGTCACATTTTTTAAAGGCCCACTTTGTCCTAAACGGGTCAGTACTTTGTGATGTGATGATTCAGTGCCTGGCCAAAAAAAATGTTGCCTCCTGGATTTAACTTAGCAAATAGGTACAAGCCTCCCATTGGATAATTACTGCATGGGCCATTATGTTTCAGCTGGCAACAAGTAATTTAACCCCAACTGGTGCAATGGGTTGCTTCTCATTTCTTAAACAACCATGTGGAACGACACATCCTGTGGACGTGGAAAAGATGTCAGCCTGTTGCAGAAAGGTCAAATCATTGGCACGCATCAAGCAGAGAAAACATCTATGGAGAATGCAGAAACTACCAAAACTGGGTTAAGAACTGTCCAACGCAGTATTAAAAACTGGAAGGATAGTGGGATCCATCGTCTTCGAGGAAAAAAATGTGCCCGGAAAAATAATCCTGAATGATCGTGATCGGCGATCACTTAAACGTTTGGTGAAATTAAATAGAAGAAAAACAACAGCAGAACTCCTATGTTATGTTTAATAATGAAAGCAGGAGCATTTCCACACGCACAATGTGAAGGGAACTCAAGGGATTGGGAGTGAACAGCTGTGTAGCCTTAAGAAAACCACTAATCTGTGAGGCTAACCGGGAAAAGGTTTCAGTTTGCTAGGGAGTATAAAGATTGAACTCTGGAGCAATGGAAGAAGGTCTTATGGCCTGATGAGTCCAGATTTACCCTGTTCCAGAGTGATGGATGCATCAGGGTAAGAAGAGAGGCAGGTGAAGTGATTTACCCATCATGCCTAGTGCCTGCTGTACAAGCCTGTTGGGTTTAGTCCTATGATCTGGTGTTTCTGCAGTCAGGTCTAGGTTCAGCAACAGTATGAGCTCAAAGAATGAGTTCAACTCTTTACCTTAATATACTGAATGACCAGGTTATTCAATCAGTGGATTGTTTTTTTTCTTTCCTGATGGCACGGGCGTATTCCAAGCAGTGGGAATTGCATTTCGACCAGGCCTGATTGGAAAATGGATGGGCCAGATAATTATAGTTGACAGTAAGTTTATTCGTAAGTTCACTGTGGAGAAGAAACGGGCAGAGGGGAAGGAGAAAAGACCTTCTCTGTTCAAGTGAACATCCTCGAATTGACAGCGGGGAAAAATAATCAGGACACATCACTTGTAAGATGATTTTGAGCCTGTCAGTCATTATTTCTGTTTCTGAACCCAACGTCACTCAGAAGCAGCCGCCGTTGCAGCATCGATCCATCGATTTTGTTTATTAAACACAATATTGCAGTTAATGGTTAAAAAAGGGGAAATCTAGTTGGCCGCATGCTTCGAGAGCTGCGGCAGTCGTTACGTTTGCATCTGCTCCCGCTCTTGTATATTGTTACATTTCATAACGTTTGTCGTGTCCTTTCACAGCGACAGGTTTGCCTCTAAGTGCGAAGCCGAAGGCTGAGTTTGAAGTCGTTTTCCTAACAGATGTTTCATGTTTGTGCTCCAAGCGGACCCAGTGAGGCATGGACTCCTGCTTTCCCTTTAGCCCACTGGCATTAGTGTTAAGCCTACAGGAAATAGCAATATAGGAAATAACTCTTATCTACCCTAACCCCAAATTCTGTAAAGGCACAGACATTCAGGCTCTGTGCTTCACTCTCTCACTTTTCTACACAGCCTATATGGCTATAGAGAATCTATAGGCTATTTGGGAACTGATTGTCCGGTGCCATCATCATTTATGTTCGCTGATACCAGGTTGAGGTGGTGAGGGGGGTGGAAACCATTCTTTTTTTCAGTTCTGCACTGAGCACGAGGAATAAACGTGGGTAAAATGCATGAATACCGCCTGTAAAGCGCTCTTTTTAAAGGGAGGGACATACAATAATCGGCCCGTCTTCTGTTTCTCTGTGTCCCCTAAGAGGAATGTCCCGTTTGGCTCACATCGTGACAACGCCACCTTCACGTGTCGACCGTTCTCAACAAATGTGTTTAAAGCATGTGGCTTAGTCCAGCACAGCGGCTCTAAGGCGAATGATTTCTGTGCCGCCGGTTTGCTGAGAACTAGAACATGAAGCTTGTTGTTTTCATGTTTGGGACAAGCATAGATTCAGCTTTATTCTGCTTCATTTTATTTTATGATTTTTAGGATAACTGTAAGTGACACCCTAAAAAAAAAATTCAAAGGTGAGCCGCTCCATTGGGTGGGCCCTGATTTTGCCCCTGATTCCAAGATGACGGTACCAGGGTTCTAGGGCTGGGCGATATGGGATAAAAAAATAAATCTCAGATTTTATCATACCAAATCCGATTAATCGATTTTTTTTTTTCCTCCTTTTTGTTTCATAAAAAGAAATTATTTTAAAAATGAATTCAAATTGCAACTAAAAACAAGCTGTGAAACAGGCTTGTAAAACAAGATGGCAGCCGTGCCATTATAAACAATGAAAATATAACAAAACATTTGCTGCTAGTGGTATTACACATTGAGCTAAGAACAGACTTCACTGCACTTGTGAACTTCAAACTAAGTTAAAAAAAAAAAGTAAATAAGTAAATGAAGTACCTCGTATTATGGTAAAAAAAAAAAAAGTTTCTACTTAACAATATTTTGACAATACATTTGCCTAAACATATATTCAGCATCGCATGCTGTTCTCTTCATGGAAACCCAATGAGTGTATTGGCAAAATAAAACCCAGATTTTCCAAAAATGAAATCTTAAAGAATTGTAAATTCGAATTAATCGATTAAATCGATTTATTGCCCAGCCCTACAGGGTTCATCGGGCTCAAATTGTGAGAGTGGTCCAGGGAGCATGAGAAATCTTTTTCACACGTGGTTCGACGTCACAGAGTCCAGACCTTAACCCCGTGGAGAATCTTTGGGATGTGCCGGACAAGGCAACACTGGGTGGACATAAATCTTGTGACATTGCAGAAGCTTATCGAAACAATGCCACAGCGTGCCGTAATCAAAGCCAAAAGCGGTCTAACAAACTATTAGTGTGTGACCTTTTTTTTTTTTTTTTTTTTTTTGACCAGGCAGTATAAATAATAGGGTCCGGTTCTGTTGCGGACCACAGCAGCACATGCGCCATACGTGGTGGGGGCCTCAGGAGGCGGCGGCCCGGAGCTACCGAGCCAGAAAAACATAAAGCGCCCTTTAAAATTAGTCAAAATCTGCTGAATGCAAGTAAAAAATGTATTTCTGCTGCTTTGAATCAATGTTTAGCATTTAGCTGCTCATTTGATTAACTTTGTGCCGGTCAAATCAATTTGACCTGATTAAGTTTTACTCCCACTTAATTGTGTGGATTACGATTGCAGATAACATCAGTTTGCAGTTTTCATCCCAGTATTAAAGCAGTGGACTGCTTGGATGCCGTATTCTGTACTCCACTAATATATTTAGCCTATCGGGTGGATTTTCACCGCGCTCAAAGCCCCGCTTGGCTATTTTTAGTTTCCGAGATGCAAAGGTGGTGAACACATCATGATGAGGGAAATGAAAGACGGGAGTAAAAATAACATTAACTAATATTGGCATTAAAATTCAACTAGTGAACACAATGTGAATATCAAATAATAAAATCTATTTTTTACAGGATACACATAAATAATGCAAACCTTCATAAATTCAGTTGAGAGTCAGCTTATTGTAAGAAACGATGGATGGATGTCAATGTAGCTTTTAGGACAATTAATAAATATTCACTTAGATAATTTGAAAACTGTTTGAGGAATTGGATATATTATTATTATTATTATTATTATTATTATTATTATTATTATTATTGTTATTATTGTTGTTGTTGTTGTTGTTTTTTGTCCTAAATCTTCTCTGTTAAATTAGCCTCAACCTTCTGTCTGAAATCCCCTGAATGAGGGATTAACATTTAGACGCAGCTTCTGATTTAGCTCCCAGCGTTCTTGTGCAGGAGACCGAATCAATTTTAGTTCACCCGGTTCTAATCACGATTAATTATTTAGGTAATTTTAATATACATGAATCGGCTTTAAATCAACAGTAATGCATAATTAAAAACTGCTCCTTGTAGTCCTGCATTAATTTTTGAATCACATCTACAATAGAAACATGTACATTTTTACATTAATGATCAAAATGAGGCTTAACTTCTTTTCCATTTCGGTCTCATTGCTCTTTTTCCATCATGATCTGTAGAAAAGTGCAGTCGGCACAAAGCAAACCTTTCCGTCAAGCCAAACAGCCGTGGGGGTAGGAAACAAAAAAACACAGCTGTTATTTTTGTTGCAAGGTCTAGTAACTCAAAAATAGCTACAATCATAAATAATATGGATTGAATGAAAGTATTAGTGACCGGTCAAGCTGCACAACATACCCAGCTGTTGTTGCAATATCACTGTGGCCAGTATTGCACTCACAAAGGACCGCTTCGGTGCATTATCTGTCAGCCTTTTCAATAATATAACTATCCAAACCGATGAGCGTTGCCAGCCTTTTAAGCCAACAACTGATATAGATTTTAGTGACCCAGATCAGAAAACCCTCAGAGTGTTAGAGAGATTGTGACGAGTAGGGCTGAACAATTAATCGCATTTTCAATATAATCGTGATTTAAAAAAACGCAATTTCCAAATCGCAGAGGTCTGCAATTTTTGGCTATGTAACAATTAGGGAATTAGACATGTCCATTAGGTGTTGGTAAAATGTGTAAAGTGGGTTTGCCTCTACATGGAAGGGAAGAGAGTTTCAGCAGTGAGATAATCTAACTTTACTACTTGTTTTAGAGTTTGTATAATCATACAAAGCATTAAGTACTGGTCAATCAGTTTAATACATAGACTTGCTTGTTGGTTGGACTTTGCACTTTATGTTCAACAAGGATTGATCAATTAAAAGCTGTTCTCTTTAATAATATTCTGATCAATAGAAACATTAAAAGTTAATGTTTAAAATAGTCCTTGTTTACAAACATCTTTATTTAGAGGCTATTATTGTTGCTTGTGGTTAATGCAGAGAAAAGTCAAAATTGCAATTTTGGTTGAAATATATTGTAGGCAGATCGCAATCATTTCTGCTCCGAGTTTAGATGCTGTGGGTCTTTTAGCAACTAATCTACATGGCGAGGAAACAAATAGATTTGTTGTTTGATTATATTTTAAAACACATGATAAATTAAACTGGAAAAAAAATCGAATTAAATCACAATATTAAGAAAAAAAATCGCAATTAGATTATCTTCTAAAATCGTTCAGCCCTAGTGACGAGGACAATTTGGGGTTTTTAGTTCAATATAATTAAAATAAAATTCAACAATGATCGAGGTATGTGTGGTTTTCCTGCTGTCATGCAACGCCGATTACATCTGAAGATAATAATCTGTTACCTATTATGTCAACTAGTTGCGGTTTCCCTACAAAATATAACAGTGTAGAGATTTGCATTCCAGTGAACTGCTGTCTGAATGGTTATAAAGCCGTCTGCTCTCCTTTTAATTTGTCTTCCAGGCCTCAAAGTCGCTGAGACTGTTAAGGATGCGAGGAAGAACGCGGCTGCCGTAGCAGATCCAGAAAAGATGGCCGAGGGGGGAAGTTCCCCGGAGAAGTCGCCAGTCGAGGAGCTGGGGGGCGACGTCGTCACCACGGAGGACGGGGCGGACGATGACGACGGAGACGAGGAAGAGGAGGAGGCCGATCAGACGGCCAAACAGAGGAAGTTCCGCCTGGTGTGCAAGGAGTGCGGCAAGATCTTCAGGCAGCGCGAGATGTTCAACCTCCACCGGCACTTCCACGCGCACGAGGACGAGCTGCGGCCCCTGACCTGCAAAGAATGCGGCCTTACGTTCCAGCACCGCAGCAGCCTCATCAAGCACAGGAACGAACACAAGGAAAAAGAGGAGACGGCAAAGACGGAGGACGAAACGCGCAGCCCCTTCAGATACCAGTGTGCCGAATGCAAGAGGATCTTCTCCGCGGTCGGCAAGCTGAGGGACCACAGCTGCAGCAACGCCTCAGAAAAGCCTTACCACTGCCCTCTGTGCCGCCAGGATTTCCAGTTCAAGGTGTCCGTCACCAAGCACATGATGACCCACTCCCAGGAGTGCGCCTTTAAATGCAACGAGTGCAGCCAGACTTTCCCCAACGCCATGTCCCTGCGCTTCCACCAGAAATCCCACGCCGCCCTCAAGCCGTACGAGTGCCCCGAGTGCGGCATGGTCTTCAAACACTACTCCGTCATGGAGGACCACCGGCGCAAGCACGTCGACGGCAGCCGCTCTCACCTCTGCAACATCTGCGGCAAGACCTTCAAGTACAGCAGCCTCCTCCATCAGCACCAGTACCTGCACACGGGCCAGAAGCCTTTCCGCTGCCCCGAATGCGGCAAAACCTTCGCCTTCGCCCAGAACATGAAGGCGCACTGCCGCCAGCACAGGCTGCGCGACACGAACTCGTCGAGCGAGCCGCCCGCGAAGCAGCCTGCGCCGCCGCCTGCGCGCGAGGCGGCGGAAGGTCCCGGGAAGGAGAACTCCCACGGCAGCGAGGAAACAAAGCGCCTCCTCAGCTGCCCTCTCTGTCCCCAGACGTTTTACGTCGCAGCCAACCTGAGGGCTCACATGCAGCTCCACGAGGAGGAGTGCGAGAAGGCGGAGAGGACGCCTCCGTCTCCGGCGCCGACCAACAAGCACTGGGACAAGGGGCACCGCTGCCCCCACTGTCCCTGCGTTTTTCGGGACGAGTCCAGCCTAACCAGACACGTGTTGAGCACCCACAGGTCAGCGGCGCCGAAAAAGCAGCTGGCCCAGCTGAGCAGCGATAACGCGCAGGCGAAGGCGCTAAGTGTTAAATCCTACAAGTGTTCGGAGTGCGGCAAGACGTTCCGGCACCGCTCGGTGCTGGAGCTGCACATGCGGATCCATTCCAAGGACAAGCCGTACCAGTGCAACGTGTGCGGCAAGGGCTTCCGCTTCAGCAGCTACCTGCAGCAGCACCTCATCATCCACACGGGCAAGAAGCCGTACAAGTGCCCCGACTGCGGGAAGGACTTCGCCTTCATGCAGAACATGAGGACTCACCAGAAGCTGCACCAGGAGAAGCCGTTCCGCTGCACCAGCTGCCGCAAAGGCTACAGCGACGAGACGCAGCTGCAGCACCACATGCTGTCGCACAACGGCGACAAGCCGCACAAGTGCGACCTGTGCGAGAAGAGCTTCGGCCTGGCCTACCTGCTCCGCGACCACATGAACACGCACACGGGCGAGAGGCCTCACCGCTGCGAGGAGTGCCACAAGTCCTTCTCCTGGTTCAGCAGCCTGCTGGTGCACCAGAAGATCCACGCCCGCAAGAAGCAGGCCCTCAGCCACTACGGCTCCTTCCCCGCCGGGGCCAGGGTGAGGGGCCGGGGGAAGAGAGGCGGGAGGCCCGTGTGGGGCTGGTCCAGACCGTCCGGCGTCTCGGAGATGGCCGCTTCTCAGCATCACCTGTATCCGGTTTCTCCCCACAGAGACGCCGAGCTGCACAGACACCAGCAGTCCTCTCTGTCCGGCATGGAGCCGCAGACGAGGCATCCGGGCGAGGCGTGGCCGTCCAAGCCGCACGCTCAGCCGCTGCAGTGGAGCGGCGACGGCAGAGAGGTGTCCGCACCACCCGCGCAGCACCACCCTCCGCCGCCGCCGCAGTATGACGCTCCGACGCAGCAGCAGCTTCATCATCAGAGGAGTCCGGGGTGGGCGGATCGGCCCCTGCTGGGCCCCGGATTGGCCCCCAACCTGGACTCCCAAATGAAGGAAAGCCCTTCTGCTGTTCTGGCCTCTCATTTGCCCAGAAAGTCCAGCCCGTCAGTGGCGACCGAGATGGCGCAGCACCGGCAACATAAGTTCACATCATGGGGCGGCACGCCCACGTCCGCAGCCCTGGCCTCCACCAGCTCCCTGCAGCACGATTTCTCCGTCCCCTCCTCCTACATGGACGGAGCGGCTCTGTGGAGCGTCCGGCCCGCGCCGCTGACAAACTCTCAGAGCTCGCCGAGCAAGCTCAGCCAAGACATGCAGCTGCTGAGGTGGCCGGGCGGCCCCGAGCCGTCCACGCCCCCCAAGAAGGAGGAAAGGCTGTGGGACATCAGCAGTCCTCCGGTCATGTCCTCCACTGTTACCCAGCCGGAGAAGTCGTGGAACGGCTGCGAGCCGCAGAAACCGTGGGCTTCTGGCCTCGCGGGCCCTCCCGCCTCGGCTCCGTTAGACCAAAGCAGCGCCATGCCCATTTCAGCCCCCACCTCCCACGGAGTCACGAACAACCTGTGGGACATCCAAACCCCTCCAGGGATCGCGAAGGCTGTGAACTCGGTGGAGAAGCTGGTGAACAACCAGGAGTTCCAGCTGCAGCAGAAGCAGGTGTCGCCCGTCTGGAGCGGCGTGCAGACCCCCACGCAGAAGGTGCCCATCTCCATCCAGTACGAGCCGCATCGCTTCGGCCAGGGCATGGGCGCGCCGGTGTGGGGCTTCCAGAACAACTCCATCGGACCTCAGACTCTGCTCCCCGGCCAGCTGAAGCCCGGCGGCGGGCAGGAGCTGCCGCAGCAGCCGATGGCCACGGCCGCTCAGATCATCATAAACCAGCCTTCGCCGTTCTTCTCGCCGCCGCTCGCGCCGCTCCCTCCCCTCGCCTTGCCCAGCCCTCACCCCCTCCACTCGGTGGCGGTCGGCGGCATGCCCCGGCCCCCGCACCCGAACATCTTCTTCACGCCGCAGCCGGTCATGAGCGAGAGGCCGCACCTGCCGCAGACCCTGTCCCTACCTCAGCTCCCCCCGCAGACCGAGCCTCACAAACTGGGATCCCGGCTGCCTTTCGCCCCGGAGCGGCTCCTCCACTGCATGATATGCGGACTCTCCGTTCCCCGGGAGCTGGATCTACAGATGCATTACCTGCAACATGCGAAGGGGGAGATATGACATTTCTACACTAGTAACAAAGCTTAGTTATGTTTTTATAATGGTTTGTCAGGAAAACCTCATTCGTTTGACACTTTGCCGTGCTGTTGAGTGGATGGAAGTCACAATAAAAAGAGATATAAGTGAAACCCAAAAAAAAAAACCCAATTTGCACATTTGAGTTAAGTTTCGCGTAAGGCTGCGCCGTGTGTTTGAGTAGAAGGGTGTATATGTGTGTATAATTGGTCTCGCCATCTCTCAAGATCATTTCAGGGGTGCAGATTAATGAGGTCCTGCAGGCTACATTTCATTTATTGCCAACGGTGTTTAGATTTAGATCTTATTAGTCATTTTTTCTAGCTCTGTCCACACGTCTTGAACCATTTGTACTTTGTTTCTCATGTACAGTATACAGTGTGCCTTTTATGAGTACAGTCTGCATGTCTGCTGTCTTGGTATTTTAGGCCCTAGTTTGTGCTTATAAGGTAGACATAACAGTGTGAGCTCGACCCGTTTAAAGAGCGCAACTTGTTCAAAGCTGCTGAGAAGACAGAAGGTGGGGGGGGGGGGGCTGTGAGGGGCAAATTTATTATAAAGCGTATGTTGAGTTGCTGAAGTATTTATACCTCTTTCTTTCCACATTTTGTCGTTACAACCAGAAACTTTAATGAATCTTGGTGGGATTTTAGGTGATTGACCAACACAAGCTGGGATACATGGTTTTAATTGCTGTTTATTTTTATTTATTTTTTACAGATAATCTGGAGGTTGCGTAAGCACTTAGGTTTATCCCCACTGAGTCATTGCTCGGTAAAACCTCGGGTCGCCCTTTTATTCAACTCTGTCCCCAACACCTCGGACCAGTCTCCCTGACCCCGCCCGAAGAAAAGCGTCCACCGCAGCGTGATGCGTGGCACGTGAGGCTTTCAGGGCCATATGCAGTGTTAGTCTTCAGTGTTTTTCATGTTTTTAAGTCCTGTCTGACTTGAGCACCTTCTTCCACGCGTCTGCTGTGTCATGGCTAGCTGCTGTTCTGTAAAAAAGAGATTTGGGAAGTCCTCCCACCTGAGCTGCGGATCTCTTGGCTGCTTCGTTACTATTAATGGTCTTCCCGTCCCATCAGAAGAGCGCCACACGATGCTCCGCCCCGTCTGGGACCCTGCGCTTCATGGCGACGTTTGGTCTCCAGTGTTGTCTGACCGACCGCTGAGGCCCTCATAGACCTCACCTGGATTATACTGAGATTAAAACACAAACTATTTAATAATTGTATAATTGGAGTCTGTTGGTTGCAATAAACCAAATTAAAGGCTCAACTATTAGCAATTATTATTATAAACAGCACATTCCAGTTTATAATAAAAAAAAGCTGCAAACTTTGCAACATTTTCCTTATTCTTCTATTAAACTCTTTGTTAATCACATAAAATCCCAAATGCAATACGTTGTTAGCGGTTGTAATGTTACAAGACGTATGATTGAATTAAAGGGGTATGAATCTTTTTGCAAAGGAGCGTGTAAACTGAAGCGGACAGCCTCCGAGTGTATGTACTCTGCGCTAGAATAGTCGTTGAACGCTTACAGAACCACGGGCTGGGTCCAAATGTCTCGCCAAACCGTAAACGCCTCCATTGTGGAGATCTGACTGAAACGCGGAACTGTCGACAACGCGACGAGCAGAAATGTGTCGTTTTCAAAGGTCCTTGTACTGTAGGAGTTTTCAGCAAAGCTAATCTTGGAGTCATTAATATTTAGCCGCCGTTGCGCAGTTATTCATGACACTGTTAAGAAGTGAGTTTTGTAATAAATCAAACTTCAATTTGTGATTTGTCTTGTTTCTTTTTGTTTGTTTTTTTTTTTACCAATAAGACCTAAAACTGGTGGAAAAACTTTTCTCCAGTCTATCCTGTATAGATCTAACCTAGAAATGTACCTATATTTGTAAAAAACAAATCCCACCTTTGAGTGCTTCAATGTATTTCTGTGACTACTTCATTCCATGACTGTAGGTTTAGTTGGCTTCAGGTTCTCATTTTCCCTATTCTTAAAAAAAGAAACGGTGTAGCTTCCCTGGGACAAAACGATACTGACAACCTTTTTTTTTTTTATTGCTGTACAATAAACACACATTTCTTGTTTGTAGAGAAACAAAACACATTCCCTTTCCTGTGCTTTCATTGGTTACAAAAACTTACCCTTCTACCTCTACCCACGGTTTCAGCATGGAAGTTTCTCCCGTCATGTTCTCATACTGGATTAAATAAAACCTGCCTTTGAATATATTGTTTGGTGCAATGTTTCACACATTAGGAGTCTGGAATTAAAGGTAGTTTAATGTACTTGTTTACCCTATTTTTTATCTTTAGTTTGCTGGGTTTTGACCCCCAAAATGTCCTAAAGTGTCATTTAGAGAAACAAAATGATTACTTAAGGCTGCCATGAAATGGTGACATCTGGAAACATGCTTATTTAATTTGTAAAATATACAAATGACTTAAATTGTGATATCCAAGTCCAAAAATGATCAGATAAAATGAGTGTGTTATTAAATCATTAGGTACATTTAGTCCAGTTATTCCAAGAGGAATTTTGGTGCCCAGCAGTCGATGACAGTCCAATCATAATCCTTACATCAACACAATGTCCACAATTATAATGATAAGGATATATTTAAAAAATTATAAAATGTGTCATGGTTGGTCAAAGTTGACAGAGCTTTAATTTCACTTGGGACAAAATATTTATACTGCTTGAGTCTTACAGCTGGCTACCTGAAAGAAGGCGAACAGGTGACTTTTTTTCTGGACACTTTGGCACATAGTAATAAATGGAGATGAGCTTAAAAAAAACAGTTAAATTTATGTAAGTGTTGCATTCAGTGACAAAGTGAAATCAATCAAAAGTCAAAGGAAGATGACAAAAAGGGAGAAAAACGGCAGGTGGTTTTTAAAGAGTTCAAAGAAAATTTTAAAATATATAATAAAATAACCATATCCAGATGACACTTTGGTGATCAAAGGTAATACACAATTTGGGAAAACGTGCTGTGGAGAAATGAGACGTGTTTTCAACAAGAGACAGTGAAGCATGTAATATTGTATTGGACCAAATAGGCTGTTGAGAGAAGGGAACTGGTACGTGATTAACTGGACATACAAGAAATCTGGGAGCACGTTGCTATTTTTATGTCGAGTAATATATATATATATATATATATATATATATATATATATATATATATATATATATATATATATATATATATAAAGGGGGTTTATAATACAGCTTTAATTTTCTAAATGTGTATAAACGTAATTTGTAAATAAATGTAGCTGTGTAGTAACCCACTCCATTCCAGTTGGTGGCGGTATTGCGTCAGAACGTGGTTTGAAAGCACAAGAAAAAGGAGGCGCTGTTTGTTGGTATCCCAGAAGAAGAACTTGTCACCGGCTGAGATGCGCATGTGCAAGATAGCTAGCTGTTTATTAAGAGTTGCTTTAATTGTGGTAAAATTTCACGTTCAGGCAGCATTATTGTAAAATTTCGCTCCATTTATTTATTTATTTATTTTTTACTAATCTTTATTCCACCCGAGCGTTGTGGGGTGGATTAAATCCACAGTTTGTCTAGCGAACGTTAGCGAAAGGTGGCTAACGTTAGCAAACAGTCGCAGGGCAAGATGGACGAGCCTTGTGCAGCCGCCGCGGTGCCGGAGGAGAGCGCTCAGAAGTCGGCCATGGACAGAGACGATGGAACCGCGGAGCGTCCATCTGCAGAGGAGGCGGCTGGCAGTAAGTAGCCGCTCAGTGAAAACTAACAACCGCGATGCTGCGGGAGCTCATCTCTTTTCGGCTCTAACTTTAACCTATGGTCATGAACACGCTCACACGTTTTAGACATATATTATTCTTTTTAAATGGGCGATTAGACTACCTGCATACTGAGTTTTTTTTGCGTTTAAGGGACCAGCAGTACCGCCTCTATGTTTGGTTGCAAGTCCCTTTTTTTATCTATATTTTCTGTCTTGCACATCGTTCTTGCTTTTAATGTTATGTTTTGGTCCTGAGCGAGTGCCTTCAGGCTTTCTGATGGTCTCCAAATTTCCATTTAGGAACCCATCAGTGCAATTTATTTATTTATTTTTTGTTAATTTTATTTATTTATTTGCTTCTATTTAGCCAATTCACAATCAGTGTCTACAGGGTAGAAAAAGGCATGAGAAGACATTTGCGGGGCGGATTTCTCTCTCACTCACTTCACTGACATAAAAAAAACACCTGCATTAATAAAAACTGCTTTTTACATTACCATTTCAACTTTATTGCATGTTCTTTCGGTGTTGTCCCTAAACTGACTAAAATAAATGTCAGTTTATTAACTTACAGGAATCTTGTCAATCACAAACGTCTTGTTTGGTTTACATTGAATAAGGAAATTCTCAATGTTAATAAATATTCTGGCTTGGCAAAAAAAAAAAAGTTCTGTTTAACTTTTTTCTTAATGTAAACATTTTAGTTCAATCCTGGAATAAAAATATCCCCAATTAGTGATGGAGTCAGGACATTACACGAGCTGTTTAAGCATGTCAAATTATATTCTGGGTGTGTTTCCATCACCTGGGGGAAATTTCACAAAACTGCAACCTGCAATATTTCCATAAATTAGTTTTTGGAGGGAATGTTAACTCTGTGGGGTTATCACTAATCCAGCGACTGCAGCAAAATCAGCCACCCCCACCTCCACTGATAATGATTATTTATTTATTTATTTATTTATTTATTCATTCATTTATTTTTTGTGAACCCAATTAACAAATCAGTTCACCAAAGTATACCAAATTCACTCAAGATGTTATTGCTAACATAAGAGAATGTAGCAAAGAACCAGGCTTATATTTTATCTTGAGGCATTCCTGAGAAGATTCTAGCTTTGACTTGGATATTGTTGATTTTTACTAAAGAAATATTTCATAATTAAGAAGAACAGGTAATTTATTTAACTTTACTAACTTGTCTGTCAGGCAGTAAAACAAAATGAAATGTTTTTGGACACAAAATACTTTTTTTAATCAGTGATTTGATTCATAGGTTGGTGTTAATTTAAAACTATATATTAAAAGGTTCTTGGGGTAATGTTTTTAAAGTTTACAAGCAAATCTAGCTTTTTGGGCTGTAAGGAAATGAGGAAGGACTCAAGAGTTTTGCACGGTGCTGGAGCTCAGAGGTGAAGCCTGTTGTCTGCTGGTTTCAATTTTGACTCTTTTAGGATTTTAGGATAGCCTAAATTAATGGATCGTGTTAACCAACCGTCACCCTCTGTGTCAGAGCCGGTGCAGCATGTGTTTTTGGCTTTAGAGGAACAATAATACACCTGCTGCAATGAGGGGCTGGTAGAAAGTCTGTTTTTTTATGTGGGGTTGCATATAAAGTGTGTTGATTCTCTTTTATTTAAGATGAAGTTGCTGTAAACTCCAGCGTCACTGAATCTTCAGCCCCAGCAAACTAAGTTGACACACCAGATTGATAATATGTAGCGCTCTCCATTCTGCACATTATCAATCTAGGATTGATCTGATGAGCTGATTGGGCAAAGCGACACCTAGTGCCCGCCTACCAAAGGTCGGTTTTAGCCAATCACGGTCCCACATGAAACTGTTGTAAGCAGCAGACGCCATGAGAAACCACAACTCGTTACTCTGATCAAGGCTCGCTTATTTGGAAGCTGACGCTCATGGATTCAGACGAAACAGATGTGAAAGCAGCAGCTACGCCTGCGTCCTCCTGCGCTGCCATGTTTGTTTGGATTCAGCTGTGGGCTCAGGCAGCTCTTGCTTTCATCACAGCTGGTATGCCCCGCCTTAAACCACAATACTGCAACGTGATTGGCCACCCTGTTTTGGGTCGGTCTTGAACAGTTGAGGCTGGAGCGGGTTTGTGAACGCACAAATACCGCAAGGATTCAGCTTGCCGACCACGTTACCCCCAAATCCCTCCCCTGGGATCCCTGTCTGTACATCATACAAGTCGATCTGCGGTGATCAGAGCAGAGGCTGTGAAAGGAGTGGGATGTACAGCTCAGCATTTCTCCTTACCCTAATAGTTTCTGGCTGAGCTCTGCATCTCTATCCTCCTGTAGGCTGTGGGAATGTTTGAAAAAGCAGCAAAGAGGTGTTTGTCACCCTTAACATGTTATGAGGTGCGTCAGATTCTGCTGAACAGCATTTACTACTGAAGGATCTGCTGCTGTTTCCGCTCTGTTTAGTTCCACCATGCCACATTCATTCAGCGACCCACCTCTTGAGATTTATTGAAGATCATTTAAAAACATTTAAGCTCTCCTTTATTTTTATTTGCAATGATTTTATAATGTTGCCTGTGTGTCACTCTCGGCCTTTAAACTGGCCTCGTTTTATAGTCTAATGGATGATTACGTTACTTCTGTTCCCTGTGCTTGTTATTTGTCTCTGTATTTTAAAAAGTAGTTTAATCTGAAGCCGTTATATCAACCGATTAAAATTATGAAATGTTCTGTAGTTGAACCCTTGGTTTATTTTTGTGTTTTTAGAAGGAATGTGAATTTTCTGTAGTTGTTTCTGTTTGTGATTTTTCCATGTAAATATTGTTTTTTTTCTTCTGTACACTTAAATGTTGTTAAAAAATAATAATAAAAAACGTTATTAAACCTGTGTTTTGTTATATATCCTTTATTTCCTTTTTCTTGGAAGCAGGAGTCTCTTTGACCTCCTATTTTCCCGTTTCTATTTCTAGGGGCCGAGCGTTTCTGCTGTCTGGATTGCGGCGAAGCTTTCAGCGAGGAGGCGGCGTACTCGGAGCATCGCCACCGGCACCCTCCACAAAACCCGCATTCAGACAGCCGGCCTGCTGGTGCACTTGCTGCTGAAAGGGACAACGAAACGCTTATATTTTTGCACTTGCTGTCCTCAGTCGTTTGCCGAGATGATGGACCTGCACTTACACATGAAGGACCTCCATCAGCTCTCGCCGATCGGTCCTGGGACAACGAAGCGGCACGCCTACAAATGCTCAGACTGCGGCAAATCGTACACATCGATCGGACACTTTCTCAACCATCAGCGCTCACACAGGCAGCCCTCCAAATCCGTTTTTCACGACTTGGAGCATTTGAAAAAGAAGTCGTTCCGGTGCGAGTCCTGCGGGAGGAGCTACTCCCGCGCTTCGGCCCTGGACGCTCACCGACGCTGCCACGAAGAGAAGCTGGTCAAGTCGAAGAGCAGGAGCGCCGGAGAAGCGTCTCAGGCGGCAGAGCCGGCAGCGGAAGCCAAACCGAGCGACGGTCCAACAGCGGAGGATTGTGAAAAGCCTTTTCAGTGTTTGTGCGGCAAAGCCTTCTCCAGCACGATGCGCCTGAAAACCCATCAGAGGTTTAGCCGCAAACCTCTTTGCTCTCCAGAGGAGAATAAGCAAAAACGAAAGAAGGGCTGCGGCGAGTTTTACTGCGGCGAGTGCAACAAGGCGTTCAGTGGCCACATCGCCCTCTTCAATCACCGGCGGTGGCACGCCAATCACTCGGACGACTCGGCGAACAGGTTCCCCTGTGAGGAATGCGGAAAGGTATTCATGACCCTGACGTTCTACTACAAACACCAGCGGACGGCACACAGCCTAGAGACGCCTTCCAAATCCTTTCATCACCAAGTGCGTCAGCTCCAAAAGAGGGCGTTCCAGTGTGAAGACTGTGGGCTAAAATTCTCCCGGGCTTCGGCGCTTCAGTCCCATCAGCTTCAGCACACGAGCGTTTTCAGAGAAACCGAGACGGCGCCTTCAGAGTCGTCCCAGAGGGTGTTGGAAAGTGTGCAGAAAGACGACGAGCGCCCGGAGGCTGCGGCGGAGGGAAGCGCGCAGCCAGAAACGTCGCCTCCCACCGGTGCGGGTGGAGAACACCAGACAGACGGCACGGACGAAGAGACGGAGAGCTACGAGCCGGGGGACTTCATCGTACAGGTGATTAGCGCCAGCGAGTCCGAGGACGAGGCCGTCCAAGAGCCGAACCCCGATCTGGAGCTGCTGTGCGAATCGGACCAGGAGTTGAGAGAGGAGGACGTTTCCCCCGGAAGTCCGGTCTCAAAACCGGAAACGGACTTGAAAATCGTCCAGATTGACTTTGAGCAAAGCTCGCTGTGTGCACTGATGGGCAGCGTGGCCCAGCTGAAATCTGCAGAGGATAGGTTTGATTGCCCCGAGTGTTATCGGTCGTTTAACAACCCCTCCTCGCTGCGCGTGCACAGAATGTGGCACGGCGTTCGTAGAAGACGGCCGAGTCCGGCCCGGTCAGAGGCAGCTGACGGTTGTGGTACATTTCCACAGGAGAGCCAGGCCCAGAGCGGCGGTGCGACAAATCAGGGCGACGCCGGCGTAGAAGAGAAGGCTTTCATCTGCAGCGAGTGCGGTCAGGTTTTCTCCCAGCCGTCTGCTTTAGTGTCGCATCAGTCGCAGCATCCCAGAAGGAAGCAGTTCCAGTGCCCGCATTGCGCCGCGTCCTATTTGCACGCAGCCAGCTTGTTTAACCATTTGAAAACCTGCCCAACACAAAAGAGGGAGAATATCTCCGTGAGTAAGAAAGAATACAACCCAAATAAAACCCTTCTGGGTCCAAAGATCTACCATTGCGAGCAGTGTGGGAAGGGCTTCTGGTCCTTGGGGGCGTACTCTCATCACAAGCAACATCTGACGGAGTGCGTGGATCTGAGGCTCCGGAAAGGCGTGTCGGGGTCTCCGCACTCGAACGGACGCTCGCGCTCCGGCATCAAGGTGGCGTGCCCCGTGTGCGGCAGGAAGTTCCGCCACAAGGGCATCATGGCGCTGCACATGCGCAAGCACGAAAACGGCAACCACAAGTGCGAGCTCTGCGGCCGCTCCTTCCGGCTGTTTTCCAGCCTGCTCAGGCACGAGGTGGTGCACAGCGACCAGCTGCTCCCGCCGCCCGCCAAGTCCTTCCAGCATCAGCTGGAGCAGCTGAAGAAGAACACGTACGGCTGCCCCGACTGCGGCAAGCTGTTCTCGCGGGCCAAGGCGCTGCAGTTTCACATGAAGAGCCACGGCTACGAGACGGGCCGCTCCCCGGGGGCCGCGGCGGCTGCGAGGGATCTGCAGTGTGCGACGTGCTTTGCCCATTTCAGCAAGAAGTCCTCGTTAAGGGCCCACCAGAAGCTTTGCATTAAACGATGCGAAGAGGGAGGAGCGAAGACGGAACGGCCCGAAAACGAGGCCTCAAAAGCAGAGCGTATGGACGGCGAGGGGCCGGAACCGTCCGAGAAATCAAAAGAAGGGGACAGGGAAGCCCTGAAGGGGACAAAGGAGAACAACTCGGGGTCAAATAATCTGAGGTACAAGCGCAAGATCTGTGACAAAGGCTCTTCAGATGTTGGAGACCTGAACTCAAAGCAGCGCGGGAAATCAACTTCGTCTCTCTCTGTGACGTTAAAGATGACCAAGAAGAAGAAGAAGAAGGAGGAGCAGAGCAAAGGACTGCTGCACTGCTCGGACTGCGGGAGGCGTTTCGCCACCAAGTCTGCGCTGGGCTCCCACAGGCGATGGCATCGGAACAGGAAGTGTTCGCCGTCTTCGCTCAGAGAAGACGCCTCCGGCTCTGTCGGTCACACGGCCGAGGACGGAGGAGGTTTTGAGTGTGAGAAATGCGGCAAACATTTCTTCAACCGTCACGTCCTCCAGCGCCACTGGATCTTTAATCCTCGGTGCCTGACCAGGGCGGATCCAGAATCCAACACGGACCTGGACAGAAACGCGTCACCGGAGCAGTTTTCATGTCCAGAGTGCGACCAGGCGTTTGAGCGAGTTTCTCTTCTGGCTTCTCACTTCCAAAGTGAGCATCGTAAAATTTTGGAGGCAGGAGAACCTGGTGGAGAGCCCTCAGAGCGGGTCGGTGTCCGCCCCGCTGGGAGTGAACCCTCGTCATCAGCGGTGAAGGGTAAAAGCCATCGCTGTCCGCTCTGCTCCATGACCTTTGAGAAGGCGAGAGGTCTGCGTGCCCATAAATGGCAGGCCCACTCCCAACGCAAAAACAGCAAAAACCAGCCGCCTCCCAGAGCCAAGGTCGAGCAAACGGCCTTAAAAGACAAGGGGGACCAGGCCGAGCCCCCTGTGATCATCTCCAAAGAGACGAAGGACGTTCTGTCAGATCCCCAACCTGAGACGTCTGTCCCGTGTTCTGACGCTGGGGAAAAGTCCAGCCCTGCAGACGCTCCTCCTCCCCCTAACAGGGTTTGTCCGGAGGCCAAGCAGAAGGCGGAGACCGCCGAGGCCCCGGACGAGGCTTCCCCTCCGCCCAGCTGTGTCGGCGAGCTGGCGGTGAAATGCCTCTTCAAGTGCGATAAATGCGGCAAAGCCTTCCAGACCGAGGAGCAGCTGGAAAGCCACAAGAACAAGGCAAAGAGCCGGCCGTACTGCTGTGCCCTGTGCTGCCACGGCTTCTGGACGGAGAGCCAGCTGCAGCAGCACCTGGCCTGGCACGACCAGGTGCGCTGCCGCCTCCCCAACGAGGTGCGCCTGTGGCTCAGCGCCGCTGTCACCTCCAAGCCTTTCCAACGCAACGTCCCCAACGCCACCGCCGCCGCCGGCAAAGGAACAGCATCTGCCGCCAGCGAGCTCGCCCTCGACCCCGCCGGCCTGGCGAGGCTCACCCACCGGTGCGAACACTGCGGCAACGCCCTGCATTCGCCGGCGGCGTTGCAGAAACACAAAGCTCAGTGCGGCAGCGGCAGCCGGGCGTCGTACCGCTGCTCTCTTTGCCCCAGGATGTTCAGACACATCCAGGAGTTTCTCGATCACCACCAGGAGTGTGTCCGCTCCCTCACCAGCGGCCTTAATCCGCCCTGAATGTAGGAACCCCGGCCTCCTGCAGCAGCTTCTCACAGAGCGTGCTCACAAGCCAAACTACAAAAGAAAACAGACTTGTTGCTCCTTTCCACACCTGCGTGACGTGTCCGGCTCCCTGTTCTCAGGCTTTTCCTCTAGCACTGGACCAGTATCACTGTAAATGTGAATGTACTACCGCTGTTTTTTTGTTTTTGTTTTTCTCTGAGCCAACTTTTAAATATGTTGCAAGTGGATGAATGTCTAAGCTTTGCTCTGCCTTTATAGGGAACGGGGTTTTTGAAGTGTTTGTGTTTATATTTGGAGAGAACGATGAGCATTATTACATTAAATTACGACATCGGCGTTGCTTATGCAGTCAGATGTTCAAGATGAGATGCTGCACTAAAAAACAAAGCTGCACTGCTACTTCAAAGGTTTATAGATGATATTGATATTTTAACCCAAATATGGACGCTTTTCCTGCTGTTTTGAAATGCTGTGGATTTTTAGTGAATGTACTATTATATATAAATTTCACAGCAAGCACAGTGTTGAAGTCTTGTAAAGCATATTCTGCAGTGTTTGATGCTCTGGTGTTTTTCTTTATATGTTATGTGCACCTTCGTGGAAAGACTACTAAATATGGTGTTTACGTTCCTGTAGGACTGCTGTCGTTAATATTTGCCCCTTTCTGATTGTGTCTTTATGTTCAGTGTTTCGTTTGACTTGTTTAAGTTGCTGTTTCAGAAACAGAAGATAAAATTGTTTGAACCTTGCAGAGAGTCGTGTGCTTGATTCGGTTTTCTTTTTTTGGTTCTCCTAGAATATGTCACGATGGCTCGATTCGTCCAAGTTGATTAAGTTTTAGTCGTGGTTTCACTTCCTTCTGCTGCCATCTGGATTATATTGACCTGTAGAAGTGTATTTAGGTGAAGTTTGTGGTTTATACGGATTCCTGGAAACAGGAGGCTGGTGTAACAGCAGTAACTATGAAAGCAGCAGAAAGGAAACCTGAATAGAAACGCATCTATGAGGGTAAATTGACTTTTCTTTCTAATTGAGACTGATGGGAAGATCAACTACTTCAATGAAACAAAAGCCTGTGCTGAGAATCTGCTTCCTGTTGTGACTGTAAGCTCAGCATGTTTTGGGTTTTAAAGTTCAGATTGATCTTCAGTCATCACCAACTCTTTCCTCAAAGTGTGTGAATCAGATTAGTTTGTGTCTTTAATTTAATACCAACAAATTATTCCATCCCTTCTTGCTTAAACCAGGGGTATCCAAACGGTGCTCCTGGGATCATTTAATGCCCTTTAAATGTTGTTTTCCCTGACAAATTTTAAACTTGGAATTGAAATGTTAGGCCCCACACAAACTTTTATTAGTGGTTTTTTGTATGTTTTTTTCATTCTATTTCATCCTAAATAAAATCACAAACGTGCAACAACTTGTAATCAAGAACAGACAATGTTGCTACTTGGTTAAACAGTAATTTTTAAAATAATTTGGAAGACTTTGAAGCTGCCCAAGATATAGAAAACTGTAAGCCTTTTTTAATTAGGCAAAAAAAAAAATTAAGAAACCTGTTCTGATGTTTTGGATCTAAAATGATTTCCAGATCGCTTTTATTTATTTTATTTTATTTATTTATTTATTCATTCATTTAAAATCTTGAATATTTTATTAAAATTATGCACATTTAGTTTCTCGCTAAGCAGATAAAAAGAAATCATAATTAGTTTTTGCTTTAAAACAAAAGTCACTAGTTAGTATTTTTCAATCTCCTAATTGGTTTCAATTAGTTTCATTTATTTTCTTTTGGGCTGCCGACTAAAGGAATATGGTGCATTCTAACGCCCCCTGCTGTTGGTTGTTGTTTATTCAAGGCGCATAGACTACAAGTATATTATGGAAAGTGACTAATTGTCGGTTTTTAAAGTGTGTACCAAACATTCTTGGGGTAAATACAAACTGTTGCATTGTCTGTTTAACACGCCCCTTTTTTTCCATATTTTTCCACACCGGGTTCTGCAACAGAATCGCAGTAATGGTACCAAGTTGTTGTTTTTTCTCTCCAGTTCTCCTTATTTTACCCATGTTTTAACTACAGTTATGGCAAAGATCAGTCTCACCCCAGGCATATTGAGATTTAAGATAATCTTTTCATTTAGCCAACATGTTTTTTCTGATGAGGTAATATTAACGTTTAGGAGCAGCCCAGCCGGAGTTCTGATGAACTTAGACAATCTGTGGAAGGAGGTAAAAGTTACGGTGAGGAGGCCTTCTAACCACAATTAACCTTCAGTCTCATCCAGTCCTACAGTGGGAACATGCAAGAAGTTGGTCAGCAGTTCAGGTTTCATTGCCACAGACCCAATACAGATTTCTACATTGATTTATTAAGACCACTGTTCACCATTTAGAATAATGCTCCCTTTTATGTTTTTTTTTTCAGTTCTCAAATATAAGTCATTTTTGGTTTTATGATTTAACGATTTTTCTTTTTTTATGTTTTAGGCAAATCCAGCTTTTTCGAGTTAAAAAGATTGCTAATCTAAAACATCAGAGAGGAAATTAATTTAGATAAAAAAAAGGACAATTTTTATATAAAATGCTCATCAACAAATCTTTTTCTTCTTTCTTTGCAGCCAAAGAGAACGGTATAACCTGTAAGGACTGCGGTCTGACCTTTACGTTCATGGATGCCTATGAGACCCACCTGCACCAGCATGCGCTGGAAGAGGAGGAATCCCAGCTGAGGGACAACGCCTCTCCCCCAGGTCACGGGGACAGCGGAGAAGACGGTGGCGCTGGGGCGGATGGTTTGGACGCGAGCGGTTCGCCTCAAACCCAGCATCTCGAATTAACGCAATATCCCAAGGACTCGGTGAACAGCACTCGGTCGCTTTACACCTGCGCCGTGTGTGGGAAGAGTTACACCTACCTGGTTTCATTTCAGAAACACCAGAAAATCCACGAAACGACGCCTGAGAAAGAAAAACCCAAGAGCCTGATTGATCATAACTTGCGAAACTACGAGTGTCCCGACTGCGGGATGTCGTTCATCAGGCGAACGCGACTAATCAGTCACCTGCGAGTGCACAGGTCCAAAGAGCGCGACAAGCTTCTCAGGTGTGATCAGTGCAACAAAGTCTTCGCTTCTGCGAAGTCGTGGACGGCTCACGTTGAGCTGCACAAAGAGAGGCGTTTCTGGTGTTTAAGCTGCGCTCTGGGCTTCCTGAGCGAACCGTCGCTGGACAAACACCTGCAGAGTCACAGTGTGAGGCAGCTGAACCACACCGCTGATAAACAGAGCAACACCGTCACTAAACCCACGCCGAGTCTGCCTAAAACGCAGCAAAGTGCAAAGGCTCGTCACTGCCTGCGCTGTGGCAAGAGGTTCTGGCGCTCAAAAAGCCTATATAGACACCGAAGGCGCCACAGATGCCAAGCCAGGGTCCCTCCAGTGAGTAATCAAGGGGCGGGAGATAAAAAAGCAGAGACATCGCTCACAAATGGAGGAGAGACGCTGGAGATGGATGCAAGCAGGGGGGAGCTGCAGGCTAAGGAGGAAGAAGAGCAGATGGAGGTAGGGGGTCCTGATGCTGAGGCTGAGGATGAGGATCAGGAAGAGTCGGAGGATTCTGACTGCGGAGAGCCTGGACATTGCTACGAGCGTTCAGAACCTCGGCCCTCGGACGACCAGCCGAGCCCAGAAGCTGCGCCGACCCCAGCAGGAAGGGGGACGAACAGAGCAGAGCACAGAGTGCACAAGTATTGGGAGTGGGAGTGCATCGAGTGTGATATGGGCTTTGATGAAGTGGCCAAGCTGCACCTGCACTATGTAAAGCATGCAACAGGAGAGTTACCCATACCAAAACAAGAAATTGAAGGTTAAAGCCTTTTAATTTCTCCTTTTTTGATTCTTTTTTTTTTTGTTTGTTTGTTAAACCATATTTAGTGTTAGACACTGGGAATTTGTAGTGTTTCTAATTAAATGTTTGATACATAAAGCTAAAAAGGGGATAATGAGAAAAGGTGGAAACCAATGATACATGCTTTGTACACAAAATACAAATAAAATCAATTCAAACTGAGATTCTGGATTTCTTATCTGTGATTATAGCATTAAAAGTAGTAATGATGGTTTTGAAGTCGGCCTCCAAATCAATCTTTGGAACATGTTAAATTAAAGTTCCTTTGTTATGCAGGGTCTTGCAAATGTATGGACGCTGCTAGGACTTTTTTAATCTTTTATCTTGTTACAACCCCAAACTGAAGTGTATTTTATTACGATTTTATGTACGGTAATAAGCAACTGAATGGAAGCTGTAGGATCATTTCTAAGTTTGTTTACAAATAAAACTTTGAATCCTGACAGTAATTTATATCTAGTCCCCTGAGTCAAAACTTTATATATATATATATATATATATATATATATATATATATATATATATATATATATATATATATATATATATATATATATATATATATATATATATATATATAATATATATATATATATATATATATATATAATATATATATATATCTATATATATATATATATATATAATATATATATATATATATATATATATATATATACTGCACTTTAAACTGCAAATCTATGATAGTACACTTCTGACAGCTTTGCACATCTACGGACAGAAAATCTTGCTTTGAGAAATAGTTTAAACCCAGATTAACTGCGGAGCGTCTGTGAATAGCAGTTTCATCGCCGATTCTCAGCTGAGATTCTTTTCTGGACTTTGATTAGGTGACTGACACCCGACTATACTTTGATTTAAACCGTTGTATCCCAGCTTTTTATGTTTAGGGTCGTCCTGCTGGAAGATGAACCTTTGCGCCAATCCCAAGTCTTTTGCGTCCTCCAGGAGCGTTTCTGTGCATCGGGCATCGCAGAGGGCTTGTCCATTTTCCCATCAACCTGAGGATCACTTTCCCTGCAAAATAGGAAAACATCCCCCTGACATGCTGCTGCTGCTGCAGCTGCTGCTGCAGCCACGTTTCAACATGTACAAATACAGCTCCTCTCAGATTCTTTTTGTTTTGTTTTACTTTTACAACTTATCTCTGGTTTTTGTAATGCTACCCGGAGCTCTTTCACCAGAGAAGAGATCATGAACATCAGGGCAACATCACCAGAGGATGTATTCCCCACTTCTCTTCTCCCTACACTGGAAATTTCGGACATTGTGGTCGAAGGTGCGCTCACCTTTGCTCACGCAGCGAAACGCCGTAGGAGAGGGAAACTCACCAGTGCGTCTTCGCCAGTTTGCTTCATTCATTCTGGTCGGTGTTTACATCGCGCTGCATTCAAACGTGCAGGTCGCACAGCGCATGCTCACAGACCAGATACTGAGTGTGGAGCGGAGAAATAAGATAAGATAAGATAAGATAGTCTTTATTGGTCTCACAATGGAGAAATTCACTCGTCACATCGGCTCATACAAGAAGGTGCAGAGTAGGGAAGGTGCATTCAGTTATATACAGTGAATCTTCATATATACAATGGATCAGAAAGAATACCAAAAAATACAAAAAAGGAAATAGGAATGGGCATATGATGTCTCATTTACATTCTTAGTGGTCTATATATATATATATATATATATATATATATATATATATATATATATATATATAAACATATATAAACATATCTATATACTTAAATATATACATATATCTATGCGCATATATGTGTATGTGCATATACATTGTATACATTTGTACATACATACATACATACATGTGGGCTGACTTATGTTCAGGTGGTGATAGCAGCTGGAGTCACTACATCAGGATTATTGCACCTTGGTTGGAAATCCGGACTCCTTAGTTATTGTCCGTGTGACTTTAACAAAGGAAACCTCACTCATGAACTTCCCAAATATAGACAGTTTATTAAATGCCCGACCAGAGAGGAGAGCATTCTGGATCACTGTTACACCTCAGTCAGAGATGCTTATCACTTATCAGGGCTGCTACCAACAGTCTGGATGAGTTCACAGAGACTGTGACATCATACATAATCAACAATGAAAAACCCTGGTTCACATTAAAATTCAGAAGGCTAAGGCTGGAGAAGGAAGAGGCCTTCATAAGTGGGGACAAATGCACATTCAAAGATGCAAAATACAAGTTTAGTAAGGCGGTGAAAGAGGCTAAACGACTGTATTCTGAGAAGCTGTAAAACGCTGCTTCTGTCTGGAAAGGGCTTAGGTAGATCACAAATTACAAGCCTAAAGCCCCCGACTCCATGAACGACCACTTAGTCAACGACCTGAACAACTTCTACTGTCGTTTCAACAAACAAAGGGTCAGTCCTGCATCCGCCCCCCACGACACCACCCAACAGATCACCTCCACCTCAGTGACAACTCTTTCCATACATGAGAGAGATGTTAACAAACTCTTCAGAAGACAGAACCCCCGGAAAGCTGCTGGACCAGACTCTCTCTCCATCCACCCTGAAGCACTGTGCTGATCAGCTGTCTCCAGTGTTCACAGACATTTTTAACACCTCATTAACGACATGTCACGTACCAACGTGCTTCAAATCCTCCACCATCATCCCTGTTCCCAAGGACCACAGGACTTAATGACTTTAGACCCGTCGCTCTGACCTCTGTGGTTATGAAGTCCTTTGAGCCCCTTGTGCTTTCACACCTGCAAGAAATCCCTGACCCCCTCCTGGACCCCCTACAGGCCTACAGTTTGCCAATAGACCAGTTCACGCGTGACGTCACGAGCTACATCTGGGTCCCACTGGTAGGCAAAAGCAGTACTGTTCCCGTCTACTACCATGAAAAAACGGGTGAATTACCTTTTAGTTCGTTTATTTTTGAAATGTAAACAATGCCTACGACTTGTTGTGCTCCCGGTTGCACACAGAGGCATTCCAAATCATTGGATACGTTTCTTTCGTTTACCGAAGGACGAAGAAAGAAATGGATAATTTCAATGAAAAGGATGCAGGCAGACACTCCCAATGGACTGGGGGAGCCATCATACCACAACAGAATTTGCAGTCTACACTTCATCTCCGGTAAATACAACTTAATTTTGCACTGGTCATTGTACTTAAATAATTATATAAATAAAAAAATAGGATATATACTTAAGTCAAGACGTAAACGTTTGTTTTGTAATAATATACGTACATGTACAATGTATGCAAACCCTCTGGCATGAGTCTGTGAAAAGGATTAATAAGACCACACCAATATTAATAACACCAAAATAATCCGTAGTGAACAATGTTTTTTTTTGTTTTTAACCTACCGGTGGCGGGTCTTCCTCGCTGCTGAGGCGTGGTCTGTGTCCGACTCCGCTTTTGTATGTTACACAAACATGTCTGAACATCCATCCATCCATTTTCTGACCCGCTTAATCCCTCATTGGGTCAAGGGGGTTGCTGGTGCCTATGTCCCGATATAAAATAATTGTAGCTGTCCAGTGGTTTCATGGCTTTCATGCTCTCTCGTGTGTACTGGCCTGCGTGTTTATAAAGCAGCTGTATGTGTCGCCGTAGGGAACCCTTGGCCAGCATTTCACAGACTCGCTCCGTCCCTTCAGGCTTTTGCTGTGTGGATCTGGCAATCTGATACCATCAACTTACTCTTATAACGATCTTGTGATACGTTATCTAAAGACGTTCTCCTGAAGTTCGCGGACGACACCACTCTCATCGGACTTATCTCTGATGGTGACGAGTCCGCCTACAGGTGGGAGGCTGACCATCTGGTGACCTGGTGCAGGGAGAACAACCTGGAGCTCAACGCTGTAAAAACAGTGGAGATAGTTGTTGACTTCAGGAAGAACTCAGCCCCAGCTACCCCCATCACCCTCTGTTACTCCACCATTGATACTGTGGAGTCTTTCCGCTTCCTGGGAACTATCATCTCCCAGGACCTAAAGTGGGAGCTGAACCTCAACTCCCTCACCAAGAAAGCCCAGCAGAGGATGTACTTCCTGCGGCAGCTGAAGAAATTCAACCTGCCAAGGACAATGATGGTGCACTTCTACTCCTCCATCATTGAGTCCATCCTCACCTCCTCCATCACCATCTGGTACGCTGGTGCCACCACTAAGGACCAGGGCAGACTGCAGCGTGTCATCAGGTCTGCAGAGAAGGTGATTGGCTGCAATCTTCCATCTCTCCAGGACCTGTACGCCTCCAGGACTCTGAGGCATGCAGGGAAGATTTTGGCTGATCCCTCACACCCCAGTCATGGACTATTTCAGTCACTTACCTTTGGCAGGAGGCTGCGGTCCATCGGGACCAAAACCTCACGCCACTAGAACAGTCTTTTGCCATCTGCTACCAGCTTTACCAACAAGGCCAAGAACCGCCCGTGACACTGCCTCTCTCCCTCCCCTGTTCAGGACCTACAAGCTACACCAACGTAATGTTGTGGAAAATTTTATTGATGTATGTAACTCTGATCATATCTTGTCTGGAAGCACCTGCATAATTTTCCCGTGTGAAAGAAGCTCTCATGCTTACAGATTTACTGTGTTTCCACATCCAAGGACATTGAGTAAGATAGGAACTGGATCATACCAGTGGCTGCACTCCTCTGGAGATTACTCCCACTTTCTTTGTTAACCTAGAATGTACAAAAGTTTAGTGTGTGCTTTCTCTCATTGCTCTGTTTTCCTGTCTGCGCTGGGGGACAGAGACATTTAAACACTCATACCCTTGAATTAAATAACTTAAAGACAAACGGCGCATTATTTGTTTTTATGAGTGGTGGGCTCACTTAATTGATAATTATTAATATCCATCTCAGTAGCATCTCCAGACCTTCTGTGTTACATTAACACACAGTCTACCATGTATGTAGCTTTCTGTATATATATATATATATATATATATATATATATATATATATATATATATATATATATATATATATATATATATATATATATATTAGTTTTTTTTTTTGTTTTGTCTGCACCATCAACACCAAGTCAAATTCCTTGTAAGTGCAAACCTACTTGGCAATAAATTTGATTCTGATTATTTATTAATACAAATAATGTGTCGTTTTCCTTGAATGACAAATATGCTTTGCTTTGTGTTGATATATTACATAAAACAGTTAAAATACTTTGGTTGTACTATGGTAAAACATGTCAGAGGAGGGGCTGATTTTGCAGGGTACTGTAGTTTTAGCAAGGATTTATTTTTTTTATTTTTTTTTAAGTAATTAAAATGAAAGTTCAATGCGTTAATCAGTGTGTTGTTGTAAACCCTCACCAGGCGTGAAAAAGATGGCGCATTATTCGTGGAGTTTATTAATATTGGCTAAAAAAAATAGTCCCTACGTGGTGTGGTGGTTTTAACTCGGGGGTTCGCGAGTTCGAATCCCGTCTGCGACAGGAAGGGCGCTATTCCAGTGACGGTGTAGTTCATCCGTAATAGCGGAAAGGACCTTCTTATTAGCATGTAACAGGAACCACATATCCCATGATTCCCGCCTGCGCGTCCCTTGTCCGGCGTGACGTCGCCGCAGCCTGCAGCTGCTCCGTGACGGCTTTGTTGGAGGCGACGCAGAGATGTTTGGGCGGCCGAGTCTGTCCAGGTAAGGTATATATCATCATCTCTACAGCACGCTGCTCCGTGAAAAAGGCCGACCCCGTGTTTGTGGAACAGGAAGCGGAGCAAAGCGGAGCTCCTGTTTAGCACCGTCGCATGAAAGCGGCGCAGATTTCCATCCCTGATTTTTACCCACGTTTGTATATCAGGCTAACCGGGCCATTGTTGTTATCTGGGCATCTGATGCTATTGCGAAGAGCTTCATCGTGAAAAAGCATGCAACCGCGCTAAAATGGCTGCAGGAGAAAACAAGACATTTTAAAGCCTCCCGTGTTTGAAAAAAAAAAAAGCCCTCCTCCAGCTGCCCTACATTTCTACCCCCAAAGCTATTGTCATTCAAATGTTTTAAGCCCGGCGTCCCAGCTGTCGCCCTGTGGGTGAAACTGCCTCCTGCTTGTAATAAAGGTGTAGCTGCTGCCGAGCATACATGCTTAATGCTGTTTGTACCCGTTTAATTAAGAAGAATGTTTGTTTTTTGGGATTTTTTTTATTTCTAAAGGAGGTGATTTCATTGTTGCATGCGAGAAGCTGTGAAGCAGAGAGCCATGCAGAGTTCACCGGAGGATCACAGGGAATCAAACCCTGTGGCCATGGCGGCCGCAAAGCATCAACAGGACGCCGAGGCTCCGCCGACGCAAAGCAACCCAGCTGAGCAAGAGGAGGAGGCGGACACGCCGGAGGCTGCTGCTGCTCCGGCTGCCCGCACCGCCGAGCCTCCTCCGGGTCTGGCCCTGACTCCTCCACCCGAGAAGGAAGCCGGCGTCCATTCCCAGACGGAGTCCCGGGACAACGCTGGGAAGGCGGACACGGAGCCCACGGCAAAGCCCCGAAGTGCCGCGCCGGAGCCGGTTGCTGACACCAAGACTAGCCCCGGAGACGATGGGCAGAAAGAGAAGAAACAAGCGAAACGCGCTGGTGATGGTAGGAAATACGTGCTTTCCAAGAAGGCCATGATAGATCCTCTGAAGATGGACATGACAAAGCCAGTGGTCATGCCTCTCACATGTGAGTACTTCACTTATTTACTTCTCCAAACCGTAGGCACTTGTGTACATGTAAAACTTTATTTTTATGGTTACAACTATGCTTGAAGTTTATTAATTTGCAACTCATTTACTTATTTACCAGTTGCCTGGAAGCATTAAATTCTCCTATTTTAAACATTTGCTTCATGATATGTGGCATATATTGACTGTAGCAACCCCGTTAGCAGCTAATCTCATCTACCAGGTAGAAACAGGATTTATAATTTCCAATGGGCCATAAATGCCACTCATCTAACTGATGAATTTGTTTTATTTCTCTGAGTTTCACATAACGTATGATTAAAGCATTGTAAAAGCAAAACAGAAGCTATACAATTACTACACATTTATCAAAACAAATTTTAGAATAATAAGTGTTTTCTTATGTTCCCTCCAGAGCAACTTTCATTTTAGAAAGAATTCTGCTTTCTATGAACCCGGACTTTATGTTTTACCTTTCAGAGCTATAGTTTGTAGGTTTTCATGTTTTATTTTCATCCTTTTTTTCCCATAGTAATATGATCATACTAAGACATACTTGTATGAAACCAAATTTTCAAAGGGACTGTATGTCAAAAAATACATTATTCAAAAAAACTTTTATACACTTTTCAGTTAATATTGAAATCATAAATGTAAGCAAGGAATTATAAGACTTGAGCCTTTATGTCCCTCAGTTTATGTTGTATCCTGTTTAAATCTTATTTTTAGAGTAACTAAAATGTAAAATTGTGGTATTTTCCTAGAGGCTGCAACAAAACTGTTTTTAAAATATTCTGCCATTTCAAATAGCTAATGATGCTATGCACTCTTACAAGCTTTTCATTATTAAGAGCCGTTATGGAAGGTCAAAAGAGCCACTCGTGGCTCCGGAGCCGTAGGTTGCAGACCCCTGGGTTAGGGTTAGCTTAAATGTTCGGGCAGTTTATCTGCAACAAGTGAAAGAGCTGAAAATGTTGGCGCAGGCTCACGTTCTGCCTCTCCTCCGCTATGTTCCCGCAGCATCGCAGCTCTCTCTGCACTGCATAGAATGCCACATAATCTTCAGCGATCACAAGAGCAAAGAACGGCACATGAAGCAGAGCCACCCCGCTGAGTACGAGCAGTGCATCCTGAGGAACTCGCTGTTTGCCTGTTACGTTTGCGACCGCCACTTCACAAACTCGGCGGAGCTCATGGCCCACCAGAAAGCCCACCCGGACAAGAAACCCTTCAAGTGTCCCATCTGCGATCTGGCCTTTAAGAGGTCGTCCGAGCTCACGAATCACAAAAAGATTCACTTTGGCGAGGACGGCTATGCCTGCAACGAGTGCGGCAAGCCTTGTAAGACTCTGACGCTGTTGAAGTACCACCAGCGCACGCACTCGGGAGAGATGCCTTTCGTTTGCAAGGATTGCGGGGAAAGGTTCTCCTTACCCAACGTTCTGATGAAGCACATCAAATCCCATTCATCCGAGGGCGCTGAAGGAGGCGGAGCGGGCACAGAATCCAAAGCAACAAAGAAAAAGAAAGAAAACGATGGTAGGAAGCGTGTTTTTGACTCATTACACATTTTAAAGTCACAACGGCATAGCTTTCATAGAAAGGTGGCTAGATGTGGTCATTTTCTGACTCTTAAATGTAATGCCTAATATTTTTTTCACCTTTAGGTGCTTCTCCCAAAGTTTACCTCTGTTCTGTGTGCAAGGCGCCTTTCAAGAGTCCCAAAACGCGGCTGCATCACATGAAAACAAAGCACAAGCTGGCCGCGGTCGCTAACCCGCTGCGAGCCGGGCTGCAGGGGAAACAAAGCGTCCCTATTATTACTCCAATATCTATTTCTCAACCGGCGCTGTTGCAAGTGGAGGCCAACGGACGTCTGCAGAAGGTCGACGCCAACATTGACACGGAGCAGATTCGGAAGCTTATCGAGAGGATGGGAAACGTGCAGAAGGTGAACCAAGTTGTCATTCTGGGGCAGGTGCCGCCGCATGCCCCGCCGCTGGAGGTGCAGCAGGTGTCAGAACCAGCGGGAATGGTTCATCTGAATCTGGGTCCACCGCAGATAGATTTTATAGGGCTAAAACCGGCAGAATCTAAGACGGTCCAGCTGGACCCTTCGGTCAACCCGATGGAGCAAACTATCATACTGGAGCCTATAACACCAGAGGGGCAGCTGGAGAACCCCTCCTTCTCAGATCTAGGCTCCCATGTAGCTGGAGGAGAACACGTAGAGCTGACGCTCATTCCAGCTGAAGTACCCGAACGACTCGAAGGAGAAGCGACGTCGCATCAGAGCCTTCAACAGCCTGGGATTAGTCCCAGTGTTTGTCATAATGACGTAGCTGATCTCAAGGAAAACCTTGAGCAAACTGTCATATTAGAGCTCACCCCCGCTTTAATTCCTGCCGAGGAGCTGGAGCAGTCTCAGCCGGAACCACAAAGTGAGGTTGCTTCCTCTGCTTTGGTTCAAAGCACAGAGCAGGAAACACCTGATCAGGCTGCAGGTCATAATGTGGAAGATCCCAAAGAAGCCAATGTGCCGGCCCCACCGCTCACATCCACGGTTGAGTCGATACTCACACCGTCACACCCAGAGAAACAAGTCCCATCTTCTGGCCCTTCGCCGCCGCCAGAAAGGCTCACTTCAGCTCCAAGCGAATCTGAAGCTACCTCCAAGGGAAACATTGATGCAGAACAAGTAGGTCTAGATCAGATGGCGGTGATCAATGAACCGACCAAAGAAAACGACGTACATGATCTTTGTGAAAAATGTCCGACAGAAGACAAGAGCAGCCGGTCTGAAGGCCCTGGTGCTAAAGAAGAAGCTCTGGCTAAATTGGAGCCTAAAGAGGATCAGCAACGCTCTGAGTTACCTGTGAGCGTAATGTCAGCCCAAGAGTTGGTCAAGGTGCGGAAAAGAAAACCAGCCCGGACGTTCTTTTTCCAAGGATACATGCACGACCTGGTCGGATCCATATACAAGGACGACTTTCAGATCGACGCCAAGCCGGCCAAGCGCCAGCGGACCAAGAAGTCTTGCCTCGTCGTCAAGTTCGGTCCGCAAAACAAGGACAAGAAATGCAAGAAACAGAAGAAGCCGGAGCAAGAACGTCAGCCGATACAGGACAGTTTAATAAAAAATAAAACGCCTGTGAAGAAATCCCCTGAGAAAGTACAGAAAGTACCAACGCCCAAGAAGACAGGAAAGGGGAAAAAGGAGAAGACGGAGAACATGCTACCAGTGAGTGACATAAAATCACCTTCAAGTCACAGTCCGCCGGTGAAACAGGTCAAAGAAGATGCAAAAAAGACTAAAGTGAAAAAGCAGAAAGAAACCAAGGCAGACGAAGTGCATATCAGGGAGGAAAAACCTGTAGACTCGCCTGTGCTTAAAAAGAAAAAGGCTGGGAAGAAAATTGCAAAAAGACCAGACTAAGAGTCCAAAGGAGCTGAAGGGAAAGAAGAATATGTCAAAAGGACAAAACGTCAAAAAGACAGAAGCCACCGATTCAAACATTAATCAAGACTCTCTTCTTTTACTGAAAGGTCACAAGCAGCCGCAGTTAAAAGTGTACAAGTTAGACACTATGAAGGCATCAGGCCCGACTCAAGAGGATTCACCCCAGGACTCCCAGTCCACGGAGGGCCTCCCTGCCGCTGGGAAGAAGAAAGGCGGAAGAACCCAGAAAAACCAGAAGGGTCTTTCCCTGTTGTCGTCGCTACAAGTTACACGCCAGCAGCCGCCGACGGCGCCCGCCAAGCCGAAGACCACCAGAAAGCGCAAGGCGCCTCCGAATGTTGAAACCGAGGGCGTGATAACGTCAAAGCGCGCCCTGGAGTGTAAGGACTGCGGGGAGAGGTTCAGCGAAGTGGCATCGCTCCAAAAGCACAAGACGACGGCACACGTCATCGAGAGTCCTGGCCTCACGTACACCAATGGGAACGTCTTTGAGGGCGTCTCTGGTTTCGATCTTTACCGGCTTCCCAAAGAGCACATGGGGGTTGTGAGGGTGTTGAACGCTCCCACAGACTGGGATACGGAGCCTGATATGGGGGAGATGGCGTTGGAAGACCCCGATCGAGGCGTCTCCTTTCCAGCGTTGATCCCCTCTCCGTCCCTACAAATCCCTCCTCAGGAAGTTGGCACGAGTACCCATGAGCACCGGAGTGACAGTAAAACTGGGACCAAAGACCACTTTGGTGCCTCCTGCGAGCCTCAGTCGTCACCTGACGTACCAAAAGACACGGAGGCTCGGCCCAACGTGACAGCTGAAGCCTCATCAGAGACAGTCACCTCGGACAGCAGAGAGCCTGCGGCACCGGATGAGGACAAGCAAGAAGATGTCGCCAAGAACCAAGATGAGGATGTCAAGGAGGATTTGCTTCTAGAGGTAGATTTGGTCACCGTTGGAGAGCAGCAGGAGGAGAGAGCGGACCCTGTTCCACAAAACGAACCCAGCAGAGTCTACGCGTCTGAGAGTGAAATCCCTGGCAAGGACTCCGTGCCAGTGAGCAGCGAGACAAGAGAAGTTAGCCTAGCCTCTCAGACTGCGTCGTGTTCTGCCCATCGAATGGATGTCAAAGAAGAGGAGGAGGAAACCCTGGTCCAGAAGAGGAAAGACGAGGCCAATGAAGCTGCTGCGGCAGGTCAGAGCAGAAGAGCAGCGATCCTCAACAGGGACTGGATGTCCAGCGCGAGTTCAGGAGTGGAGCTCGAGCACGAACCCGAGGAGTGCCAGATAGTTTACGAAAAACCGCTTTCCTCTGATCTAGAAGCAGCTGACCGCGGGATCAGCACAGAGAGGCAGACCTTCCCCGTGTTCAAGATCATCAGAGGTACGCCGCCGGCGGCGCCTTCGCCTCCCGCCCGCGCGGACGTCGCAGGATCCTCTGAAGAAGCGGTTGCGTCGGAGCCAGGCTCCCTTAACTCCATCGGGCCGCAGGGCAGGGAGGAAAGGGAAAGTGACCGGTCTCCAGGCATCATCCTGGAGAGGGTCCTTACCTCCAGTCAGAGAGCAACGTCTGACGGGGAGGCAGACGTAGCAACGGGAAGCAGACGACGACCAGAGGTGCGTTTGTTTCCTTTACCTCAAGAGAATGTGTGCTTTAAACTGCGGTTATATTTCAGTGTTTGTTTTTATGCCAGGCTTTGGGCAGGATTGCAGAGAACGAGGCTCAGGCTCACAGAGGCCAGGACATCAAAGTGGAAGAGAACAGCTCAGATCCTGTGTTCGCCTGTCAAAGCAGACAGAGAGCCAGTGTGCAGCCAAAGCCTCATCAGGATATAAGAAGCGTCCTGGTGAAAGAAGAAAGCAACTCGGTGGCGAACGAGACCCAGGGCGCCCCAGAGAGCAGACACATGCGGTGGAACGTGGAACCCGTAAGCAGTGAAAACCCAAATATCCCACGTAAGTATCCAGGAGCCTTCAGGAGGCGTCCCAAGGTTTCATTGAGTCAGAGCAAAACCTCCAAGCACAGAATGAGAAGCCAAAGTGGCCTAATAGGGTAACCATTACGTTTCGTTGTTTATTTGCTTAAAAGAGCCTCTCTAGCATGCCAGAGGTGTTTTAGCCACGGCTATCCTCAGCTTGTTTTTATAACATCTGAGTAATTACAGGAGAATATAGATCATCAGAATGCTGTTTTTAAAGAGAGAAGAACAAAGTTTATCTGGCAATCCAGGAGTGTTTAATTGTTGAAAAGTTAAAATGTTTGCAACATCTTAGTGGTTGAATATATGCAATACTTTCAGATTAAAACGTTTACATCATAAATATTGAGATACTGACAGTTTAAGACTTGTTGAATTTGGTACATTACAAACAATTCTGACAATAAACTTTGTACGGATGTTCTTTTCACATAAGGGATCTCATCTCTCTCTCTTTTTTTTATTTTTACTACGTAGGAAAAAGTCCAAATAGTCCTACTATGTTATTTCTATTAGTTTGGACAGATTCCAGATTTATGTTGTTTCTTAGACTGAGCCCTCCTTGCAGAGCCAGGTCACTGAACCAGTGGCTTTACTTCTAAACGTTAATCAAAATGCAAAAAGCAGTTTATTTCGTCTCTTCAGAAGGCTGAACACCAATCAGTAAGCCATGGATTTGGGTTTCTGTTTTCAGCTACGGAGAACGGGGAAACAGCGAAGGACTGTCGTCTCCCTCCGGACTTCAACTCCAACCAGTGCATCTTCTACCCGGTGAAGGTGGAGGAGAGGGAGGTCCTACTGGGGGCCAGTCACACCAGCACAGGAAGTTCATCCCCTGATGGGTCCGGCAACGCAGAGCCCTCAGACCTTCAGAGTGCAGATTGTAATGCACGTCAGTATCTGCCTCACAAATGTTTACAGATGCCTTTTTTTCTTCTTCTTTTTTTACCAAATATTGAATTTTAATAATTTGCCCGATCAAACAGATGAAAGAAGATCCTCTCCAGCGAGCTATCAGGAGTCGCCGGTCGCAGGTCTCCTGTCAGAGCAAAGTGTCGGGGACTTAACAGATGGACAGGGTTAGTTGACCTTTCTGCAGTTTGTGCTGTGCTTCGTTTCATTACTTTTATTTTTGATTGAGAAAAAAATTAATTCATCTTTTACAGCCGCGTCAGACTCCGAGTTGCAGCATCCATCGGATCTCCGGGACTTTCTCCTCCAGAGCTCCGACGAAGAAGACCCAAGTAGTTTTGAGTTATCTGAGCCTCAACTGGACAACGAAGCAGAAATCATAGCCTACTTTAACCAGAACCAAGCAAGCAGCACACAGCCGCCCCGTCAACCCTCTTCAAAGTACAGTACCACTTTTTCTCATTTAGCTGGAGCTTGTTGTTTATAATGAAAAGGTTACATATAGCAAAGTATTTAAGGGTCAAAATCTGTTTCTTTTTCAGGAGTTTGCCAAATTCAGAGAGTCATCCTCCAGCACCACACGTGGACAACAGCACAGCAAAGCCTGTGGATTATTTCTCTGAGTATTTTAGCTGGGATACATGGGGAGAAATTGCCAGTTGCACAAATGAAGCTTCCAGGCGGCCAAATCCCGTGACGGGCAGAGAGGTGGCACGCTTTGTTGGGATCCATATTGCAATGGGAACCTTAAAGGTCTGTATCTGTTTTTTATAACTTTCTCAAGCGCTGTACTTTTCAAACACTGGACTACAGGAAAAGCAATGTTTCATCGGTTCTGTTGTTGCCTCCCAGTTTCCCAGCGCGAGGCTCTACTGGGAAGACGTAACGAAGGTGCCGTTGATCGCTGAAGCCATGCCGCTGAGCCGATTCCTCGAGCTGTCCCGCGTGCTGAAGCTCGCTTCTTCAAACGATCCCAGAGAAAATGTTCCAGGTCAGCAGCCGGGTGGTACCCAGCGAAGTGTAGCCTCTGAGCGCGGGGGCCGTCGGTGCTCGGCTGATCCGAACGGCTCCCAGACACAGGCGGATCCGCTGGGGAAGGTCCGTCCGTTGCTGTCCCGATTCAACGCCGGGTGCCGGTCGCTGAGGCAGCGGGGGGATTACGCCGTGGACCAGTACCCGCTGGCTCTGACCGGGAAGCTTCACGACAACAGGCCCTCGCTCCACTGCACCACGTTGATGGGGCTCACCGGCTTGATCGCGCACGCGGATCTCGAACTGGACCCTTCGGAGACGCGGAACGCGATGGAGGAGACGGTCCCCGAAGGGAGCACGCTGTTCCTCTGTAAACAGGAGCTCTCCACCCCGGCCACGCTGGAGCGCCTCTCAGCTGCCGGGATCCACGGCGCCGGCAGGGTGGGAGGAGCCCGGGGACAGGTCGGGGACGAGTTTGTGAGCTCCGACGGGAAGCTGATGCTGCGCCGCACGCACTGCGGCTTCCTGCTCTCCACCGCGGGCAACGGCCAGAGGAACATGCTGTCGCTCATCGACAGCTTCGAAAAGGCCCAGATATCCGCCCGCCTCGTTAGGGATTTGCAAAATCTGTACTCCTCCCCGCTGACGGTGTCTTCGCCGGCCGCATGGCCCCAGGCGGTCCTGTGGCACCTCGCGGACGTGGCCCTGGTGAACTCCTGGCTCCTGTACCGGCGGGACCACGGAGCGGCGTCCGCCCCTCTCACGCTGATGGCCTTCAGACTGGAGGTGTCCAAGGCTTTGATCCTCTCCAGCGGCTCCGACGCCCAGGACTCCATCCCCCCTCAGCCTCCCGAGGAGAACGCTCACCGCGCGACGAGCGAAGCCCCCAGCCCGGTGCTGCTGGGGGAGAGCCCCCTGCCGGACGCGGCGACGCGGTACGACGGCTCCGGCCACTGGCCCGAGCAGCTGGCGGAGGGAGAAGGAGGCAGGTGTCGCTTCGGCGACTGTCAGAGAACGTCGCGGGTGCTGTGCCTCAAGTGCTGCGTCTTTCTTTGTATCTCGCGCAACCACAACTGCTTTTTGAATTTTCATAATCAAGAGAGTCTGGGAAAGGAGCAGTGAGGCTGTCTTCAATTAATGTGTTTTTTTTTTTTTTTTTTTAAAGATCTCTGGCTCTCTGATTTAGAATGTACCGTTGTTACCAAGAGAAAACTGCTCCTCCATCCCTACATTTTCTACACGAGGACTTTTACTGACAGTGCCATGGCTTTATCGAGGCTGCTGCAGTGCAGTTTGTGCTCCGCTCCGCTGGGCCTTATGTAACGCGCTGGGCAGTTGTAAATAGAAATTTGCTTTTAGATGGACTTTTAAAAAGAAAAAGACAACTTAACCGTTCACTGTGTTCAGGAGGTTTTTTAATTGTAATTATATTTTTTACATTGTCTAGTTTTGAGTCCACGATGAACTTATTTTCAATTCCATGAATTTCAGTGTTATTTATTCCAAGTTCCAAATCCAATAAAAAGCAATGGAGTGAAAAAAGTCTGTCCCTGTTGATTTAAAGCTTTGAACATCACAGCCACTAATATCCTTTGTCATGTTCAAATTGTTGTCTTGTTTCTGCCCCTGAAACAAACAAACCTCCCAGTTTGGGATTAATAAAATGCTACTTTTGTACTTTATTCTATACAGCAAGCCAGTACACTTCAACAGTCAGTACAAGAGCATTCATAGACTTAAATAAATAAATAGATAAATGTGGTGAAATAAACATAATAAATAAATGACCATGCCATGATTGGGCTTTGCTTCACAATCCTCTAAGGGCTGCGGTTAAAGCTGGTTACCTCTGCTCTCTTTTCAAGTACTTTTTCCATCCACTCAACTTTCCATTAATATTCTTGGATACTCAGTCTGTGAACATCCAGCTTCTTCAGCAATTACCTTTTTGAAGCGTACCGGCCTTGTTTAAGGCGTCAGTGACTGCTGGACGGTCTTGTGTAATTAGCTTTTTCCAGAAACAAAATGTTGGGTTTTCATTAGCAGTAAGCCGTGATCGTTGGTTAATGGAAGTACGATTCTGTAAAGGTGTCGCTGTGTAATCGATCTGCATAAATAAGAGGATTAACCTTTTGAACTGAAATTCTGAAATAGATTAACTTTTTGCCTCTATTTATTAGGTCTCTGCCGGTATATATGACGTCATAAAACTGAACAACAGAAAAGGCTAAAGGGAATTCAGCCATCATTGTTAACCGCAGTAGTTTTCTAACTATTGTCAAAATGTATTTTATGAAGACCCATCCTAAGGAGAAATAATTTTCTAATGACTAGTTAATAGAGATGGCGCTATTCAAATATACTTGTCATAAAAGTTCACTTAGCAACATATAGGACAATAAGAGGATGAAAGGCAGATCGTGGTTATGATGCAGTTGTTTTGCAGTATATTGAAATGGAGTTTATTTAAATAGCACAATCACAAAACTACTGTCATTTGACCAGTGCTTTTCACATAGGTTAGGGAAGAAAAGTAATATAGAAACAATCCAAATACAGCACATAATTCCCTAAATAAAAAATATAAAAACCCTGCTTAACTTGAATTAAGAGTGAAAATAAACCTGCTATTATCCTTTGAACCAGAACGGCTCCATCGCCCCTGGTATTAGTTCTCCGCTGAACATGAATCAAACTTCCTTCCAAATGATTAACTGTGCGTCGCACGCCATTGTAATCTGTGGTGGGGACTTCAATGTAAGATTAAATCCATCTGAAGATGCATCTAACCAGTCCATAGTCTGTAGCAACATAGGTAAAAAGATTAGGATGTTGAAAGAACTGGGGATAAGTCACATGTGGCGTGAACTAAACCCCCAAAAGAGGGACTACACATTTTACTCAGCAGCCCATCATTCCCAGTCAAGAATTGTCTATTTTTTCATGTACAACAAGGATGTAGGACAGATAAAAAAAAAAAATAGGTTCTTATCCAGGGACCTGTCCCGATTCAACTTTTCAGACAAATATTTAAAGATAATTCAGGAACTATACTACAAGCTTACTGGTAAAATCAGGATTAATAGGAGACTATCTGTGGAAATAAAAATAGAACAAGGCTGTAGACAAGGATGCTCTATGTAGCCACTATTATTGGCCATATTTGTTGAACAAGGCAAAACTGTGTTTCAAGGAATTGATAAATTGACGTCCAGATTTATTTGGCAAGGGAAACGGCATAGGAGTAGATTTAAAACTTTACAGCTGGCGTAAAAATAAAGGAGGCCTTTCACTCCCTGATATGAAAAACTACTACCAGGCAGCACAAATAAACCCATTAGTGGAAATGTGCAGTCCATCTTACACAGCAAAATGGAAAGAAATTGAATGTACAAGTAATTGTTTCTCTTACAGCAGGCCAGCAATTAGTAATATAGAGTTTAATAAAAGCTTTTAAAGAACTTAGGCCATGCTTTGAAACAGCCTTTAAGACATGATCAACATTTGTTAAAAAGAAAATAAAGAATACTGTATACCGATTGGATGGATGGCATATGACCAAGATTTTACTCCAAATATAACAGATAACACCTTTTACAAAATGGATCTGAAATGGCCTGGTAAAATGTAGTGATCTTTATCATTAATGCTATCTGAGGAAATTTCCAGATAACAAACAGAGGTATGGCCTTGATGATAGAGACTTCTTTTGATTGTTTTTTTTACCAATCAGGTACTCTTAGAAAAAGCAAACTAAGACGATCCAAATAAGCCTTTTGTTGGTATTTTAAATATTTTTGTAAAATCATTTCAGTCAGACGGCATTACCAAATTATCTAAAAATGTACTGTGAATTACAAAACCTGGAAGGAGAAGATGCATTATACATCAACGGAGGCCAGTTATGAAATTCACATTGAGGCATGAAGTTAAATATCTTGAATCACTGTTGGAAATTACCATCCTCACTGACATACAGGGAATTTGCCTGGAAGATTGTTATACGCTTCTTCAAAACACCAGCTCAGAAAGGCAGAGATGCAGGTAATCCATGGTGGATGTCATGTGGATGAGGCCAATATTGACCTGTATTTTGAAACTTTGTTCCTGGGAAAATGAACGGGGTAAAGAGCTTTCACAAAACATTTATGTTTAATACAATTCTAGTTGCCAACAAAAAAGAAATCACTTGGAAATGAACAACTGATGAAACACCTACTTTAAAAGACTGGATAAATGTGATTCAGGACATTCTTCAGATGCAGGTATTTGCATTTAAACTGGAACAAGAAAGATTTGAAGAATTTTGGACATTACAGTGGAATTTCATGAACACTAGACCTGAAACTATTAAAACAAAGTGTTAGCCGTTGTCCTTCAGCTACTCAGTTCTGTTTTAATCATTTGTTTTATTGTGTTGAGGTATTGCTTCAATTACACTATGTGAACAGATGAAGCACATCTTCACTATTTCTACATAAAACAATTTAATTAAAAATTGTTTTTAACTATACTCTCGTCATTTGCATCTGATATTGATATGTCTGAGTTTAGTCAGTTTAGGTAATAATTTATTCTTTGTCATAAATTGGATTTTTAATACATTGTATGGAAAAAAACGAATCATTTCCTATTTATATTACATTTTTCAGTAAAAAATTGATGATTAATAGCCATGTGTTCAAATGTGTGGGACACAAAAAGCATAGCCTTTCACTTTTATTGCATTTATTAAAAGTGAAATCTATAAGTTTTAAACATGGCGGCCATTATGGATTTTGAGGTTGGCGAAAACTCGTTTTATTTCTCTCTTGGACTTTCTTTCTTATTTGCCAACTTGCAGCAGGTTAACTTAAAAAAAAATAAAATACATGAAAATGTATACGAATGTTTTTTGTGACAACAAACAGAACTCCTGTTGTAGAGCAGGTTTAAAATGTCTTGACAGTATGATGTGAGGTTGTACCTGTTCTAAAATAACTGATCATAATTTACATCAAACACTTGTTGCCACTGTTGTGCAAACTCAAAATGAGCCCGTTCATAAAAACACAAACTGTCAGTGCAAAAATAACTTTGTAATTGGTCGAAAAATAATCTAAATGATATTTAACCTGAAGATAAACAGTGCTGGATCCTTTGGCGGGACATATAAAAATCAAAATAAAAAAATACTTTTGAACTTGTTTTGGGTCACGTGACTTAGCGTAGGCCATAGATACACAAAACGTAGATTTATTTTTCATTTTTAAAGATTTTGCAGCGTATGCCCAATCTTTTCCCAAAGTGTTTTTGGAGTTTGTAATTTTTTACACTCGGCTACATGTGTATTACCATTCCATGTAGTTAAAAATAATATAAAACAGAATTTGTTGCTGCTCAGCAAATAACAGGAGAGTTATTTGGGTTTTAAATGTTGCGGTTAGCGATTCAGACCGTTTTCTGCGCTGTAACTTCAGCTCATCTCTGTTTTGATACTTTGTTCTTTTGTTCCTAATCATAATCTAAACATCGACCACCCCGAGGAGTCCAGGCGGCGGCCATCTTGGCCGTCCCATCACGCCTCCCAGCAACGCTCAGGAGGAAGTGCGCGATCTATCGGTTGTACTTCTAGGGTCAGCTCTCTCAGTCAAACTAGCTTCAAAGAGCGGTTAGAGGTAACGTCCTCATGTTTTTAGCACAAATATCGTATTCATTCACTAGTATTAGTTTGTTGTATTTGCACAATGCGCTCCAAATTGGCTATCGGGCTGTAAGCGGTGTGTAAAAATAATTTGAAACTCTGCGTGAACAGACTCGAAGTCTGCGGATCTTTTTTTTTTTTGAATGGCAGGAGTGTTGTTAGCGCTAACTAGCCGCCGTTAACCCGCTCAACTAGTCTGCTGCTTTGTTTCCACCATTAGCTATCTGCACATAGCCTACATTAAAGCGAAATTAACCCGATAACTCAGCGGGTTGGTTTTGCTGTCTAGACATAGGATGGGTTTGGAAATATGTGGCGTTATAATCCTCAATGTGGTGGACTAGCATGAAGCTAGTTAGCTTAGCATAGCTGGCGGCCTTAGCGTTACGTTCAACGTCAGCTCCAGCAACAACTTAGCCAGTCCTGGCTTAAATGTTAAATACGTATCTGGTTATACATGCTGTAGAGTCTTTAAAAGGTTTTTTTTAACCTTATATTAACTTAATGAGTTTTTTATCTTAATTTTTTATTTATTCATAATTTCAGTTTGTGTTTAGGGACGTCTGCTGTTAAAGAAACGCTAGTTTTGCAGGCAGTGTTAAATCTGTTGGTGTTTTTTTGTTGTTGTGGGAATCCAGGAAGGCTGTGTCGCAGCAGCATCCCAGGATGGACTCAGACATTTTGAACATAGAGGAGATAGTGATGGGTCAGGCCTTGCCAGACCCACCACCAGAGGCCCCCCCTGAAAAGCCAGCACTGCCTCACAAACCCGCCTTTCTGAATGGACCTCCAGCTCCTTCTGTCCAGACCTGTAAGTGCTCCAAGGGGACCCTCCCCTCCCACAGTTTGAACCGGGTTGGTAGCACCAGCAGAACCCTAAACGTGTTTCTGTGTGTGTGTGTGTGTGTGTGTGTGTGTGTGTGTGTGTGTGTGTGTGTGTGTCTTTCAGATCAGCATGAGAACCTGCAGTGCTTCCAGTGCTTCATCACCTTCTGCAACGCCAAAGCAAAGGAGAGACACATGAAGAAGAGCCACAGGGAGGAGTACAAACAGCAGCTTCAGCAAGTAGGTTTTCACAGCTCATTCATCTTTTATGAGATCAGTGGCTTTCAGTCGAAGTATTTGTCAGAATTTGTTTCTATTTTGGATCATTTAAGCGAGTGTTTTTGTTGTAATCTTCTTACAGTGATGAATAGCTAAATAGGGGACTATTCTAAGTCCATTTCTTGTATCTGTAAAAAAATAAATAAACCTTCATCGGAGAGTTTGTTGAATTGTTGCGATATTTAATAAAACTGTTTTCGTTGTTGTGGGTTTTCACACAAGTTGAGGGAAATAAAGGCTGCAATATTTCACCTTTTTTTAAAATGCCATTGCTTTTTTTAAGATTTCACCTACACACGTGGTCTAACATAACTATTTATGTTTCTAGCAATTGTTTTACATGCATTTTATTTAAGTTTCCCCCCCCCTTCTTTTGGTGTAATTTGGGACATATTTTCCTTTCGGTCGGGGTACAAGAGGAAGCCGTTTAGCCCTAAATGCTTTTAACTTCTCTGCATCTTACCTCTGCCCAGGGAAACACACTGTTTACGTGCTACGTGTGCGACCGCACGTTCCTGTCGTCCGAGGAATTAACGCAGCATCAGCCGACACACAGCAATGACGACAAGCCTTTCAAGTGCGTTCACTGCAAGGAGAGCTTTAAAACGTTCTCTGAGGTGAGTTGTGTTTTTTTTTTGTTTTTTTTTATTTATTTCAAAAGAGCTCTCAAATGTTAAAATGGGAAGTGTTTAAAATAACATTTCCCACATATCAATATCCCTTGCTGTTTTCACTCGTTGCCAACGTTAGGAGCTTCCATGTATTTCTGTGGGATTTTGTTTGACAGGCCAACACAACATAGTGCGTCGTAGTAAAGTAGATTCAAAAGCACACGTTTCAAAAGGTTGTTTCTAAATAAATTTAAAAAAAATTATATGTTGAAATAAATTCCTAGTAGGTAGAGCGCACCTGTGTGCTGTTCTGTGAAGGCCTCAGGCCTGTTGGGGAACATTAGTGAAGGAAGCGGACCAAGGATCACTGCAGACCGGTCGAGGAGAAAGTTTTTAGTAAAAATGTAAAGCAGGGTTTTAGTCATAAAACAATATGTTGAGATCTGGAAAATAATCAGTTTATTCTACCATCCAAAAACGGGCATGTAAGGTCATGACTCCAGACCTGCCAAGATATGGCCGCCCACTCAAAACGACGGGGCGGACTGAGAGAGGATTAGTTATGTGATGACTTTGGAGGAGCTGCAGTGATTGGCTCCTCAGGTGGGCTTCACGACAGAGCAGCTATTGGTTGTACTCAACAAACCGGACCTTTACAGACGAGGAGCAGGAGGAAAGCCATCAGGATTTTCGCCATAAGCAACGCAGGGGACACAGCACAGGGGATAAAGATGCTCTGAATGAATGGGATCAAAATGCAGCTTTGTGGTTTATATGCCTAATGCCGTGTGTGGATTAAAAGCAGAACTCGCCACCTTCACTGTTAAACATGGTGGTGGCAGAATCATACTGTGGAGAAGGCTTTTCTGATTCAGCTTTAGCTAGTTTGTTGTGCAAAGTTGGTAGAAACATATTCCACCAGACCCGAGATTCCAGATCACTTACTCACGTGTCCTATTGTTCTCTCAGCGTAAAAGCTCACAGTACATTAAAGTTTGTGGTTGAAACGTGACAAAATGTGGAAAAGATAAATTGGCATTAATGCTTCTGGAATGAGCGGTGTATCAGTGTTTGTTCTCAGTACTGGGGTGTAAAATGTTTATACTCTGACCCTTCGCAGCTCACGTCCCACAGAAGACAGGTGTGTCCGGAGAAGCTGCTGGTCTGTAAAGATTGCGGCCAGACCTTCCGCAGTCCCGGGCTGCTGCGCACTCACCGCCTGACCCAGCACCCCCGCCCCGACGAGCCCGCAGAGCAGCCGGAGGACCCGTCCAAACCTCACCGCTGTAAGAAGTGCGGCCAGGGATTCGAAGCAGAATCAGAGCTGCAGGCGCACCAGGAGAAGTACCCCGAAGGCCAGCAGTGCAACGGCAGCACTTCCCCCGTCAAGAAACGGGGTCGCCCGGCCAAAGCCGAAGACCCCGCGGCTTCCGAGAAGAAGGGAAAGCGGAAAAAGAAAGACGAGGAGGAGTCGTCCGAGGAGGCGGCGAAGGCCGGCGGCGCGGCAGAGCCTGCTGCTGCTGCACCTGCTGCGCCGGGTGGAGCAAAGCGCGGCCGTCCTCCTAAAGCGGCGGCGGCGGCAGAAACGGAGGATAAGAAAGGTTCGGAGGACGACGGCCAAGCGAAGGAGAAGAAACCAAAAGACGAGCTGCCTCTTAAGATCCCGTGTTCGGTGTGTGACATGACGTTCCCGGGCCTGGCGCAGCTCCGCGCTCACAAGAAGGAGAAACACACCCCACGCAAAGCCCATCCCTGCGAAGAATGTGACGAGAGCTTTGGCCGAGCCGACCAGCTGGAGGCCCACATGTCGCGGGCCCACGCCGCCGGCCGTCTGTCCTGTCCCACCTGCGGCAAGAGCTTCAGCCGGGAGCGCACCTTGCAAGCTCACCTGAAGAGCCACCCGGAGGAGAAGGCCGAAAACCCGGACAAGTCCGGCGCCAACAGATAATTTAGCCCGCAGAAAGTTTGTGCTTTTTCAGTCCTTTTAGTCCTGAATTGTCCCTTTCTTTTAAATTTGGGCGACGTCAGAGTCTGAACGATGTTTTTAAACAAAGTGGGAACGGTTTGGAGAATCGGGTTTTAGCAGGTTGTTACTTTTAAAGCCGCGTTTGATTATGAGCCGCGGAAGTCTGACATCTCATGAGTTGACTAACCAAGTTTTAAACGCATCTCTTACTCTGCTCAGCTCAGTTGTATAAAGAAGCAGGTTTGGTTCTCTTTTAAATGAATTTTGGTTGTTTTTAGTTGAAGGTGTGCGCTTTTGAATTTATTTTGGTATTTTCAGTTGATTTACTCACTTTGTGAGGGATTTTATTTGTAAGTTTGTTTTTCATTTTTGCCCCCCCTCCCCAACAGATGTAAGTACATACTTTTAATAATTAGATGCCTTGTAGAAATACTATGTGAACATCCGACTGTTTAAAAGAAATGTGTTATGTACAGTTTCTGTTTTCATTTTGGTTCATTTTTTGCTTCTTACCTTTTTAAATTAAACTTTAATGACAGAGAAATGTTCTGTTTTGCCATGAAAAGACGGTGGCTAAACGCTCCAGATCTGATCTAGAGCGTTTGGCATGTGGGCAGAAAACATCCTTTTATAATCCTGATTTTTCTTTTCCTTCTTCTTTTACAGATCAATTCTTATATTTAGTTTTTCACTTGTTAAAGTAATATTTCCTGTCTTTAAAAAAAAAAAGTTCAAGATTCTCATAAGAAACTGTGTAGATCATGTTACTCACCTGGTTTCTCCTCAATGTGTCTGGACACTGCAAAAAATGAAATAAACAGGCTGTCTCAAAGGGAAGCCACCGATGAAAGACCTGGCCTTGTCTTTGTTTTCAGTTCTGAGTCGCCAATATGTGGATTCATGATAACTTCATAAATATGAGGGTTGCTAAAAACTGCTAGCGTCAAGCAACATGAAGCAGTGCTATCAGACCCTTTTTTATTCTAACAGCTAATCAGAGTTGGCTCTTAGAATCAACACCGTTATGAAAAATCTAACATTTTTGCTGCTTCTCTCATAAGAGGAAAGGTAACTACTTGGTCCTACTGATGAAGACACTTGTAAATGTGAGCATGTGGAAAAGCAATGGAAGATTGTTGTGTTGTTAAAGAGACTATTTAGACATCTCTAACTCAAATTATTACATAATTAGTGTGATCAGACTAAATAACACTGAATAAATATTGTTTAAACTACTTTTTGAGATTTTAGGAACTTTTATTCTAATTATAATAAAACATTTTTCAGAGCTTTCTTTGCTCTAGAGCAACGTTAGACTGAGACAATTGTGAAAGTGGATTCATCTCTCACTTATATATGCTACTTCATTAATATCTGTAGTCACAAATGTTACATTACAAGGACCACCAGAGCTACTGCGGGAGGGGAGCTTGCTGTATATTGGGTCAGAACTTATTTTCATTGAAGGCCTCATGGCTAGAATAAAATGGCAAAAAACATATGGGTCTTTAAAATCATTTTCCAATAACTTAAAAATCATGCCTTATAGATAATCCCTCTGATTATGGGATTGTTATACCTGTATTACATTGTAATGATTTGTGGTGATAGTCTTTATGGCTCTTCTATTCTTTCTAAGTGCCCTTCCTTGAATATTTTTATTTTTTTATTCTATTCTAACACATGTATTCTGATTATAACATTTAGCTGATTCTATGATGGACGTCTTTTTATGTATTATATTTATATTTACTATATTTTATATGGTAGCTACTCTGAGGGACGGCAGATGAAAGCTAACCTTCGTGTCATGTTCTGCAATGTGCATTGTCCCGTGTGGCATGATCATCGCCACCATTTGAATGTATGAAAAGCTTTTAAATAAGGTTTGATTGACTGATTTAAAAGCACGATATTATGACAAGTCAAACTGAGCAGCCATACGTAGATTCTTTCAATGTTTCTGAAATGATTGCGGTACAATTAGTATTACTGATATATTGTTGGAGTTTATCTTTTTTCCCCCAATCTTTCTAAATCAGATCAATGTTTTTTTTTCTCTCTCTGTGAATGTTTCTGATTATTCTGCACGAATGGGCATGGCTTTGGTAACATATGGAGTGACATAGGGACCTTGCTAAGGACACCATCCATGCGAGTACTGTCGCCGACAGCTACAAACGCAAATCTGCAACAGAACGAAGACAAGAAAATCAAGTTGTTCCACCGGCTCAAAGTCCTCAACCTGACAGAAATTGTGTGGTGGGGTCTTGAAGGAGCTGTGCATCAAAGAACGCGCCTGCAAATTGTTTTGTAGAAGAGTGCCAAAAATTCCTCCATAATGAGGGGAGGCTGATGACGCCCCACAGAAAATACCTTCTTCAAGTTAATCACCTGTAAAGGTGATTCAGCGAGCTGACGAGTCGTGGCCTGAAGCTTTTTTCCGTCGTGGCAACCGTTTACGGTATTGCATGTAGAGTCTAATTCAAGCTTTCACCTGTAGTGTATTATTTAAAGACTTAGTCATGAAAACTGGGTTCTTTATATGTACTTGAAAAGACGCACTTTTCTAAAACTCTCGAACATCATATTTCAAAGTACCACGAGGATATTAGGTTGCTCTTCAGCTCTTCAAACTTCAAACTGCAAGGCATTTGTTGGGAAGAAATCCTTAGCATCAAGTTAGTGTGCACTATTCTGACTTAATATTGTACAACAGTGTCATACTTAATGTTCTTTTGCTGAAATCGTATTAGATTACAGCGATCAAAGTTATGTGAAAATGTGCAGAACTTGGTGAGTTTGATCCGCATATATTACAGTGAATTGTTTATCCAGTTGTTCCATGATTTAAAACCTCAGGCCTTGATTAAGGGTCACACTTTTGCATCCAGGGGCCCCTACTGAATATTTCAAAAGCGTTTTCTCAGCTGATGGATTTGTTGTTGTGTTTGTGGAATCACTGAACAAAGTGGTGAATGCTGTTGAAGTTGCTGCAAACAATTCACATGGTAGGAGCCCACTTTTGATCCAGTGGAGGGATATTCTGCGGGTCTCGGGTTTACATGTATTTTAATGCTTCTGATTGTAAATTGTAATAAGGATGGTAATGAGAAAGTATCCATTCCTTGTGTTTTAAATCAACCTGGAGCAACACAAAAAGCTTTTATTATTTGTGAAATAAAACTTTACTCGCTATTGCTAATGTTGTGGAGTGTTTTGTTGCAGGATTGGATCAATAAACCAAATGCCGCTTTGAACATCTTAGCGGGCACTCTTGAATCCATCCAAAAACGGAAAGAGTACGGGTCAAAATCTGCTAAGATATGGCAGTCCACCTTTACTGAGCATTTATCAGAGAAGCAACCTGGAGGGCCATGGTCTCCCTGGAGGAGCCAGTGAGCCACAGCTCAGGCGGGAGAATCTGCTGACCGGACAACTATTAGTTTTGCACTCTGAAAATCTGACCTTTATGGAACAACGGCAATAAGACAACTACAAGCACAGCCCCTGTGTGGTTTGCCATTAACCATGTAAGGGACATGGCAAACATATGGGAAAAGGGGTTCTGATCAGATGAAAGCAAAAATCAATGTTTTGGCCAATAGCTGACTGCATTATTCTCACTGTGACACAGTGCAGTGGCAGCATCATGATGTAAAGACAGGAAGACTAGCTGGCAGCCGGGCAGCCCTAGAAGAACATCTGTCAGAGACTGCAAGAGAATTGGAACTTAAAACTGAGCTTGACCTATTCAATAAAAATCAGTCTCTAGAGGCGCAAAGCTGGGAAAATGCGTACGACAAGAGCTTTACGGCAGTAATGGCATCGATGGTTGTACAAAGCAATGATTCAGGACTCCTGAATGCAAATGCACACCTAGTGATGCTCAACGTTTCATTTATGAAATGAAATCCCAATAAAATACACAAAAATTATATTATTGTCAAACATTATAAAATAACGAATCATTTGACAGTTTTTCATACCTGCATTGATTGTCATGTTCAGGGCCGGATTATCCATAAGGGCCAGTGGGCCAGTGCCAAGGGGCACCAACCATGGGGGGGCACCACATGACACATGCTTTAAAAATATATTTTTCATAAATTGTTATATTGTTTACTTGAAATTGTTGAAAGACCATGCATTATTCGTTTTATGAACACTGATGTCACAATAATAATAAATGATAAATAAATCAAGATTTTTTTTATTTCAACATTTTAAAATTAGATATTTGAATATTGATCACTGCTCATATGACTACATGTAGTTGAGTAAATTAGCAAATAGTAAATTACATTACAGAAATCCCCTTGATTATGTCTGATGTTTTTCACCGGAGGACAGCACGGGTAAGGGGGGGGGGGGCTTTGAGGTATAGTGCCCAGGGGCACCACATTGTCTTAATACGGGCCTTGGCATTTTAATATACAAGAATATATATAACTTGTGTTTTTATGCGTGAAAACAGAAAGCCCCGTGCCGCTGTAATACCACTCCACACCACTAGGGGTACCAGAGAGCGCATGCGCAGCTTTCCCCTCCTGGCGCTGCTTCGTGTGTTTGCCTTTGTTGTCCTGTGGTCGCGGTAGATCATGGAGGCAGGTGAGCTCTGTCGGCTCGCTGCTCACCGCTGAGGTTTCGCGCCGCGCTGGCGGCTGGTTTTTGGGTTTTCTCCTCCCCCTTCTGCTCCGCACGGCATGTTTTGGGATCTGTTGGGTTTAAAGAGAGCCAGCATCGCAGGTGAAGGCTGCAGACGTACGCCGAGCCGCCACCATCATTCCTGCCAGGTGAGCCGACGGAGCGGCAAGGTGTGTCGCTTAAAGGAGTTTCGGTCCAAGTTAAAGCCAGCGCTCACGAAGAAGAAGAGGAGCCGCTAAAGGTGAGCTTTGTTCCGTGAAACCGGCGCGCTCCTTGTCCACCGGGGGGATAACCCAACGCTCCTCTTCCACAGCCATGTCCGCCGAGCCTCCCAGCGGCATCCTGCTGGCAGACCCGGGACCAGGGGACGTCCCGCCGGAGGAGGACCCTCCATCGGGGCGAACCCGGGCGGAAAAGGCACTCCCGCACCCCGCGGCGGCTTCCACGGCGGACGGACGGCAGAGGAGGAGGCTCAGGAACGGACAAGAAGCGGCCAACGGGGCTGCTGCACCTCCCGCAGGGTCCGCTAAAAGCGACCGCTCCGAGGAGGCCCCTCAGCCGGCGGCCAAGGAGGGACAGAAAGACCCCCGGGCGGAGACCGCGGACGCCCGGCAGGAGGCGGACGACGACGACAACGACGACTCGGACGACAGCGACGTGTCCGAGGTGTTTGAGGAAGAGTTTGACGAGGAGGAGGATGAGGAGGACGAGGAGGAGCTGAGCAACGGTGAGGCTGGAGGGGATGTCCACATGCAGGAGGTCATCAGACATCCTGATGAGATGCTGATTTACAGATGTTTACTTGTGATCTCTTTTTAAAAGCTCTGAGTTTATCTGCTTTCTGGGGATCGCTCATTACTACAGATGAAACCGAGAGATAAAGTAAAGTCCACCAGCTGGTTTCTCCCTTAGTGGCTCTCGGTATTTGAAAATAAATTGACGTTTTTGCTGTGTGGACTGTAATAGTCTTCTAGGAAGAAAATGTCACGTGCAGCAAGAAGGTCCTGGGTTCGAGTCCCATCTTTGCCCTGGGTCTTTCTGCATGGAGTTTGCATGTTCTTCCTGTGCATGCGTGGCTTCTCTCAGGGTACTCCGGCTTCCTCCCACTATCCAAAAACATGACTGTTAGGTTAATTGGTCTGTCTAAATTCTCCTTAGGTGTGAGAGTGTGACAATTGTTGTTTGTCTCTGTGTTGCCCGGCAACCTGTCCAGGGTGTACCCCGCCTCTCGCCCATTGACAGCAGGAACCAGCACCCCTCGTGACCCCAATAGGGATAAGGGTGTTAGATGATGGATGGATATTTCAGCTAAAGGGAATAATTAATGCACGCCTTCAATAATAGGACTGTCTATTTGGGTACAGCAGGGAGTGGAGGATCTTGATCCATTTAGTTCTAACTCAGAATGGTTTGTTTACTGTTAAGCTACATTTGTGACTTTCTTCTTCTTCTTTGTCCCCCCCCCCCCCTCTACAGATCAGCTTCATTCCGGCGACTACCGCTGCAGCGTCTGCGGCCTCCAGCTGCCCTCCAAGTTTAAGCTCCAGGACCACATGAACCTGCACACGGGGGCGCGGCCCTACTGCTGCGCCGAGTGCGGCAAGCGCTTCTGTCAGATCTACAACTACCGGCTCCACCTGCGCACGCACGCCAAGGCCAAGGCCGAGTGCCACTGGTGTCGCATCTGCCTGACGGGCTTCTCCTCGCAGGAGGAGCTGAAGGGCCACCTGTCCCGGACGCACTTCGAGGAGCAGTTCTACGAGTGCGACCTGTGCAAGCGCGTGTTCGCCTCGCTGAAGGAGTGCGAGAGCCACGTGCAGCTGCACAAGTGCATGGTGAACATCGTGTGCGAGACGTGCGGCCGCAGCTTCCGCACGGAGAAGTCGCTGGCGCGGCACAGGAAGAAGCGCTGCCTGCGCAGCTTCAAGTGCACGGACTGCGGCGAGACCTTCGCCAAGAAGAACGCCCTGCTGAAGCACAGCTTCTCGCACCTGGGCCTGCTGCCGTACACCTGCATCCGCTGCCGCTGCCACTTCCGGCTGGCCAAGCTGTACCGGCAGCACAAGTGCGAGCCCGAGCGCATCCACTGCGTGGCGTGCCTGAGGGAGTTCCCCAGCCAGGAGGACTTCCAGCGGCACAAGAAGGACACGGGCTGCTGGGGCAACCAGGAGCCCAGCCAGAAAACGGACGAGATCCGCTGCTTGGAGTGCGGCCAGAGGTTCGACACCTCGGAGGAGCTGAAGAAGCACGCCGGCGCCCACCAGCGGGTGCTGAAGTGCGCCGAGTGCGGCAAGGGCTTCCGCTCGGCGCTGCTGCTGATGTCCCACATGGGCGGGCACGCCGGGCAGTCGCCCTGCTTCTGTCAGAGCTGTGGGCTGGGCTTCCCGCACCAGCAGAACTACGACATCCACCTCAAAACCTGCGGGCAGACTCCGCCTGCAGTAAGTGTCGGACTTTTAATCTGGTCTACTGGTGTTAAATTGGGTTTATACCTTCCTGTCAGGTTTTTTTTTATAACCAATCAGGGTTTGCAAATAACAGAACAGTTGACTCGCACATGAGCTTAAGTGGCGTTCTGTGATTCACCACAGGGTGCAGCATGACAGTTTCACTCTCCTGGGGAAGCTCTCCACAAGGTTATCAGGTGTTTATGGGCAGTTTTGACCAATTTTCCCAGAAGCACATTGATGAGGTCAGACACTGATGTTGGACCAGAAGGCCCGACTCTCAGGCTGTGTCCTTTTGGGTTGGGGTAGGACTCTGTAGGCCAGTCAGGGTTAACTAAACTCGCTGATTCGTGTTGTTACGGACCGTGCTTCGTGATCTGGTGCACGGCCATGTTGGCAGAGGAAGGAACCATCTCCAAACTGGTCCTACAAAGTTGGGGGCATTGAGCTGTCCAAAGTTTCTTGGTGTGCCGAAGCGTTCAGAGGCCCTGTCTCTGAAACCACGGGCCTGAGCTCAGCACCTCCGCTCTGTCAGTTTACGTACCCCCCCACCCCTTAACGGCTTAATCGCCGTCGCTCCAAATCACTTCCACTTTATTATGACTCCCCTGGCAAGTTGTCTGTGTAATATTTAGGAAGAGGGAAATTTCACGACTGGGCTTGTTACACAGGTGGCGTCTTGTCTCAGAAGCTACGCTGGAGAGCGACCCGTTCTTTCTCTGATGTCTGTAGAACCGGTCCGCAGCCTCGGAGCTTGATATTTATACAGCTGTGGGCGTATAACTGGAACACCTGAGTTACGTCATTTGGTTGGGAGAGTAAATACTGACGGCAATATAGTGTCTGTCATTCTTGTACATGTGGCTCACTGTCACACTTGTGTTTGTTAGCGGAGGTTTAGAGCAGCAGCTTTGGGCGATCTTCTTTATTCTGTGCATCCAAACCGTCAGAGTAAACACGTCATCCTGTCTCGTTGACATTTCCACCTGTGAATCTGTCCTCCTCTTCCTGGTAGACGGCAGCAGGTTCTTTATCATGAATGTCTCAGTATGTTTGTCCGCTCAGTCTAGGGCTGGACAATAATTCATTAACAATATATGTCGATCGACAGATGTAAAAAAAAAAAAAAGATATTTGAATTGTTGTTTTTCTTCCTTTTGCGTTCAGCCATGTAGGTTAATATATATTACAGGTACTACATCCAACCAAGCAAAATCGGAAACCGAGGAATGCTCCAGCACTAAGCTCCGCCCCCTTCAAAGGATTCAACGTTTAGCTTAGCACGCGCGTTCTTTTTTTTCATTTTTAAAAACTTGCAGTTTTGGTACAAAGTTGCTTGAATAAAGGGTTGAGTTTGAATTCAGTGTTTGTGAGTTCTGTATCTAAAATAGGTCGCTGAGCGACAGCATAAAATGTCCAGGGCTGCACTTAAGATATGTTTTGAATTTGTTGATAATTGTCAACATCGATCAATAGGATTTCTATTTTATCGATTTTTATTTATTTATTTATTTTTCCTATACCGTCCAGCCCTAGTTCAGCCTCCCTTGGAGTGTGAACAGCAGCTCCACCCCATGATGTTCCCACCTCCGTACGCCGTGCCGTTTGACCTCCGTACGCAGTGTCTACTCCGGGGTCTAAACGAGTTACCTTTCCGGTCTTGTCTGAACAGATTACATCGTCCCGGTGCTTCGTAGGCGTGTTTATATGTACGGCAAACTTTAAACGTGCTTTAAGCTTGTTTTATTCTTTTTTTCCTTCAGCGGTGGAGTCTTGTGCGGTGAAGGTGTAAACAGGCCGTGGTGGTTGAGCGTTTTGTTGTTGTTTCCTTCGACCTGCTTATTCCAGGCCTCTCTGAAGCGCGCCACACGGGGTGCCTTGGTGTTATAAAATAATTAAACTCCTCTTTCTGAAGTCAAACCCAAGCCATCGGCACCGAGTCCGCTCGGTGGTTTTCTGCCCACCACGACATGCTTCCTGCAGGGTGGGCTCACCCGGCTGATGTTCATTTGAACTCAGCGGCAGGAAGGCTCTTAAACTACTTTCTTCCTGTCATTGCACTTTCTAACACATAATTTATGGAAATCTGTGGGTTTGTTTGCTTTGCGTTTGTGCTCTGGATGGGTTGTTACACGTGGTGAGCACTGGTCAGTCACACTTGTACAAACACATCTACATAGAGAGCTTCTGGTGTGTTAAACGCCTATTTTAAGGCATCAGGCGTATTTTTTTTCTCTCACAGGGAGCTGAGGGCACAAACGGACGAGAAGAGAAAGTCTCTGTTCTGCTTATAGGTCTGGTTTATAGTGTCAATATTAATCATGGTTCCTCATTTTCAGTGCTGGCTCTTTCCGTTCTCTAGTTTTAGAGTTGCTTAACCGTGTTTGGGTTCTAGAAACTCTGTTCCCCGGTTTGAGCTCTGTCACATTTTGCCTCAGTAGAACTTCATGCTTCAGCGTAATTTAATTTCATTACACGCTTGTGAAGGGGATGGAAATATGATACGTGGTTTTACAGATGTTTAAGATGAGAAAGGTTTATTGCAGGTTTTGCATCCAGTCCAGGTTTTGTCAAAGATGTTTTCATAGTGGTGACGCTGCACAAGGTCCGGTTCACTACTTAGCTAAATATCTAAAGGCGATGATTCCTTAGTAACATTTTGCAGAAGTTTTCCTTCCACATGATGTTGCATGATTTTAAATATTAAAATATTATATTTCTCCATTTTTGACCATGAAAAACAAACTACATCTACCTCATTGTAACATTTTTCTTTATTTTCGCACAAAAAAAAAAAAAAACACTTGCGTTTTAGTTTTTTAACCCCAGCCTGCACCGACCAGCGAGCTTAATGGTGACCTAAACCATTAGGCGTCTCACCCCAAACACTCGGAGCGTTTCTACATGATGGCTGTGCTTTGTCTTGTTGCAGGGCGTTCCCAAGAAGCGTCACTCCTCGAAGAGCTCGCTACCCGGGAGGAGAGATGTGAAGAAAGACGCTAAAGCATCCCCTGCAGCCAACACGGGCCCCGGGGCCAACGGCGACGCTGCGCCGGCAGAGGACCCCGGCAGTCCGAGGCCACCAAGGACAGAGACGGCGTCCTGCGACTCCGGCCCGTCAGAGGGACTGTGGACCCTGACCCTGGACGAGAAGGCGCCCCCCGGCATGAACCTAGTCGTGTTTCTTCCCGTCTGTCCGACCCAGAGCGACGAGCTGCCGGTCGGCGCCGTGCGGGCTCCGTCTCTGCTGCCGGGAGTGAACGCCGCGGTGGGAGCCTCGCTGACCCCCTGCCTGGAGCTGGAGCTGGTGACGAGCTTCACGGGGCAGGACGCGGAAACGCCCTTGGACCTGTCCAAAAAGCCCGGCTCCCCTAAACGCGCGCGGTCGGACACTCCGCTCCTTCCGGTGAAGAGCGAGCCGTGCGAATTTGAAGTCTCGGGGCAGGACTCGGCACGGCACGGAGCGGAGGGACACACGGACGCGTGTAGCGCGGCGAAGAGGTGTAAAGTAGAGCCGGCGGTGGCGTCTCCTCTCAGCGCTCACGCGGCGTCGCCTCCTCCTCCGACCGCTGATGCAAAGGCGGCCGCTCCCGGTCCGGACGCCGCTGCGTGGTCCTCCACGTGCAGCCAGCTGACAGAGCGCAGCCCAGAGAAAAGCATAAAGTTGGAAATGGACGTTTAAAGCGAGGAAGAGTAAATCTCCCCCCCCAGCAGAGATCACGCATCGTACGTCGCAATAATAATTCTAGACAGGACCTAGGAATGGCACTTATATTCCCAGTAGTAATAAGTATGGCGTGCACTTGATATAATACATGAAACAGGAACTGTTCTGTCTGTCAGGCAGTTTTATTATAAGGAAGCGTTGTCTTATTTGTTGCTATGATTCATTTGGAGATTTTTTTTTTTGTTGGTGGAGTTTTTGCAGGAAGTTGGCAATAACTAAGTGATGGGCTGTAGGTGAAACGGTGTTCAGGAGAAATGAGACATTCCACCGACGTGTGTCTTTCTGTGTGAACGTGTGTCCCGGCGTGTGGAGCGACGAGTTGTGCTGAATCACTGTCATGAAAAATCTTCTTGGTTCTCATTTCCTGTATATATGTTTGGGTGGAATCTTCTGTCCTTTTTTTATGTGTGTGTGTGTGTATTTTATTTTATTTTTTTATACGACAAACGTCTCAGTATTTAAGAAGTTACAAATGGTACAGGTATTAGGTCACCTTGGGATTTACACTATTTGTGGTATGGAATAATCCAGTTGTACTCCAGTTGTTTTTCAAAGGTGAATAAACGTTTGTTTTTGAAGCGCTGTGCCCTTTTTGTGTCTTGTTTTGAGGTCAGGTGGATCGTGCTCGCCCTCACGCTGGAGCAGGTTCGTCTGTGCAGACCAGCCGTCCCAAGTCGACGTGCTGAGGAATCGGAGGAAAGTCGTTAAAGGGGTCATTGATCGGGTGAAGAGTTTATTAGTGAGATTTTTTTATTTTATTTAAATCTGCAGTAAACATCTCAGGCTTTGTAATTTTGCCTGCCTCTGTTTAGTTCTGGTCCTGGGAGCACTGAGCGAGCAGATCTTATGACTTCAGAGGTCTACGTTGGTCGACAAGCAACTATTGCGCGCTTCATAAACTAATAGCGAAAGTTAAACAGCCGTCATTTTACTAACAGGGAGCCAGTGTAGTTGGTTTGAGGGCTGGTGTGACCTGATCTGTTTACCTGCCGTTGGCTGTGAGTCTGGCAGCAGGGTTCAGGATCTGGAACTACCTGAGTTTATTTATTTATCTTTTTACATTTATTTATTTTACTTGGAACAGTAAGGACACTGCGGTGATCTACTTAAAATAAACACACCAGTTTTTCTGAACAGCATCCCCACCCATCGTTCCACTCCTACCATGCTATGATCAACTGTGTCTTCAAGCTACACTGCAAAAACAGAACTAAAAATAAGTTATAATTTTCTTGAAATTAGTGTATTGGTACTTTATTTGAGCAGGTAAATAACATAATCTGCCAATGGAATAAGATGTTTGCACTTAAAATAGGAAGAACTCGTCTCCATCCACTTATTTCAAGTGCAGTATATCTAACTATCTTATTTTAGGGTTAAAATGACTCTTTCCATTGGCAGATAATCTTAGTTACCTGCTCAAATCAAGGACAAATACACTGATTTCAAGAAAATTTTACTTATTTTTCGTTCTGTTTTTGCAGTGTAGGCCGTAACGAGTTCTAGACCCATCGTTGCAAAACTTCTACCAAGTTAGTGTTAGTTGTTGTTGTTTTACATAAAGAGACATTTTGGTCATAAACCGTCTTTTCAATTATAGATTCCATACCGAAAAAGTAAAAAAAAAGAAAAAAAAAAACAACTGGACTTTTTTTTCCCCCCAAAGTTTGAAGATGTTTTGATTCCTACCCAGAAAGCTTTCTCAATTCAAAAAGTCTGGAGTAGTGTGGAGTTCCAAGCTTTATAGTACTACTAACCAACAAAGGCCTTATAATAGCTTAGATAACATGCAAATATAACCAAAACAGGTCCAGCCCTTAGTAACGGGGAGTTGTTAAGGTCAGTGTTGGTCTACAAATTAGACCGAAACTGGTCCAGTCCTCTGCAATGGGGAGTCGTTAGGGTGGTTATATGCATGGCTTACAGGAACAATGTTTTGATCACCTGTATGGAGGTGAGGATTGAGGTGATAATTGGAAGGAATCAACCCTATAGCAGTGTTTGTAAGTTTTGGAGAGTTGGAACCTAAGTCCTCCTCTGTTTTAAGGTTGTGATTTCTCTCTTAACGCCAATGGTTTCCTTCAGCCCCCTTTCAAATCATCCTAAGCTTTATGGATAGGAAGCGAAACGTCTTCAAACTTATTTTTAAAATATGGTCGTTTTTTTGTTTTTTAACTTTTTTGGAATGACCATGACCTGGATGACTGAGAATCTTCACCAGCATATAGATTACATAAATCTTAGATTGGATGGAAAACATCTAATATCAACCTCTGCTGGGGTTGCATGGTGGCACAGCTGGTAGCCCTTTTGCCTTGCAGCAAGACGGTTGCAGGTTTGAATCCCAGTTTGGGTTATTTCTGCTTGGAGAGTACGATTGCCCTAAAGTGTGAGGGTGTTCATGCTTCTGTCCTGTGATGTACTGGCTGGAGAAAGGCACCACCAAATAAACTTGCTTCGCTTACAACTTTAGTGTCTTTAGAAATTGTATTTATTTCTCCTTATATAGTGTTTCCCTGCTAATCAACACGACTGCTTAGTTCATCTCCTACAATCCAGACCCCTCTTTTAATTGTTTATCAGAGTTGTTTTTCACTTGGCTGTGTGAAAAGTGCTGTACCAAAAAAAAGTTAGAGAAATATTTTCACTGCAGAAACCCTAAACCAGACTCCCACACGGACTCGTGAGTACCTAGAATAAAGGTTCCCACCCACTTCTCTTCTGCACAGAACCGTAACCTGCTGCAGTTTTCACAAGCATCGGTGCCACACGTCAGCTCTCAGATGTGCTGTCAGGGTGTTAATATCTGATTATCATATAAATGCTGCGTCATTTTCCAGTTAGTTAGGAAAAAAGGCAAAGAAATCCAGAGAACATATTCAGTCTTGTCGTTTCCGTTACAGGAGGTATGCGATGAACTGTATGTGGCTAATATTTATTTACTTTATGTCGCCTGATTCAGGCTTTGGGAGCGTTTTTCAGAGTTAATTAGAAGATAGATGGAGCTAAATCCTAGTGTTGAAAGAAAACCAGTTAGAAGCTACAAAAGTAAGACATTGACCCAAAATATACAGCCAGAGCCAGGATGAAACAGGTAAGATCAGAGCATGTTCGTGTGATAGAGTGGCCTAGTCAAAGCCCATGCCTGACTCGACTGAGGGTCTGGGGAAGAAGTCAAATCTGATGTTTATGGACACCTTTTCTCCCATGGGATTCGCCTTGAGTTGTTGGGCCAATTTCTGCAGAGCCCTGGTTTAGATTAGTAAAACTCATAGAGGCATCGAGAAAAGTTAGGGCGCTGTTAAACTATAGACCTGTTCTCGGTCTCCCCAGGTTCTTTTATCTGACAATGTGGTGTTTCTATTGTAGACATCTGTAGTAATAAAAAGACTCTTCAAAAACCGTAAGCATATTTTACCATATTTAATCTAAAAAGGCAGAGCAATGTTCACAGATTCAGCCCTGGGTTCTCATAACAACACAACACAACCGGTACCTGAGAACCTCGTTTGTTCTGACACACAGACCTTAAATAGGAAGCATGTGTCCACCCAATCTTCTTTTTCTTCTTCTTCTTGTGGAGTTTTATGGCGGTTGGCAACAAACTTTAAGTAGCATTACCGCCACTTACTGGTATGATGTGTGGTTCTTAATGGTCTATATATATATATATATATATATATATATATATATATATATATATATATATATATATATATATATATATATATATCAATCTATCTGTATATATGTACCTTAATATTCTACTCATTTATATAATTCACTCCTTCTATAAATCAAATTCTATGATATTATTTAGTTTTCTTTAAATATTGAATAACTATTTGTATATGTTTACTCCCCAAATGCTTCCACAAAATATCTAATAAATTAATCTTTTCCTTAATACGTTTAAACTCTTTCCTCATATATCTTCTCTCTCTTTCATATTTATTGCATTCTATTATAACATGTTCTACTGTTTCATATTTTCCACAATAATCCCATTTGCCGGTATTATGCTTTTGAATTTTATAAAGTGTATAATTAAGTCCTGTATGCCCAAATCTTAATCTTGTTATCACCCTCTCCTCTTTTCTATTTCGTCTTTCATTTCTTCTTTCTCTTACTGTTTTTTGAATTTCATAAAAACCATCTACCTGTTGTGTCCACCCAATCAGGGGCGGGCACAGTATTTCAGCGTTCAGTTCATCACATTGGTGGAAAAGATCATGCTGTAATGCAGACGTGTCCTTGCTGACACATTTTCCACTAATCAGTCATTCTTTCCGGTCTAAGTATGTCAGACTCTTTGCCTTTAGAGTCTGGTATCTGTAATTTCCATGGCAACCGATTTTGCAATCCAATCTCTGTAATCTCATGATCTCTTACAGAGCTAAATACAAATTCAAGCCACACTTTATTGTTTTTATTTTAAAAACAACTACTCTGCCATATCCACGTCTCTTTTTGACCCAGTTACCGTGTTACCTTGTGGCTATCATAGACAAACGTGTCTAAAAAAAAAAAAAAAACAAACTCAATAAAATAGAGCACTTTGAAGTTAATCGGACAAAATCAAAAACAGCAAAAACGCATCCCTGCCACGTGGGCTCCCACGTGTCTCGCTAACCCGGAAATAGACGGTCCGCTGGGCGTGTGAAGCTAAAAACAAAGCGTGTGTTTGTTATTTTTATCGTGGCTTTCGTCGCCCCGACCCCCGCGGAAAGAGTCGCAGCTGTAAACGCAGCGGAGCTCCGTCCTTCGCCAGAGTTTCCCCTTCAGCTCATGGACAAAGACAAGGGCAGCGAGAATGTGAGTAAAAAAAAAAAAAGCTTCACGACCAAAACGTGTCGAGAGCTGCGTGTATGTGTGTGAGGCCTGGCTGGTGAGGAAAGCTCGGGTCACGACTCCTCCTGCTCCCCTTTCAGGTGTCGCAGCATGCCCAGTGCTCCTGGATGGAGATGCACCAGTACATCAGCGACCTCCTCACATCTGGAAACCAGTCCAAAAACGCGCCAGATGTGAGAGGCGCGGCGTGGGGGGCGACGGCCGTGGCCGCTGGCGTCCCCCTGGGGCTCAAAGCGGCCTCGCTTCAGCCCCTCCAGACCGTCCAGGAGAGGAGGGAGGCAGCGCCGGGCAGACCGCCCCATGCGGGGGCCTCACACAGGAGGACGGAGGCCAGAGACAGAGCGCAAGGTGGCAAACACACATATGGCAGGCCATTTAACATATAATCCAATCACAGTCTTGTCTCTTAACAAGAGCTATAAATAACTATATTTCTTCTCTAGATTGTAAAATCATAACCCTGTTAGTAAATATCTAAAACATATTTCTAAATGTTTCTAATTACATTAATTAAATTAGACTTATTAGTCCATATATTATTATAAAACTAGATTAGTAGCAATTAGGGCTGGGCAACGATTCAAATATTTAATCGCGATTAATCGCATAATTTGCCTGATTAATCATGATTAATCGCATTGTATTTAAAACTCCAAGAATGAATTCAAAAGTAGTGTAAAGAGCACTTTTATTTTAATGTTCTGCTGCCATATGAACAAAAGTGTTGTGACATTTGTAGCACTTATCAGTAACACATATTTGGTGTAAAGCTCAACTTAAACATGTAAAACAAAAATTAGCAATAATAATAAATTAAAGCTTATTGCCACTGACAGGGAATTCTCTTTATGGGGAAAAAATCTACCAAAAACAGGCAATTTCTGAGGTAACCGCAGGGAGCAGCATTACCATTTTATGTTCAATACCAAAGTTTAACTTGGCAGTGGTTACAACTAACTTGTTTCTGTCATATTTGTTGCTGGAAGAACTTTAAACTGAAATGCTTGCTATCTCGATATGCTTGCATGTTTTTTTGTTGTTGCTTTCTCGCGTGCGTATAGTGAATGTCAGGGAAAAACAGGCAAAAACACATGGATGCTTTGAAGCGAGAAGCGACTTCACCGACGGCGTCGATGCAGACTCAGCTCCGCTCCGCACAAAACTTGTTCCGTTCGCCAACTCACCGCCTCGCCTAAGCAAATTCCTGCGGGAAACACCGCCTTCCGCATGTCAGCTTTGTTTTTTTCCGGCCAGCACCTTTCTTCCTCTGAATCCGAGGTTTGGCTGACAGCGAGGTTATTGGCGCATTATCGCCACCTACTGTTCTGATTCAAACCCCTACACCGCAGCAACAGACCTTCACAAAATAAAAGCATGTGAGCAACATGCGTTAACGCGCGTTAAAGAAAATATCACCGTTAATAGTCTAATGAGTTAACGCGAAATTAACGCGTTAACTTGCCCAGCCCTAGTAGCAATAGAACATTGGGTGCCTGTAAACTAAGAGTGACATATTTGTGTTGTGTTATCCACAACATTCACCCTCGGTATGTATGTGTTCACTTGTGTATATCTGGAGGGAAAGCCATCTCATATAATAGCTACTTTATGTTTTGAAGTATTTAAAATGTTGCCTGAGGATAAAACCACAGGTGGGTCATGTGGACAAAAAATTATCACGATATATATTAATGTATTTGGTTTCTGTATTGAAGGATTGTGTAATTATGATCCGGTTTCCAATTAAATTTCTAGTGTTTTTTTGTTTGTTTCCATGTAATTTAGGGAGCAAATTTAAAATGAGTAGCAAAGCATTAATACTAACTAATGAGATTATCATTAGTTCAGTGTCATTGGGAATTGCAGGATTTTTGTGGACTTGAAATTGCACTTTCTCATCTAGCAATGTGTTAATGTACAAATGCAATTTGTTGAAAAGCTTAAAAGTGCAAATATTTTTGAAGAAAGACAGAAAATGATGCACATCAAATTTGCATTACTGTTTGCCAAATCTTGTAAAATCCCTCTAATGATGGTAACCTCGCGCCCCCACACTGGATGTGCTTGTTTGGCCACATGTATTGTCGGTCTTGTTGAATTTTAAAGCGTGCGTTTAACATATTTATTAACGTATTCTGTTTCTCAAGAAATTATTGAACATATCTCATCCTCCGGCACTGGATAGAACACACATTTATTTTTATTATATGCATCGCTGGTCACATTAATAGGCGCTGTTGGTAAAGATGTGTAAAAAAAGAAAAAAAGAAAAAAAAAAAGGCTTAAAATAAACTTCCTGCTTGTTGCAGTATAATCATTTCCTGCTAAAAAACAAAAAAAGCAAACGCTAGTTCTAATTTGAGAACATGTATTCAATGGGGAAACATCCCTATGTCGCGTCAAGTCGTCATATTTATACCCCAGAGAACAAATTAGTCCGATCAACATAAAAAGATAAAGTATAGATTAAATGAAAATGCTTCTGTGTGTTTCTTTGAAAGGGATTAATACCAATTATTGTGCCACCAGAGACTTATTGTGGCTTTTCTCCCCATCATCATCAGAATCCTTCCCTAACCGAATTAATGTACTCAAATTAAATAATCCTCCCCACCTTTTTTTTTTGTTTTTTTTTGTTTTTAAAGAAACAAATTTAGCAGGAATCCCAGTCAATATAGCCAGCACTGCAGCTCCAATTGTCCCAAGTTTCAGCAGATGTTGTTGCTCATCCACTATTCTAGCTTTGGTAAAAACGAGTAACTCTGCTTTTCGTGTTTGCTCTGCAGGTTTAGATGAGCATCATGCCTGCACCTGCCCTGGCTGCCCTTTCTTCAGCTCCCCCTCCTCTTTTGAGACCTTAACACCCAGACAGTCGGCGTCCTCATCGCTATACTCTCAGGTTTCCTGCCAGCCCAAAGACCTGAGCGTGAACATGTGCTCTCCGGACACCACCGGCCCCGCACCCGAGCAGGAGTCCAGGCCGTCCAACCGGCCACAGAGGGACGACGTTGCTGCAGACAGAGGGACCCGGGGCCAAAACCAAAGCGCCGACGCTCCTCCAGTAAGACCGTCGGCCGGCTCCTTGGCCCACCTCTCCATGTTTCCCTGCTTGTGTTGCCACCGTAGCATGCAAACCTGCGCCCACCTCGTGGGCAGCCAGGAAAGCACAGACTCCCCCTTCTCCAACACCCACGCCCACCATCATTTCCATCACCACCACTGCCCCATAGCGTCGTGCGTTCCCTGCCCTCAGCTCGCCCACTCTGCCCAGCTGTCTGCCCCCATTCCCTGCCTGTCCTGCCGGTGCCCGCTCCCCACCTGTCCTCAGGTCTGCCCCCACCAGCACAGGCAAGCGCAGCAGCAGCAGGAGCAGGGGGAAGGAGGGAGGCCCCTGGCGTCGCTCCATCCCTGCATGCACTGCGCGGCCTCGTTTCCCCGGCCGTCCCAGCTGCTGCAGCACCAGCGCTCCGAGCACGCCCACAAGCCCTCCGGCTTCCTCTGCACGGAGTGCGGCCGGGCCTTCAACTCCCACAGCAACCTGCGCATACACCTGAACGTGCACACCGGCGCCCGGCCCTACTCCTGCGCCGACTGCGGGAAGAGTTTCAGCCAGTCGGGGGCCCTGAAGATCCACCGGAGGATTCACACGGGCGAAAGGCCGTACTCGTGCGACTTCTGCGGTAGGGGGTTCCCCCATCTGGCGGGGGTGCGGGCCCACCTGCGGATCCACACGGGGGAGAAGCCCTACAGCTGTAGCCTGTGTGGGAAGTGTTTCACCCAGTCGGGAGCGCTCAAGATCCACACCCGCATCCACACAGGAGAGAGGCCCTTTATCTGCAGCCTCTGTGGGAGGGGCTTCTCAAATCGCGCCGGGATCCGCTTCCACTACCGCACAGTCCACGGTCTGTCTCGTGAAGACGACGGGGAGGCGCGAGCCAAACCAACGGGCTGCTCTCCCGGGCGTCCGAGAACTCTGCCTGCGACCGCCGGCGGACGTGCCTCACAGGACGGCCCGGGCGGGTCCTCGGCTCCAAACCCCCTCAGCTCAGAACTGATCCCTCCCGACCACTCCGGCCTCCCGCTCGGCGGAGACGAGAGCAGGTCACAGGCGGAAGCAGCGGCCGGCCACAGTGAGCGGCTGCCCTACGCCTGCGAGGACTGCGGCCTGCGTTTTAAAGACGCCCCGTCCAGGAATAGACACCAGACCCTGGTGCACTACTCGCACGAGGGCCAGGAGGAGGACAGTCGGGGGCAGAGGAAGGAGTTCAGCTCCAGTGAGAGCGTTCAGAGTCAGAGCGAATGAAGGGGCACGAATGTTGGTGTGGGTGCCTTTAGGGCTGGAAAAGAAATCATGTTGATCGATATCGATAATCACCAACAAATTCAAAACATATTTTTCAAGTGCAGCCCTGACCGTTCTATGCTGTTGCTTAGCAACTTATTTTTAGATACAGAACACACAAACACGGAATTCAACCAACTTTTTACCCAACTTTTTACCAAAAAAGAAGACAAGAAAGTGTGCTCTCTGAACTATTTCAAGGGGGCGGAGCTTGGTTCCTGGATCTGCATTTGTGATTGGTCGGGACTGTAATATTAACCTACATGGCTATAATGCAAAAGGAAGGAAAACTTATTTTATTCACCTTTTTATTGACCCTTTTGTTTTCGATATACGTCTATTGATCGATATATATTATTGAATTATAGTCCAGGTGCCTTACACAAGCGTCGACACCCCTTGTTGATTCACAACCACAAACTTTATAGTTTTTTTTTTGTTTGTTTTTTAATTGGGATTCAACTTATTAGACCAACACAAAGTAGTACATGACAAGAAAGTGATGGTGTAAGGATATATGATTTTCAAAATCTAAAGTGTGTCGTGCATTTGTATGAAGCACCCGAGTCAGTACTTTCGAGAACTTTCCTTTCTCTGTAACTACAGTAGGAGGTCTGTCTCTAATGCCCGGTACACACTGTGCGATTTTGGGCTATCCCAGACGAAAGGCGAGGACTGAAGGAAAATCGTGGCACTGTGACAGGTTCTAGGTCAGCCGTTGTTGGTGTCTTGAAACCAAAGACGACCTTCGGTCAGTACCGTATTTTTCAGGACCACAAGGTGCACCGGATTATAAGGCGCACCATGACTTTACGTGTCTATGTGTGTGTTTGTCCACATATAAAATGCACCAGATTATAAGGCGCATCACATATTCCCAGGTGTGTAATATCACTCCGCCCCTCCGGTAGGGTGACCAGATGTCCCCAATTTCTGGGGACAGACCCTGTTTTGGATGACTTCTCTCCAACAAAAGCTGTCCCTGGAAATGTCCCCGATTTTAGTGTATCATGATGGAGTAAGAAAGTTTACCGCAACAACACAGCGGTCTTGCCGCTGTCCCGGCGATGTAGAGCTTTGCCGAACGCACCTTCCCCGCCCCGCAGTTCAGACAAAACAAACCAACCCCCAGCCAGAGATTCTGCAAAATCAGAGATGTCCCCAGTTTTCATTAGAGAAATCAAACCTGGTCACCTTAAGGAGGAAATGCACTGGCTGTGTAACGTAAGCAGCGCGGTTTATGGGCGTGTTTTTTAAAAGTGTAAATTTACACCAGACGCTGCAAAGCACGCTCCACAGCTGCGTGATTCTGTGGAGAGAAAAACTTTCGTCATGGGTAAGTAATTATAGAAAGACAAATTACCAGTAATATATGTTACGGTAATAAATTAACAGTAATATGTGCTGATCTCCTAAAAGTCCATATCTTGACCATATCTGATTAGAAATTGCATATTTTACTTTGTTAGCTTGTCACAACTACATCATCCATGGTGCTTTATTTTCGACGACTTATTTTGGGATACTTCTGGAAGTGAACTTTGACACAGGATGTTGTTTTCCCGTTTATTCCCTGTCAAACAGGAGGGTACGCATCTGAAATTAGAACTCCAGTCTAATTTAGGCGTTGGGTAGCGTATATACACGAGTTGTACAGGCGAATTATGCTTCTAGTGTACATTTATTGACTGATTAAAATGAAACGCTAACCTAAGCATAGGACGCGAGTATGCTACCTTGCTGATCTTACGCACCGCAACAAAGCTCTCTCCTGAGAGGGAGAGCTATCTGTCTCTGCCAGGAGGACAGACTAGTTGGACTACACTGCCCTTTTTCTAATGCAAGGCCAAAATAAACATAACTTTTATACTGAATTAACGTACTTGATTTATTGTTGCCAGGGCGTACATGAATGCACTTCTAGTTTCGACATTACAACCAGGCAGTATTGTAGACAACTTAGGGGTCCGATCATGTAAGCGACAGTGTACCGTAAAGATCCGAATGTCCATTGAGCGGAGCGGCTTCATTACTTGCCAATGTCCTACTTACACATTTTAACAGATTTTTTAAACATTGTACCACATAAAGTTGGTCAGTAAGCACAACGGTAATCATATATAAGGCACATACATAAGGCAATTTTTGAGAAAATGTAAGGATTTTATGTACGCCTTATAGTCCGAAAAACACGGTATCTGTGTGCTGCTAAAACCTGCATTTACTAATAATTTTATAAGATAAGATTGCTAAAATCGCACAGCGTAATGCCTAAGGCATGAAGGTAAACCTCTGTCTGCCTCAGCTCCTTTGCAGCCTCCATCTAGTTTCCCATGGACTAGAAACGAGTCGTCACAGCATAATACTGCCATGTGTCACACAGTCCAAATAGAAACGTATGCATCTATTCTCAAGTTTTACTCTGAATTTTTTTAAATTATGAATCAATCTTCTTCTACTTCACTGCAACGTGCTGCTTTGTGTTGGTCTACCATACAAACCCCCCAATAAAACATTCATATTAGTGGGCAGAATGTGCAAAAGGTCCAGAGGTTTGAACAGTTCAGAGTTTTGTTTGGCATTACGCCCGGGCAAATAGTTTTTGACTTTCATTAATGGCCAGATCGCTTGCATGACAGACATGACGGAGCAGCGATTGGGGTGAGTGTGTGTCTGTGTCGCAGGTTTAGGTCCATCTTCATTATTTTGTACCAGTGGCCAACCTTGCTGTGTTCGATGACACATTTTGTTGTCGTGCCTTAGTCTGCAGCGAAAGAGGCGTCAACATGAAACTTGTAAAAGTTTTGGTGTTCAATCAAGTTTATTTCTTTTTGTTGACAAGACTGCATGGTAAGATTTAATATCCTAAAATTCCTTGTGATTAGAAAAAGGGCAAATTCCAGACTCAGTTAATATAGATTATTGTATTTTTATACAAAGTGGAAGCAGAGGTATGCGATTCAATTAGAGTCAAAGAATCCGTTGCTTTGGATACAACTTTAATATTAATACAAGCTTTCTTAATTTAGTTGAGAGCTGCTTCCTTCTGCTAGGAAAATTTGCGTTGATAAATGGATTACAAAATGAACGTCACACTAAGAGCATGTGATGCTTTTCATTTTCTCATCACACTCTTATCCTGCATCTTTGTGCCTTTTGTTGTACTATAACTCCAAAGTACTTTTTTTAAACAGGTTATTATTCCAGACACAAAGTTACACAATATCATCATTATTATTGTTAGAGGTCTGAAGCTCACAAGAGCCACCTAGTGGTTATCTGTAGTCACAGCTCCAACCCTGTGTACCATTAGCAGTGTTTCTTCAAGAGTACATTGTGAACAGTAACAATCAGTCCACTCTTTTGCATTAACCATTTTTTTAAAAAGACGGTTGTGTAAAAAGTGCAGCTTGTGATTGAGCATTTCAGAGGTAGACTGTGTCTCTCAGACGCAATCTAACCTGGAGTTACTTTGTGCATTCTACGAAAATAAAAAAAACTGTACAAGTATATACTTCCTGTAAGGAAATATTTATGTCTGCATGGCTCGCAGATCTTCATGTGGTCCACCCTCATATCCTCTCTGAATACGGGGGGAGGTGGCGTTGTCTACAGCGACTCCCAATGTCCTGGAACATCTCGTCAGCAGTAGTTCACCCTAGACAGCCCGCTCTGGGTTAGTGTCCTCTCAAGATCTAAAGAGTTTTCTGGTCCACATCAGAGCCTGCATTCACAAGATCTCCTCGTACGTGGGCCTCTGTCCCGAGGAGTCGCTCGACCTGGGCTCTGCGTAGACCTCGCTGGCAGGTCGAGGGCCGCTGGCGTGCAGAGCCGGGGTGCAGTAGCCGTTGAACAGTACCCTGTGCGAGGGGCAGTCGTACTGACTGTGACCGGAGGGCGCGTGAGCGGGAGGTCTGTGTGCGCCGCTGTGAAGTAACCCCGTAAAGGTGGGCGCTTTATGCTCGGGGGGCAGCTCGCTGAAAGGGGTGGCGTACTCGGGCTCCGGGGGAAGCGGCTCGGCGTACTCCGGAAGGCTTCCCGGTGTGTCGTAAGGGCCGCAGGTGAACGGGGTGGTGTAGCCTTCGCCCGAAGAGGGTCTGAACGTAGAACCGAGCTTCTGGCCAGCAGCTGTGACGGCAGGAGCCGCGTAGGCTGGGAGGACGAGAAAAAGAGGCGTCACAAGAAGCAACGAGACTGACGGGTCGCTCAAGTTTGTTTGGCGCATCGAAATAAAAAAAAAAAAACAGAATATTGCTTATTTCTGTCAAAAACTCAGTTTATCAGAAAGGTGGAGCTCAGAGAAATGTACGATGGTCGACAGAATCAGGCTGACAACCCCCAGCAGGAAGGTGAGCTACAAACTCTAATGATGAATGCTGAAACATTCATCATTAGAGGAAAGTGGAAGGAATAAAGTGTGGATTGTGAAGCCCTACCCCTTTTTCAGACACCAGCTAAGGTGGTGTGTGTATGGATTTATAATTGTACAGATATATTATAAGTGGTATGTTTGTATTGTCTATACATTTAGTTAATTTCTATTTATGTTGCATTGTTTGGAAAAAAAAAAAAGTAATAAATGTGTTTACATTTTGCACAGAAAAATATGCTGAGTGGACACTTTTTGGTGGAATGACTGAAAATGAAGAAAATGCATAAAATAAAATTCCACTTGAGAGTTTGAGGGAAATTTTAAAGTGGTTCTCTATTTTAAGTTTTAAAAAAGAAAAAAAAAAACTAAAGATGGTCTCTAAACATTTTGGCTTTAGTCTGTTTTTACAGGACGAGTTGGCAATAGATTTTGAAGTTAGTTTTGGATCAATAATTTCCTGGGGGGGAAAAAAAAAAAAAAAAAAACCTGCCTTGCTTCAGTTTCCGGATGCATTCAATGTATTTTTATATCCAGAGCCAGCCTAAACAGAACCAGATGCACCGATCTGAGCTTTATTAGCACGTACTGATTTCCTTTCTATACTTGTGGAACCTTTGTTTTATTTGCACAAATAAATGTTAAAAACACCAAGGGCACAAGAATAAAAGGAGAATCAGGTTAAGAGGGTTTAAACAGTCAGGGACCTTTAGTAGTTCAGATGTTGCTTCATAGGAAGCAATGTTGACTTTAGTGAGTGGCGCACAGCAGAGTTTTGCTTCATAACTGTGTGTCCACCTGAGTGGTGCTGGGCTAAAACAACTATTTTACTGAGGCAAATAAACTGGCAGCAATGATAAATAAAAGCTTTAAAATTGGGTAAAACAGACAATGGGTGCAGAATATTGGGCTGTACGTGTATTTGGCAAACCGGCACCAACATTTAAACCCTTTTACAAGACGGATAAAATATTGCAACAAACTCGATTTGAACTATTTTTATGCTCAGACCCCTAAACTGCATCGTATAGTTTTGGTACATTTACATTTTGCAAGTTAATTTAAGAGAGCTTTTTTTTTTTTTTTTTACTTGTTATGACCTAAACTTAGAAACTAGAACGTGGAATAGAAATTGTCTAAGTACAGAATTTATTTGTTTTTTTGTCCCCATTTCCTGGCTCTAGCAGTGTCCGCCCCCCCAGTAGTCACAGGTTAATGTGGAGCTTTGGATGAATGTTTTGACGCTTCAGTTATCTGACGGCTTTGGCTCCTCCACTGACATTATGTAATGACATAGTGGACTAATACCATAAGAAGGTAGAACCCTCCAAGTATCTTTTCAGAGCAGTCCTTTCATTTGCAGCTAGCTGATAACATGATTTTATATCCTGAGCAGCTGGTCAGTGGAGCTGCTGGTCGCTCAGTTTTACAACAGGGTTTATTAACGGATCAGTTCTAGATTATCAGTTCTGGATGTGTCATCAGCTGAAAAAAATAAAAAAAAATAAAAATCTTCCCCAAACATCCTAAACACCTTTTAGATTTACTCCAACCAGATATAAAGAGACTTATATTCAGTGTATTTGAAAGCACTACAGTTTAACTCGTATCACATTATGTATACTTAATGTTAATAGATTTCTAACTATTGCTTTGAAATAAAAACAGGACCATACACTGAATTATTTAACTAAAGAAACTATACCTTAATTTACTATAGTATGGTTAAGAAAAATGCTTTTAATGCAAAGTATTATGAGTTAAAAGATGTCATTTGATAACAACAATCGACTGATTGCGTGATCGTGCGAGGCCAGGCTTTGTTTAGTAGGAATAAACGACAAACTGGGGTCAATCCAGGACAACTTTTCTCTGCCAATGGCACAACGAGAGGTGTTGACCATTCACATAAGAAAATATAATTTACCCGAGACGCGGCCATTTACGTCAAATAAAACAAAGAAAAGTCCCTCGAGTCTTGGGCTCCATTCAAATACCTTTAATAAATGATCCTGGCTCCTGTTCCTTGACCCTGGGGTCAACAGTAAGAACTTTAAGACGGTCTTGAACTCCGATGTCATTACGTGACAGAAACACACATGGATGATGCAAATCTAAAAAAAGAACAACAAAGTGCGCGCTCTCTTCTCTCCGGCCATTTTCGTTAATTTACGTGAGGTGGGCGGTGCTTATTTGTCGTGTCACGCAAAGGATTGTGGGATTCCTTATAGTTCCTTAGCTTAGGTAAGGGACATCGCGAGGTTCCTACGCTAAACTAGTCGGGAAAGGAAGCATACAGACTCCTTTTCCTACCTCCTTCCTTATCATGGCGTCCGCTGACACACTTCCGCTTTGGCTAAAGAGTCCTAACTCTATAAAGGAATTTGAATGGACCCTGGAGTTGGGGGCGGGGCTTATAGGTCAAACTGAACTGTTCTTCTCACTTGTAGTCCGAATTTGTGCAGGATCAGAGATACTTTCTTTAATAGGAATAGTGAGACTATGAATCCACCAAACTGTGAAAATGACCAAATAATTAAGATTCAGACATCTCTGAATTGACACTTCAGTTTCTTACAGCGTATCGGTGAGAATGTCTGAATTACAGGCCGAGGGGCTCGTTGAGGCAGAGATGGGACTGGACGGGGGGGCAGCCTCAAGCTCCAATTAAAGGGCCTCTTTCAAAGCGACTCTGCGGTCCAAAGAAAGGAATGTTTATACAGTGACTGGCGACGGGCTGAGCCAGGACAAAGAATGGGCCGCCCTCAAAGAGAGCCTGGCTGGAGCTGCTCACACTGACCACTGACGACGGGTTGAAGTTAGAGAGGAGAGGAAAGAGCAGCAGGACATGTTCCTGGGTCCTCACCGTTAAGATGGGGGCTGGGCAGAGCATCGTGCACATTTCGCACCAGCGGATAGCAGATCAGCTCCGACTGTGGACACGGGAGACTCTTTCCCTTAAAACCCTGACAGCCAACTGATGTAAAGACACACAAAGTCAAATTGAGCGTTTTTAACACCAGAGTTGAATAATGTCGGCTGCATCATGCTGTGGGAGCAGTAATATGTCAAACATAAGAACGTTACTCACCTGTTGGTAAGGAGTTCTTCATTTGGGAGTCTTTTTTCCTGCCGAGACAACATTTGAAGGTATTTTACATACCGCATACAGTTTTTGATGGGCTTAGAAACTTTAATCAATTTCCGTGTAGTAGAGTAAAAATAAGGTAACATTTGTTTAAAATAATGGGTTAAATTATTCCTCATCTGTGAACCCAACATTGTGTAATAGCCTATTGAAATTGAGCTTTCAATAGGTTATTACAGCTACACAGTGTTGATCAGATGTTAACATACAATAATCTGAAGGGCCTGGATGTCATTAATTTGGGGCTTTTATTGATGCACTTTTTCTGGGGTTGACTGATGAACAACAGAACCAAGCAAATAATACAGACGCAAATATAAACAGTCGTGGAAAAAATGTGAAAATGCCATTAAATACTTTGCTTTTTATTAAGAAATGTTCCTATATCAGCTTACATATTGTAGTCATCCACCTGTCTGTAACACTGAGCTGAGGAATCAGCTTAAGATAGGAAATGTTGTACAGTCCATCTAAAGTAACCAAAAAAATCTTGGGCTTTGTCTACATTTTATCTGGCAAACTTTGGTCTGACCTTCATGTTTTTCGTGGAGAGCTAAAGTTTTTGGAGACTTCCTTTAGCCTTATGCAGTCTGTTTTCAGAGTGACCACACCTGGACAGGTAGACCTGGTTATGTTGGGGAAATTCTGGATTTTAGACTGGACAACGAAGGCTAACCTTTAGATTCTGCAATTGCCTCAACCTCAACCCTACTGGAGACGTTTGGGCTCTGCTTAAAGAAAATTTGAAAAAGTAAATGAAACCTTTTAAAAACCTTGATATTCAGCCAATCGTGGCAGAAGCTCACTGACGGCTGCAGCTTCCACAGACACAATTAGCCAAATACTGAGTGTATGTCTATATTTGAGCCTGTTTAGAAGAGAAAATCCTTGTTTATAAATCCTTGTTAATCAGATTCTTGCTATGAAAATTCATCCAGAATGTTTGTTGTGTTGTCATGTCATGAAAAAAATAAATAAAATGGTTCAAATGCATCATCAAAAGCCCAGAATGATTGTGACACTCATGCCAGTGGTGAGTTTATGTCATCCTCTGACTGGAGTCAATGAAAAAAAGCTGACTCATCTTGAAAAGTCTTTCAAGACTCATCTTGAAAACAACCCGGCAGATGATCTGAAAGCGAACAGACTTGTGAAATCAAATGTTTCGACAACATTTGGGAACAATACCTTTGCTTCCAGCAGATTCCAGCCAATAAGCAGCTCCCACACATCACCAGTCCCAGGACCACTCCCACTGCTATGATCGCTGGATGACTGGAGCCTGCAAACAGAAGCAGCGAGGTTTTACTCAAACACTCTAAAGACAAGAGCACCAAGGTTTTTTTTTCCTACATAAAGCACGTACTTGGAGTCGTTTCCACAAACGGGGTTTCCTCTGTGGGGGTGGGTGAGGGGCTCGGGTTCTGGGCGTCCACGTTAAACTTGATGGACGGAGACTCTGCTGGAAAACAAGCGGCGGGATCTTTACGTCTGCGACTCCTGGCGGATGGTGCGAGCGTGCCGACAGATGATATTTGACTTGAGCAAACAGGATGCGCTCACCTCCGGGAGGATGTGACCTCGGCGTGGCCTTCGCAGCGGGGCAGCCCAACACGTCGACCTGAGCAGAGGCGCTGCCGTGCCAGCTCAGCGGCTGGAGCCGAACGAATCGGGCGACGGCAGGAGGAAACAGGCTGTTGAGCGCCCCGGGGTGGCCGTCTGCGTACGCCTGGAACACCTGGGAGATAACGAGGAAAAGCAAAACCGTTTTACGCTGTAAAAACGGAACTAGAAATAAGTAAAATGTTCTTTAAAATGAGTGTAATTGTCCTTGATTTGAGCAGGTAAATAAGATGATTTGCCAATAGAATAAGATTGTTGCACTTAAAAGAGGAATAATTCATCTCCATCATCTTATTTCAAGTGCAGGATGTCTAATTATCTTATTTTAGGGGTCAAAATCTTATTCCGTTGGCAGATAATCTTATTTACCTACTTAAATCAAGGATAAATACATTAACTTTAATAACATTTTACTTATTTTTAGATCCGTTTTTGCAGTGTAGCTGCCGTCAAAGACGTCTGCACACTGCAAAAACGGAACTAAAAATAAGATAAATGTTCTTAAAATTAATGTATTTGTCCTTGATTTGAGCAGGTAAATACGATGATTTGCCAATGGAATAAGATTGTTGCACTTAAAAGAGGAATAATTCATCTCCATCATCTTATTTCAAGTGCAGGATATCTAATTATCTTATTTTAGGGGTCAAAATACTCATTCCACTGACAGATAATCTTATTTACCTGCTCAAATCAAGGATAAATACACTAACTTTAAAAACATTTTACTTATTTTTAGATCTGTTTTTGCAGTGCAGGACTTCTACTGAGAAAGCTGTGGGATCTTTTATGTCTCCAGCAGCTCGGTGTTGGCAGTAACATTTAGGTGTTACCGGGTGCATGTCTGAAACGGCCTGTGAGGCTGACGCGGGAACACAAACCTTTTTTTCTTTGCTCGCTGCCTCTTTATAAGTCTTCCAGCTCTTTCCGTCCTTGCTGAAGTGCAGACTGTAGGATTCGATGTAGTTCTCTGATGATCCTTTTGTCACTAATCCTGGGGGAAAATGATGGGAAGCAGCATTTACGCCACATTCAATTCTACACAACAAACAGCTTATTTGGAGCGCTCGCTTCTCTATTAGTTGATATTTATGCCGCTACGGGCTAAGAGGATATACTGACCACTTTTCATCAGTTTGCCATTGTCTCCTACTGCTTTATATTCACGCATTATTTGCCATTATTACTGGCATTAACCTTGTGTACTCTGGTTTATTCTTTGGATAGAAGGTACTCCTGGCCCAGTGTTTCAGCGCTCAGCTGTGCTTCTTTCCTACTGTGAGGCTAGCCACAGAACCATTGTTTCCCCTTTGTTCAGCTTTTCCATATAAAGTAAGTCGCTGCCAGGGTTCCTGTCCTTGTCTGGGTTTTGTTCCGGGACAAAACCTCTAAGAGCGCTATGTCTTCCATTTGTTTTGTCTCTCCTGGTCCAGTGCATCTATGTTTTTTGTCCTAGACGAGGCCATTGGCAAACGGTCCTTACCTTTATAGTTAAAGCACTCATAGAAGGGAGGGTTCTATGTTTAGCTTTTTCTTCACTAGGCGAAGTCAATGACAGACAACTTTTGGCCATAACAAAGAGGCCCTGGACCATCTTTGTTTGCTCTGTGTCTCCTTCCTGTCCTTTAAACCTCCAGACGATGGAAGATAACCACTTCGTGTTTAAAGGCTGTTTTTCCTGTTTCTGCATCTTTGCTAAGGATGAGGGATTGCTGCCAAGTCAACGACTGGCTGTCCTTCCCTTAGACAGATACAGCAAGGTCCAGAACTACTCATACCCTACCACCAAATTTAGATTTTAAATTATTTGAATAAAACCAAATAATTTTTTTTCCTGAAAGGAAATGACAAATGCATCTCATAAAAAAAAATAAAAAATTAGAAAAAGTATGCGCACTCTTTATCCTGGAATTTAGTGCAATTTACTGTGATTTTTTTTCAAGCTGTACGCAAACGGACTGTGAAATGCTGAAGCCACAAATGGACTCTGTACCACATTCGTATATTACACGGTTTTAATAATACTCTCCTGGATACCGTGAATAGCACACTGTCTATTTCCCCTGCATTGTTTACATTGTTTTACATTGTTTACATTTCAATTGTATACATAAATCGCTACTGCATCTTTATCCTAAAATTTAGTGAAATTTACTGTGATTTTTCAAGCTGGATGCAAACAAAATTTCGTTCTGTATGCACTTTGTGCATAAAAAATGACAAATATAAGCTGTCTAAAGTCTATTGTATTATTAGTATGAAATTGGACTGTCTCTAAAAGCAATCGGACAACTGGATTGGACCCAAATGGTGTCTATATAATGGGAGATAGCATTAGTTGTGAAATGGTGTAATACACTTTAAATGAATTGGAGAAGCAAACATATCCATGGACATTTTCTTTACCCTTCACAGTGCTCCTCTCAGTTAGTTCGATCTCCAGCCAGGGGCTGCTGTCCCTGCTGTCTGCTGTCCAGAGCAGGGAGCCGTGGCTGGACTCTGTGTTTCTGGAGGACGAGAACACCGTGTTCCCCCGACTGGTTTTGTCCCAGAAAGACGAGGCATTTAGAGCAGAGACAGCCAGGATGTTGTTGCATTCTGTTCGGGGAAGGAGAGGACAGGATGAACGTGGCCCATTGTTTTACTCCCTGCTCTACGCTCGCCTCCTGACTCTGTTAACAACCAAGATCTTTTATTTTTTTTTTTTTAAATGGTGCAGAGAGAAGGTAGCAGGGGTGTCAAGGTTTTCTTTCCTGCTAAAGTTTAAAACAGCTTATTGTGGGAAATAAACCAGAGGAATGTAAATCGTGTGCTGCTTGAGGGTAAAACTTTGTATTGTAGAAAGAAAAACAGCCTCCTACCTCTGCTAAAAAGCAGCTTCTTCTCAGATAATGAGCCCCTGTCAAAACGGCATCAAACAAAAAGTAAACTGGCTGCTGACAAAGAACATTGTGATCTTTCATCGCAGGAACTCACATTTTAGAGAGGATCCCATTAGCAAAGGTGGATTCATAGAGGGTGAGGCTCCTCCCAGGAGTCACAGTGACCCGACCTCCCACAGCGTCAGACGTGACTCCACCGTGGACCGCAGACTTGCACAGGACTGAAGTCTGCGGCACAAAGAACATATGGAGTACTTTTAAACGCAAGTCAACGTACGGTAAGTAAAACACAGTTTAGCAAGCAGGGGCGTGTGTCCTTACGTCTCTGTAACCCTGCTCAGAGTTTCCCCAGATGTCCCCCGGAACATCCTTACATCCGGCTGGGCAGTAGACGCTGAGGAGCAGAAGCATGTAATAATTTGTTTTAACAATATTTCAGCCTTCTGAATAATCAGAAGTCCTCTGATAAGTAACTGGTCCCTCTACGTTTTAATTCATTCTCAACGTAAACGCAGTGGTTGTGTGAAAGCCTCTGGGGACGCTAGGGAAAGGTTTGCCAATGTCAGCAACTTTGACTGGGATGCATTGCTGCAGTCAGGAATGTTGCATCAAAAGTTTTGAGGTTGACATGTCGCACGCATAAATTTGACACTTAGCAATATTTTCCAGTATTTGTGGAGACATCCGCACCCTGGTGCCAACCACCTTTTCCTCACTAAAGAAGGTCTGAGGCTGCACTTGGTTGTCTGGTTCTGCAGCAGGGGATTTTAGGCAAAGTTAAGCCCGTCTCTAAGCATCTTTTCCTGGGTAAAGACTGTCAAGGCCTTTACCCAGGGCGATACCCTGGGGCGATTGTTGAAAAAGTGTCCAATTCAACGTGCGCCTCGTGTCCTGGATTGGACAGAGAGGTGTTAAGAGAACGAATGGGATCCCTGTTCAATCCATCAGTCAAAAAAGTGAAAAGCCTTTAAAAACTGATTGCACATAGTAACTCTGGAGGAGCTTCAGAGATCCACAGCTCAGGTAGTTAAATGAAAAAAAAAAAAAAAGATAATTTATGGAAGATTAGCGAGAAGAAAGCCATTACTGAAAGAAAGTAATGTGCCCTGGTCCCCTTTACCACAAGAGAAAATGTGGAAGAAGATGCTCAACGTATTAGCCTACATGAAAAAGCTCTATAGGTGTCTGAAAACTAACACTGCGCATCACTTTGACAATACCTTCCCCACAGTGATACACAGTGGTGGCAGCATTATGCTGTGGGGAGGCTTCTCTTCAGGAGACACTGGGAAGATGGTCAGAGTTGATGGGAAGATGGATGAAGCTGTAAGCAGGTCATCCTGGAAGAGAACCAGCAAGAGGCTGCAGAAGAATCTAGTCTGAAAAGAGATTATACTGCAGCGCTACAACGGGATGTTTTAGCTCTTTAAAGCAACGTTTACAGACACTCCATCCATTCTATAGAGTTCTACTGTTCTTTATGCATTGCGTGTCGTCATTTCTGCTTTAACTTTCTGTTCTCTCTCTTTTTTCTTCATAGTAGGTACACCTGGTCTGGCGTTCTGTTAACTGTGACATCATCCAGAGAAGACGGCTCACCCGCTACTACCATCTAATGTAGAACAGATTACTGGATCAATGTGTGCTTCTGTGCTTGTTTGTCTCTCTTGTTGTGTCTCTGCTCTATCTTCTGTAACCCCAGTCGGTCGAGGCAGATGACCGTTCATACTGAGCCCGGTTCTGCCGGAGGTTTTCCTTCCCGTTAATGGGGAGTTTTTCTTCCCACTGTCGCTTCATGCTTGCTCAGTATGAGGGATTGCTGCAAAGCCAATGCAGACGACTCTCCCTGTAGCTCTACGCTTCTTCAGGAGTGAATGCAGCTTGTCGGGACTTTGATGCAATCAACTGGTTCCCCTTATATAGGACATTTTTGACCAATCTGTATAATCTGATTGAACTTGACTTTGTAAAGTGCCTTGAGATGACCTGTTTCATGAATTGGCGCTATATAAATAAAATTTAATTGAATTCTGACGGACCTTGAGCTCCATTTAAAAAAGGAACGGAGGTACGATAGTTTTAAGAGGCCGTTTTCAGCCTCTACCCCTGATTGCTCTCCATTCAGCTCCCTCCATCTTCCCATCAGCCTTGACCCGCTCCCACAGCATGATGCAGCCAACACCACGTTTCCCCACAGGAATGGCAACTGCAGCACAACGTGGTTTTACAAAGTATGAAAAGAGCGCCACTGGGTGTTGGGCTATCAACTAAAGATCAGAACTGACCATCAGGTTCATGGTCACCATGCGACAAAGTGTCAAAACGTTGTGTTGGATGAATGCCTACCTTAAATGCTGGAAGCTAAAATGGGATCCTCTTTGTAAACAAGAAATCAGATCTGAAACAAAAAAAGAGGCTGAAATGATTCAACACATAAAAAAATGAAGCTGTAGGAATGTGACAGTATGCAGTGCTGCGTCTCTGGTTTATGTAACTCCCCCCTCATGCACACACAGAAGATCATACAACACAGACTCAGGATGAGACAGGCTGGCATGCTCCAAGCGTGCTATATTAGGAGAAAGGCAGTCATCTCTGTTAATGTGACTGAAGCCTTTGTGTCTGTCCCTTAGTCACAGTTCACGAGTCTCGCCAGCAGCTCCTCTGCGATCGCAGCTAACAGACGGCGGTTTGTGCCTCTGCACAAGGCTTAAGCGCCAGATGCCGCTGGATTTTATAAACAACAAAGTGAAAAACAGGAAACTATGATACATACTGCACACTAGAGAGAGAGAGAGGGGGCAAAAAAATAAAGAGGACAATCTGATGATATCAGAGCAATCGGATCTAATCGCTCATTTATAGCATTCACAGAAAGATCCAGAATGCCCCAAAATTTTATTCATGAAATCTGAAAAAGAAACTTTGGTTTGGATTCACAAAAATGTAAATTTGATTGGTTTACAGCAGCCTTTGGGTTGAGAGGTGGACAAGCCAATGCAGCTTGTGACAACGAGTCCTACTCTTGTTTCTGAGTAAAGACGGCAGTGGAGAATGAATAAGCCGTGACACAAACACACACCTACACACACACACACACACATCTACACACACAAACAGGTAACTATTAATAAAACTGAGCATTAAAAAGGAAAAATCACCAGTGAATGCTTGTAAATAAGAACATGCAGTCATGCCTTGAATGAAGCCAAGATGATGTGCTTTTCACGCCCAGGAAGGGTAAAGCAGATGAGTAATATAGAGACGATGTACCCCAATATATTAATCATCCACTGCATTTATACATGTGGCCTGTTGACGCTGCGTCGTTCAATAATGAAGCGGGAGCCACAGTGGAGATGCTGCGGCCGTACCTGGGTGCTGGTCTGTTGCGTAAGAGAGCAGGAAACCTCGTCCGGAGCGGTGAGGGCCGGACATGAACGTCACCGTCACTTCGTTGGTTTCCAGAGTCACATTCTTCATGGTTGCGTTGAGCTTCCCACACACCGGGCCTGGAAAGAGCCGACCGGAACGGTGACAGAATCCTGAGTAAAGCTGCATGGCTTCATTCAAACACCTGGGATGTTTCCCCACATTTCGTCACGTTGCGCGTTTTATTTTGACTTTAATCAATGGGCCGACACAGAGTATCGGTGCATTGGATGGAAAATGGTATGCAGTTATGAAAAGGTTTTATTTTTTACAAATCAAATGTCAGAGGAAGGCGGCGTGCATTTGTCTTTAGCCTCCCCGAGTTAATTCTTTGTAAAAAAAAACAACATTTTGTTGCAAACACAGCTGCCCCAATTCCACTCAGCACATCTAAAAACTGACCTTTTTGGTTAAGAGTTGAGGGGAATGTGGAAAGCGCTAAAAAAAAACAGAAATTGTGCAAGAGGTTGCGAGAGACTAGAGACTGGGGTGGAGGTCCACCTTCCAGCAGGACAACAACCCGAAACATACAGCCAGAGCTGGAACGACAAGGTTCAGATGGAGGCATGTCCATGGATAGATGGACTGAGACATAAATATAGAGCTAAGTCCGATTTAAAAACCTGAGGCAAGACTGTAAAAAAAAAAAAATATCTGATGTTCCCAGATGCTCTCCGTCCAATCTGACTGGGCTGCAGCTATTCTGCAAAGAATAATGAGCAACACGTGTAACACTGGTAGACAAATACCTCCAAAGACTTAAGGATGTTATAACTGCAGCCAAAGATAAGACTTTGGAAACCATCCAGCCTTTTTCTTCATCTCTGCTTGGAGGCCCGACTTGCCGTTGGTCACAGAATCCGAAGTTCGAAGTTTCATTGGTAATGTAACCAAAAGATGAAAAAGTTAATTGGGTATAAATACTTCTGCAAGGACAGCATTTCACCAGACAGATTAAATGTCTTTCAGTATTGTTGCTGCTTTTTGTCCAATTTTCAGACAATCTCGATCTAGAGGCATTTCGTTGCCATTCCAGCATCATTTGTGCACAAATATCCTAAAACAACCATTACCCGTAAGCTCCTGTGACACAGCTTTGCGGGGCGTATTCCCTACCCTGAACATGCACAAACGCCCCCATCGCCACACTTTTCCAAGCACAAACTGTTCACTACAGCAGTTCCTCACAGTCAGGCAGCCTGGAGTGGGAGGATCCAAAGAAAAACACATTAAAGGCCTTTGAATTACTCATTTAAAGGCTATTGATATAGATCCACAAAAGATTAAAAAAAGCGTGGCTTTATGGAACAGAAATATATAAAAATGTTATAAGCGTGGATGAAAATTATTGTACTCAAGGATTATCTGCCATTTATTAATTCTTCACTGAATGATGTTTTCCATTAACCCCCTTTTTAACGCCGACACAGAGAAGTTGCTCTCTTCTCTAATTCACAATCGTAAACGAAGACATTAGCAATGATTACACGACGACGGCGACCTTGTACGGTTTGCAGAGAACAATTTTGTATCTCTTTAATGAAGATAAGCGCTGCAGTATCGGCTCGTCTCAGAAAGGGCCTTCCGCACAAATCCCTGATACTTATAGACGCTCTACGTCCGCCGCACTGGACAGGAAACAGCGGTGGCTTTCGGGCTTTGAGGAATCCTACAGCGCTTCTATCTCCTTCATCTCCCAGCCTTGATTCTTGGTGCGCTGTCAAATATCTATAGCCTGGGGACACAACCTGATACAGCTGGTTGCAAAGCGCACATGTGCCTGTTGCAAAATCGGGTTCGTCTCCCGTCGATGTTTCAGCAGAATGGCACGCCGTGACTCCTGAGCGTTGCCACGGGAGATCTCTATTAACGACGGAGCGTTGAAAACCTGTCAGCAGGTTATCTGGGCAAAAACGCCGACCGTGTCTGAGCTGGCGGCGCCGTCGTCGGTGAGCTTACCCAGTCTCCGCTCCCCGCTCCTGCCGGTGATCACTACAGAGCCGTTCCTGCAGCCCGGGCTGCCCTCGATGTCAAAGTCTCCGAAGAGCAGGCGCAGCGCCCGGCCCTCCGGCACGCGCAGCCTCCATTTGCACCAGGCGTTGCTGGGATAGGTCCCCGGGTAGTTGGGAGAGGCCAAGGTGCCCGACTCGGCGCCCAGCAGCGCGTGTCCACAGCCGTTACCTGACGTGAAACAAGCAGCAGAGTTAAGAGGCCCGCGAGAGAGAACAGACAGGCATCTACGGTTCATCGTCTGGCTGCAGCGTCAAGAGCTAAATTCCCTTCCCAGCACCGAGAAACTGAAAGTGTGTTTTCGGATAACTTCACTATAGCTGCAGCTGTTTTGACTTCTCAGACTAAATGAATGCAGCGTCTCACAGAAGTCTTCACACCACTGTCAACCACAAACATTTTTCCAAATACAGCAACACAACGTAGGGGATAACTGTGAAGCGGGAAGGAAAATGCTGCAAAACCTGCCCCAGTTTCTCAATTGGATTTAGGTCTGGACTTTGACTAGGCCATTCAAACACATGACTATGCTTTGATGTGAACATTTAACGGGGGGCTGCTGTCCTGCTGTTAGGTGAACCTCTACCTCAGCGTCCTCCGACACGTTTTCCTCCAGGCTTGTCCCGTCTTTAGCTCCATTCATCTTGCTTTTACAACCTAACCTCGCTTTAAACCTCTCTACAACTTTCTCTCTGTCTTCCTTGATCTTTAAGACGCGGTTTGTTCTCTAACAAACCTCTGAGGCCGTCACTAAACAGCTAAAGTTACACCACGCTTAAATTAAATCGGTGGACTCCCTTTTATACATTTTCAAAAGGTAATCAGTTGCTCTGGATTTCATTTAGGGGTATCAGAATAAAAGGGACAGCACAAAAAAAGTATTGTTTTATTGTTTGCCAAAGAAAGGAGTGTATCCCCTTATTTCCATTTTAGCATCCAATAAAACCTCTATGTGTTTCTCGTTGTGATGGGACAAAATGTGAAGAATTAAAAAAGGCCAGTCGACTGCGCTCGGTGTTCAAGTAGACCGCTGTATAACCTGAGACTAAAACGTCTCGACCGCAGACAGGTCTGTCATAAAGCTCCTAAATTAAATTCACCGGATATCAAAGGCTTTGCTGGAGCATTATTTCAGAGCTTAATGCGTAACAAGTCTGATCAGCACAGGCCCTGCAGACCTGGACATGTTTATATTCATAACCGAGTGATGACACAACCTGCTGGGAAGGAAATTCCTCAGACCCTAAAAAAAAAAAAAAATAACGACGGAGAAGCTGGATAGACCGGGAAATATAGTTCAAATTAGCAAAGATTAAACACAAAGACTTAGATTTTTTCTTTCTGAAAAAGAAAAGGCGTAGGGAGTTTTAGCCATTGATTTATTCAGTCCTCTGACCCGTGAGTGTGCTGACTAAACACAAATATTTGGATCAGTAAGGCCGGTATCCGCGCCGGTCACAGAGGAGAAATGAGTCAATTCCCAAAGTGGTCCCAGAGAGATCAGTGCTGTGGAGGCTTGTTTACGCAAACCTAACCCCCCACAAAAACCTCACGAGGTGACATGTTCCCAGAATGGTCAAAACCTGAGTAAGTCTGAGCCTAAACATCACCCACGTCTTCCATATAAGGCTCCTAACCCCCCCAGATAACCCCGGTGTCGCTCACCCTGTGTCACACATCCTGCACCACCACCACCCCCCACACTTTCCTAACAGCTCTTCAAATCCCACCACAGCCCTTTGAGCGCCGCTGGCCCTCGCCGACTCCCCAAAGGATTCTCTGGAAATGCCAAAGTGACATGCTGTTGCCGTGGCCACCAGAGCGCGGCTCCGTCACCTTCCGGTGGGAGGCCACATAGGCAGCGGCGCTTGGCCCGTTCTGGGTGGCTGCTAATTGGCTCCTGCTGGCTGAACTCCTGACGACGAACCCGTCTGTTTCTGAGTCCGTCCTGGAGCTGATGTGGTGCCTTGAGCTTTTTCAAACCCTTCAACGTATTATTACGCCTGGAGATTTAAAAAAAAAGGGGGGTGGACCGGCAGAACGCAGCGCATAGCCGTGAAGTGCCGGGAACATGAGAGACGGTGGATATCAGGATAAACTTGCACATAAAAATCTGAAAAGCCTGCTTTAAATTTGCGTTCCCCAGACTTTAGATGCCCCTAAATAAAATGGGGGAGCAACTAAAAAGCACCCTAAGAGTGAACAGAGACCACTTGTGTGTAAATTCAGGGTTCCTACAGCATAAGGCAAGTTAAATGTAAGACTTTTTAATGCCACTTGAAATAAAAGTTTAAGACCAACTTGACGATAAACAAGATAAACCTGGTTGCGACAACTTCACCCAAATGTTTATTTTAACATAAACCATTACTTTCTGGCCCAGTAGACATGTTTAAAATATAGGAAGAAAGCTAAAAACACACAAATTACATATATATTTTTAACAACTACTGAACTGAATTCACAAACTTTGTTTTGTTCCCTACTAAAAATAAACTATAAATCAGTTTTAAAAACCACAACATAACCAGTGCCAACTGTTTTTCGCAGCTATGGTCCGGCCGCAACTGTTTTTACTGGTTCCACTATCGGGACGGAAACCAATAATGGTTACGTTGAGCCGTTTGGTAAATTAAAAAATATATAATTGTGTCAATTATTTTACTGTTTGGTAAGGATTACAAAAATAAAATCCTATTTATGACCTGGTAACAATTTTAAGACCTAAGAAAGACTGATTTAAGACATTTTAATGCTAATTAAGGCCTTAGTTTTATATTACAGTATTCAATGCCTTTTAATACTTTTTAAGGATCCGCGGGAACCCTGCAATTATTCTTAAATGTGAATCCAGCTGTTCTCTGAAGGCTTGTTTGTTAGAGAACATTAGAGACGTGACGAACAAGGAACACAGCAGACAGAGATGAGGTGTGTGTGTGTGTGTGTGTGTGGGGGGGGGGGGAGTTCAGAAGGGTTAGGTTATACAAAAAATAAATAAATCTTTGAACATCTCATGAAGCCATCATCAAAAAAAATGGAAAAAGTAAATCACAACCGCTAAGTAAGAGAAGTAGCCAAGTACACTCTGGAGGAGCTGCACAGAGACACAGCTCCGCAAGATGATCTGTCGGCAGAGGGCCCATCATGTGTGCACTCTTCAGATCTAGCCTTTATGTAAAGGTCTGCGGTAGAAAGACCTTTTCTAAAGAAAGACAACAACAGCAAAAAAAAAAAAAAACCTCCCATGCAGCGTCTGCCACAAACCATGCAGGGATAGGCTGAGCAAACTTGTAAAACAAGGTGCTCTGGTCACATGAGACCAAAGCTAGACCTTCTGGTCCACGCGCACAACGCTATTTGAGGCAGGAAGAGATACAGCACCGCACCTTAACCACTTCCCAATGGGCAAACACGGTGGCAGCGCCATCATGCTGTGGGGTTTTCGTCTCTCCGCCGGTGAAAGGGAAGCTCGTCAGACGGAAAGCTGGAAACCATTTGTAAAAAAAAAAGAAACAGCTGAAGGCTCACGTCCGCCTCCGGTTCACAACTACGCGCCACTCGCATGGGCTCGGCTGGTTCTGGCCGGATCAGGACATCCGAAAAACAGGAATTTAAAGCTCAAACACAGTCTTCCCCCTCACCTCTTCCAGTTTGTTTTTTCATCCCAGACAGGACCTTACAGGTCCACACTAGCAGACAGGATGTTCACCTGTCCTACCTGTCACTGCACAGCATTATCCCCTTCCCTAACATGTGCCAATCACAGCCGTGTTGAAAACTCTTCCGAAACGTGTCCCAACAAAAACGAGCAAAAGATGCCCCCCTTGAAAAAAAAAAAGAAAAGAAAAAGAAAAACGTGATTCAGAATCTGCAATTTGCCCTGGACTTAATCAGCTTCAGATTTGTGAAGCAACCAGAGCAAGAGAGCCAGACGAAAACAAGAAAGAGGCAGATTTGTGGTGTGGCTGTCTGTTGTAGTCACAGTCTACGGAGGAGTGATCATTTTCCTCTCTGGGTGTAAATATGGCCATAGTGATTCATGGCGGCCAGTTTACTAAAGCCCTGCGGTCAGGACAGCAGGGAGCTGCAGGTAAACACATGGGCAAAGGGAAGAGTATGCAAAGAATGCGTCCATCGCATCACACCGGCGACCTTTGTACCTATAGTCCTTTTTTTTTTTTTTTTTTGTAAATATAAAATACAGAATTTCTACACAAGTATTAATACTTAATAATTATACTCGTACACCGAAACAGATATGTGTCCAAAATGTAGGCTGGAAAACTTTTTCTTTCAGAAACTCGTTCGCAGGTTCAGGAAGATAACACACTGAAGCATATGTGAAAACGTGCAGCGCAACAACTCACTCCCGACATTACCTGCGGAATACTCGCTCATAGCTTTACTTTTACACATAATTAGTTTTAGCTGTTCCTCAGCAACAGGCTACCGTAATATATTGGACACTCGTTGTCACGTCACAATCATTACTTTACCAAAAGCGTCAACCAGAAAGGGGCTTTTTTTTTTCTTACCCTCCTGACAGCGAACGCCGACCAAACAGACGCTGAAGATAATCCCCAAAAAAAGAGACAGGAACTTCACTCCATCCTCGGTGCTTCGTCTCCGTCCAAGCATGTTTCCCAGCCCTGTCCGAGGAGAAAAGTAAGGTGCATACTTCGGTGGGCCGACTTCTCGCTTCAATAAAAAGCTCGCAGGGCAGCGTAAAGTCCTGCGTATTTACTATTGGGCACGAGTCGCAAACTCCGCTTTCTATTGGTTGGCGTGACTGCCAATCAAATGATCCCGACTGAGCCATTCCACAGCTATGGAGCGCCAAACGTGTCATTGTTTGTTCTCATTCATATATAAGAAATTCCTTTATTAATACCCAATCTACCAACTTTTGGACTCACCTTGAACAATATATAACGTCTAAACTCAAAACAAACATTGTAATTGATTATAAAAGTGTAATATTGTATTTTGTCCATGGAGACAGAAATGCTACTTTTATTACAAACCTATTCATTTTGTATGGTAAATTTCATATACACAAATGTAAATATTCCAAAACATCCCCCAACTTCAAATGTTTCTTGTCTGAGTTTAAAGAATACATGAAATCCCTCACATTAATTGATTCTACACAAAGCACCACATCCACGGATATTTTTGAAAGATTTTTCAAAGAATAGTGTAAGTACACTCCTTTTCATTATTTTCTTTATTCTTTTTGTTATTAGAGCACCTGTCTATTGTTCTATGTAACTGTATGTTTGCAAAAAAATTAATAATATAAAAAAAAAGAAGAAAAAAAAAAAGAAATTCCTTTATGTCCCACAGTGGGGAAATTCGGGCATGACAAAGACACAGACACACAATTTTTAGTAATGAAAACGCAACAAACCCTAATCTAACCTAGAGTTAGTGCTAAAGCAACAGAGAATGAGCTTATCAGAAAAGCCAACATACGAGTAAAATTAAACACCAGAGTAAATATTGCATAATTACTGATAATATGGCATATTCAGGTAAAAAAGTGGAAATATTCAGGTTAAACAGTGGAACAACAGCAACCTCTTTACAGAACGATGTGAGAAAATATGTAATGTGCATGATAGTACACTAGCATCTCTGTGTAGGAAAGGCGTGTGCAAGTATACCTTAACATCTGAGAGACAATGTAAACGATTCATGGTCATATTAGAACCATTTTGCATTTTGTAAACACTTATTGAGTCTGTTGTGAGCAGCAGATACTATAAAGTCTAACAGCAGCTGGGAGGAGCAACCTGCGGAAGCACTCCTTTGAGCATTTAGGGTGCAGCAATCTGTCACCGAAGAAGCTCTACAGCTCTACAACAGCTCCATGCAAGGAGTTGGACACACACAGATAGATATATAAAAATATTTCTGCAGAGCGTGGTGGCCTTGTGGTTAGAGAGCAGGATGCTTGCGCCCTGATTAGACTGCAAGGTTCCTGGTTAAATTTTCACAGACTGTGGCTCCATCCGAACACCCCAAATCATAGCTCCTAGCTCCTGTTTCTTGACCTTTCATGGGGCCAACACAGTAAGTACTTTAAGACAGTCTTTAACTCCGACATCATTACGTGACGGAAACACACATGGATTAAATGCAGAGGACAAATTTCATTGGCTTGTATGTTCCAATGGCAATAAAGATGATTATATATAAAACTAGCGGTTGATACAAAATAAAAGAAAAAAATACTAAGAAAGAAAGGAGCGAATCTCTATGAACCAAATGGAGCTGGGAGTTTTATTGGGTGCAGAAATGAGTGCAAACATGTTTTGCAGTTCATCCAGGGCAGGGGTCTGCAGCCTGTGGCTCTGGAGCCGCAAGTGGCTCTTAATAACTTTGGCTATAAATTATATTTTTATTATGGTATTTAAATGTAGTAACAATAATAATACATTTTTTCTTGGACTAATTTCTCTTAATTTTCACAACACAATGATGCTAAAAATGCCAGTAATATTTAATTTTAAATCAATATTTTTGATATGTTGGAAACTATGATTTTTTTTTACATGATTATCCACAAATATCAACATCCCGTCCATCCGATTTTTTCAAACCTCAAAATAGACATAAAAGGCCGTTTCTTTAACAATGACAACATATTTCCTACATTAGATCTTTGTAACAAATTATAACTTGTCTTTTTTTCCAAAAGGCCAGGCAACATTTGCGGCTCTGAACGAGTTTAATTCAAGTGGACTGTAGGCAAAATGGCTCTTTAGATTGTAAACGTCGCAGGCCCCTGATCCAGGGGTATAGCTGACAATTTTACTCATAGTCTGTTTCAGTCTGTTAAAGCACACAGAATGCCATTCATCCAAAATCTATCACATACACAATGATAACTTAGATGCTCAGTGCAGATTTACATATGAGTGTGTGCTTATGATTGTGGCATAACAGGAAACCCATAGTTTATGAATGGATGGGGGTGGGGGGCTCTTTGCATTTGGTGATCCCAGACCAGCTGGTCCAAGACTCAAAGTTTAGGTGTCATTACCCCACTGTCCTCACCCGGCACTGAGGATTCCTGATTTCAGGCCTAGTTTAAAGGTGTTATCACGTTAAATTGTCTCAAAAGTCTAAAGCGTTGCTACTAAAAAAGTAAATCACAAAGAGCAATGACCATGGGTGGCTCTAGACAAGGGCCAACAGGGGCCAGTGGCCCTGTAGAGCTGGTCCTGGCCCTGTTATAGTCCCTGTACTAAAAACATGATTTTAGAAAAATGTCTTCCGATGATATATGCTGACAAAGATATCATAATTGATAGGTCACTTGGACCAACTGTATTTTTTACCTGTACAGTTTTACTCTAACAATAATTTAAAAAATTAAGCTGTTTCACTCCTAGCTCCAGCTGTATGGAGATAGAATCAGAGTTCTGAAACCTGCAGGTCCAGAGCCACAATTAGCTCTTTAGCTCTCATCAGGCCCGTATTAAGACAATGGGGTGCCCCTGGGCACTATACCTCAAAGCCCCCCCCCCCCCCCCCCTTACCCGTGCTGTCCTCCGGTCAAAAACATCAGACATAATCAAGGGAATTTCTGTAATGTAATCTACTATTTACTAACTTACACAACTACACGTAGGCATATGAGCAGTGAGCAATATTCAAATATCTCATTTTAAAATGTTGAAATAAAAAAAATGAAATAATGTATGGTCTTTCAACAATTTCAAGTAAATAATATAACAATTTATGAAAAATATATTTTTAAAGCATGTGTCATGTGGTGCCCCCCCATGGTTGGTGCCCCTGGGCACTGGCCCACTGGCCCTTATGGATAATCCGGCCCTGGCTCTCATAATATATTAAACGATTAAATATTGACCTATCCCCCTCCAATGTTTTGTTCTGTGCCCCCACGAAAAAACACTGGCCCCAAACCTGGCCCCTCTGTTAAATTTGGTGTAGAACCGCCAGTGGCAATAACTCCAGGATGATGTGTGCCTTTTCTGAATTTCCATCCCAGAGCGAACACTGCCACCTACCGGTTAAACACTGGCAACAACAGGCACCAGCACCAGGCATGCAACTGTTGTATAAAAGTACAGCTGCCAAACATCGAGAATATGAATCCCGCATACTAGCGACATAATCCAAAGCAGTACTTTATGTTTGTCTTTGTGGTAGATGAATTTAAAAGGCTGGGGCAATAAAATCACCCAGCCCACGAACTCTCGTAGCGAGGCTCCTCCAACACAGCCACGCGGGAGCAGTTTGACCGAGTTTTACACATCGCGTGCCAACAAACCGCTTCTCGTGACAGCGGGACAGATGCTTCTCAGGCAAACGCCGCTTTGGCTGCAGGAAGGGCAGCGACGCGGCCGGGCGCACACTGCCGTGCCTCTCCAAACAAGCGAAGGACCAATACTCGCATGTTGAACGCTGTTCGCACCGTAGAGGAGAGGAGAGGAGGCGAACCCTGTTTTTATCCTCTGTGGAGCCCGTGTGTGGGACAGGAGCGCGCGGCGGGGTGGTGTGCGTGATGCCGCACCAACAGACGTCACTGACGGTAAAGAGGGCGAGAAAGGCACGCGACTGTCCGGGTACGCTAAGCCAATATAGACTAATTTGAAGAATACAGTGGCATATGTTTAGTTTATTAAAAGCTTTCTGACATGGCGATTCATGCATGCCTCATCCATTCGTGGGGTCGCCATGAAAACCTGGGATATTTTTGTATTAATAATATTATTATTATAAAGCTTCAATCGCGTGTGCTTCCTGCTGAATTGAAAGGAGCCTATATTATGGAAATAATGTAAAAACCGAAGTTAGCTTTCTAACAATTCATCATATATGTTTCCCCTATAACCAAACAAAGAAGACTGCTCCAAGTTTAACTTTCTGAATTTAATCTAAGGTGTGTATGTGCTGCGCTATAGCCAACATACATTACAAAGTAGGCTTGTACAATTGCTTTTTAATATAACATTCTACTGTATTCTTCAATACTAGACTAAAGTCTTAACTAAAGGATATAGTGTCATTAGACCCAGTGTATTTGCAATAATTTGCATTGTGTTGGTTGCATTTGAGTCCTGATACTCACTGGTTATAAATATGTTGAGTCTGCTTTGTAACTTACAAATTCTCAAACTCTATCAGATCATGGGGAAATCTTTTGTCTTCAGTTCTTATCATGAGATTCTGTGTTTATTGTAATCCTAAAAAAAAAAAAAAACTCTTTTCATCTTCAGTTTTCTAGCATCACCTATGGATTTGAACCAAACGTAACTCATATTTATGATTTGTGATTTTATCCACCTTGGAAAAATTAAGAAGTCTTCTTCCGTCTAAAATAAACAGTGAACTCGACCATGTTGCTGCGTCACCATGTTTTCCTGCAGCTTTGGTGGTTTTGGGCAACATATTGGTTTTGTGCCAAAACACACCTTTTTTCACAGTAGTGGGAAAATTTCAAGTTTCGCTTCATCAGACCATAGCACATTTTTCTACAAGGCTCTGGGACATTTTAGCCAGGCATGGATGTTTACTTTGGAAGAAAAGGCTTTAGTTTTTCAACCGTAGCACTTTACCCACACATTAAAATTCCTGCAGCTTGTTCTGAAGGCTACTAGTGTCAGCCTTACAGTATTACCAATGACACTGTTGTTCAAAAATATTCCCCATTTACTGACTAAGTGCTTATGTATTGCAGTGAATTATTTTGTGCTGTTCTCATATATGGTTCTTATATTTGCATTTTTTTCTTACATCTTAGGAAACTGGGTTTTGCTGAAAGACACAAATAACTTATAGTCAATAAAATATTACAAAAGGTCACCTGTACCCTGCGTCCATAAGTGGACACAGCTTGTATTCTTTTTTAACTTTCACATTTTTCCTTTTAGCTGGTTTATTACGTTTGTTGGTTGAATTGTACGAGGTAAGTTTTGCATCACAAAACATGGTATTTCAACACACATTTGAAAGCCATTCATATGGAGTTTACAGTAAGGCCCATAATCCTGGAAAAATCTTTTAATTTCACTAACTTGTTCGTTCTGACAAAAAAATCTTTCGAAGGAGCTAAATATTAGGGTGGAGGCGAGGAGAGGAGCGCTCAAACCTCAAAGATGATTTAAGAGAGTTAAATCTCCAAAGATAAATCCACTGGTTATTGAGAGAGGTATAAGTTATTTTTACGGCATGGTGTATTTAATTATTTATTTTGGATGGCTAATTGGCCATTTCCCCTGACTGATTATCTGCTATAACTTCAGCAAAACGACGCATTGAGCAAATGTCAAAAACATCCTACTTGGAGAGCTGAGCTGCACAGTTCATCGGATTCCCTGCAAAAAATGGAAGGCACAAACCCAGGAGCACTGAAAAAAAATGAAAAGGTGTTTTCAGCACACTTTAACACTCATGCAACCAGGATATTGCTGCTTTTTCATTTTCTAACTCCCTACCCCTTCATTTTTTCAGAACAGTTGTACAGGATCTGTGACATTAAAGTTGTAAAATCTTCTGATTTAATCTATCATTATCTTTTACTTTTAACTAGAAATTTTACCTGGTGCTTCATCGGACCTGGGAGGATTCTTCATCGATATTTAGGATGTCCCAACATGCAGGGATCATTTTACCCATATAATAAAAATTATACTACTACTACTACTACTAATAATAATAATAACAATAATAATAATAAACCTCAAAGTGCTACAGGTAAGATCATTAAAGCAAGATAAAACATCAGTGTAAAAAATAAATAGTGCAGCCACATTATTGTGTAAGGTTAAAACTCATAAGTTCTGCTAAAAGGGAATGTGTTTAGTCCTTTTAAAAAAAACAACTCTAAATAGTCTGTGGTTCTCTCAGACGGTCAGGGAGGACATTTCAAGTCCGGGGAGCGGCCGAGCAGAAGGCACGATCGCCCATGGTGCTCAGCTTAGTTCTGGGGAGTAGAAGGCAGTTTGAGTTCTTTGAGCGCAGGGATCGTTCTGAAAAACTTGTATGGTACAAAAGCTCACGGAAGTGGATTTTTATAAGGTAATAAAAATGATATATGTCCAGGCTTAATATTAACATGGTTCACTTGTTCTCTCTGCATGCAGCCCTACCTGGAGGCGTGATGGCTGCAGCTGCAGAGGTCACCGAGCCTTCAGGACAAGTCACGATGGTTAAAACAGAGGATGGGGGGTGCAGCGGCAACAACGACCGTAGGAGTCAAGTCCTGCTGCAGCTAAATGGGTAGGAAGGTTTTCTAGTATAATAATAGCACACGCCTCACATTTTAGTCTTTGTTTCATATCCATATATTTAAATAATCAAAAGGCACACACAAAAGGAACATGAAATGGAAAACAAGCGATACAAAACCCCAGATATAATTGCAACTCAGTTTTCAGGTTCAAAATACTGGTGATTTTAAAGCTGGGGAGGAGTGGGGATTAACTTTTAGTTTGATCTTTGAATGGCATTATTTTACTTTGTATAAACTAAATCGTGTCTGTTGGTGTTGCATATTCTGTATTTTATAATACAGAAATGTGCAGAAATACAAATAAGAAAAGAAAGATAATGCTTCATTTCATAGGTGTCAATTTGTCGCCCTCTACAGGCTAAATGATGACACTGCCGCCACTGCCACCACAGTCTTAGCCATAGAGACCCATCAAAGTAAGTAAAGACATGCAAATCAAAAACATTCTATCTTTAAAACTTAACGAAAATATAAAAAATGCCTTTTAAGTAAACCGAGCCATCGTTTGCAGTACTCAACGTTGCTGTTGGGTTATAAATCTCCCCGTGTTGTGTTTGTACATTTAATTATTCCTCCTGCAATAGATCACTTTTTTTGTTATTGCTGTGTCCTGTAAAGGTGACTGTAAAGACGAGGGAACAGAGATAGAGTACGGCTACCCCATCACTTGTGGAGACAGCAGAGCAGTACTGCTGTTTAAGAAGTTTGTGTGTCCTGGAATCAATGTAAGATGTGTAAAGGTGGGTCGATATGCCGAGTCTGTCCAAGAAGTGCTGATTTATTACTGGAGAGAATCGTTCAAAGCCAATTAGTACTTTTGTTCTATTGCTTTCTCTTTAGACTTATACTTCCTTTAACTTTCTCTGTGTTTGGATCAAGGGCTAATCAAGAAAAAGTTTTTTTCACAGCCCCACAAATTCAACTTTTACCAAGCAAAATATAAATAAAAAAGAAATAAAACAAAATATTCAATAAATGGAGTGACACACCTGAAGAGAATGTGTTTAAATGTTTTATATGTAACAGAAAATAATCACACTTAAAGAACTTTTGGATTTTTTTGCAAATTAAAAAAATGGTTTGACTGGAATTGTATGGAACCTTACTGGAAAATTATTTTATATAAAACTATTCTAAAACAATTATAAAATATACTTATTGAACAATAAGAAAGCTTTGTTGAAACTCTATTGCTTCCTACCAATTGAATTACATTTATTTGGTGACAGCAAAGCAGAGAGCAGCATTAGCTCATCAAACAATTATGATCAGCATAAGTATAAAAAATAACAAAATTGGTAAACTTAGTTATCAGCTATTTAAAGCTGATTCCAATATATATATATTTTTTGCAGAAGCTTACAAGATCCCATATTTTTCTTGGACTATTTGTTCATGAAGTATTGCTTTATAGCACTGATCTTTATCCCACAACCGTGGAACTGATGGCATTGGCACCTCATTCCTGATTAATAGAGTTAATAATTATTTAACCACGCGGGGGCTCTTTAAAATCCCAGAAGGTCAGTTAATTCTCATGTATCAAAAATATAAAATAAATGATGCTGTACAAGACTTAATTTTACGTTCCTCATTCCAATAAACATGCACTATATCAAACAGAATGCTTCGAAATCTACACACAAATTACAAAGACTTCACTGGACTGTTTCCAAAAAACATGCACCTCATTTTCTTACTTTAAGTACCCACCTAAGAAACATTTTCTGATACACCAACCTGCCTGACAAGATAGGAAACAGCATGACAATAGTCTGAATTTCCGTTCGCATAATACTAGTAGAGGCAGTGGCTAACACCTGCTCTGGTTTTTGATTTTAGATGAAATCCTTAAAACCTTCTTGGTATTTTACACACTAGCTTTACATGTTTCACTGAACCTGCATCCCGATGCAGAATCATGATTTATCACTAAATACCACTTTTATCCAGACATCAAATTTCCACTGCTGTTTCTTTTTATCTTCAGCTCACAGTAGCCTTGTTTTTTCTTGCTTTGATATCAGAAATGCTTAATGTTTGGCTTTTCTATATCTGAATCCAATTTCCTTCTGACATTATCTCCATTCTTTTGTTGTGCATTTCTCAATTCTCAAGCCGTATGACTTTCAGTTTTCTGTCCCTTTGTGCTTTGACCTTTGTCGCCTTTGGTCCACCTTTTTCATTTTACAACCTTTGCAATTTGTTTGTAGCTGTCACCAATTTTATACACATCTGACAGAGCCAGCACACTGGTTGAATTCCTATTTTGAAAGACTTTTATACGTTTATTTTCCATCGTTCCAGTTGATGGAGCTCTCTTTTTGCGGAATAGTTTTCTGTCCAAAAATGGATTCAGTTCACATTTTTCAAAGTATGTTTTGCAAAGCCAGAATGTTCAGATGAAATAGCTTTGTGTCAAATGTGTGATTTCGCTTTGTCTACAAAACAAAATGGATCAATGAGCATCCCCCAAAAGAAGTAATTCTATATTTTTATGCCAAGGTTTGCAACGGGATTGAGACAGCTTCGCCTCCTCCTTTTATCATTTCTAACACCACCGTTTTTAGTCCATGCCCTAACACATTTATGGTCTTATTTTAGCTTAATGCCTTTGTATATTTCTTTTATGGTTGGTTGAATAGTAAATTATTCCAGAGGAATAAAAAGTGAGAAAAGCATTACACGGGCTAACAGCCTGTTTTACTCGTTATATGACTGTTTACATGGCATAAATTGCCCTGTCTTGCTCTTTACAGTTCAATGACCAGCTCATTAGTCCCAAGCAGTTTGTACACTTGGCAGGAAAAGCCACGCTGAAGGACTGGAAAAGAGCCATCAGAGTGGGAGGGGTGATGCTCAGGTAAGCTTATGAAACATTAAAGAAACCTCTGTCTTTCTGCTAACAACCATTATTTCCCCTTTTTTTTGTGTCAACCTTCATTTTTAATACTTTAAAACACACCAGTGTCTTGTGCTTTACCTTGTGAAACTCTTTCAATTTTTTTTTTTTTTATGTTACAACCACAGGTTTCAATGCAATAAATCGGACGTTTCTGTGTGTCCCAGTACAAAGCATATAAGTGGAAGGAAAATTATGTTTGGCGGTCAAAATTATTTCCATAGAAGAATCTAAAAGGTGTGGTGTCCATTTGTGTATTTAGCCCCTTTTATTCTGATACTGCTAGATAATATCCAGTGCAACCAGTTGCCTTCAAAAGGGAGTTAGTAAATGCAGTCAGTTTGTGTGTAAAAGCCCGTGAACAGCCTCAGAGGTTTGTTAGAAAACATTAGGAAACCAGCCAACAACACACTTAAGGTAGCAGTGGAGGAACTGCAAAGACCCACTGCTCAGGTGGGAGAATCTGTCTATAGGACCACTATTAGGCATGCAGTCTACAAATCCTACCTTTTTGGAGTGACAATATGAAAATCATTGTTAATAGACAGCCATTCAAAGTTTCGTTTGCAGCCTGCCGCAGGTCATTTGGGGGAATACAGCAAACATATGGAAGAAGGTGCCTTGCTCAGACAAGACCAAGAGGAAACCCTCTGGTCTACACGCATAACACTAAACGTGGCTGAGCCATAATGCTGCAGATCACCCTGAACACACAATTTCCCCTTTGACCCGACATAATTGAGGATGTTGTTCTTCATCGAGTGAAAGGGAAGCTGGTGGGATTTAATGGGTGGCTGCGAAAGGAGTGGGTTGCCTTCCAGCAGGACTAAGACCCTGAATATGCAGCCAGATTTACAATGGATTGGTTTAGATCAAAAATGTATTTGTGTACAGAATTGGCCCAGTCAAAGTCCAGTCCTAAATCCAAGAGAGAGTCTGTAGAGAGACTTACTCCTTCTGTGGTGTAGCGGGTTAAGTCTGAGCCTTTGATTAGTGGGATCAAGGTTTAAATCCTGGTCGTGACAGGAAAGGTATCCAGCATAAAAAGTCTCCCAAGTCTGTGTGCAAGTTGTGATGAGTTGCTGTAGCCAGCTCTGAATAAGAGAGCAGCCAAAAGGACTTCCTTTAGAGTCTGTGGCGAGACTTGAAAAGTTCTGTCCGCAGACGGTCTCCATCCAAGCTAACTGAACTTATTATTAGTATTTTGCAAAGAAGAATGTGAAATAGCTTTGGTCTGGGCAAAGCTGTTGGAGAGAAAACCCCAAAAGGCTTACAGAGAGAGACGTTCCTCTGTAAAGTAGAGAAGTTGTACACAAATGTATGCCCACACTGGTTACAGTGTCATCAGTAATAATGTTAAAACCATGTTTTATCTTCCTTCTGTCGGTCTAGCACATAATAACCCAATAAAGACAGTTTGTGATTGTAATGTGACAGAACATGAAAAAGTGTAATGCGTTTAGATACTTCTACAATTCCCAGTAGTCAACAGGCAACTCCAACAGGATCTTTTTCATGTAAAATCCTACTGCGTGTCTCTGTCTCAGTGTCTATCAGCGTCTACATTCCAGAGGTAGCGGGTAATCAGAACTGTGATGATAGCAGGATCAAATGGTTCACATAGAAGCCTCCAAGCAGCACTTCTCACCTCTTTATCATGTTTGCACTTGCTGTTGGTGTTGCTGGGAGGCAACACACCAAGACGCAACAGGCGGTATCTGCTCTTTTCATCTTTATTCCTCCAGAGGCCCGACCGACCAGCTCTGCATCAAACAACGTAGCGAGAGGCTTGTTAGGGCTGTTCAGACCAAATGTCCCCTCGTGCGACAGCGAAAGCGAAAACGTTTTCTCAGACGCTTGGCCGTATTATTGTAACCCACCTGTTCCCTTTGCAGGAAAATGATGGACTCCGGCCAGATAGATTTTTATCAGCATGGGTCCGTGTGCAGCAACACCTGCCGCAGCACCAAGTCTGATGTGCTGACGAACTGCACGCGGCCTCCTCCAGGGACCTTGGCGCAACCCAACCTGTCGCGTTCGGCTCTTGAGGACGTCGGAGGACAGCTGCCTCCTGTGACAGGTAGATTTCTGGTGGCTTTTAAGGTTTCTGTTTTTACAGCAATGCTTCAAGACACGTTTTTAACTCCAAAACAATCAACGGACACCCTGCCAAGAAAAAGAGAGCTAAACATGCTGGCAAATAACAGACAAAATGATGTGTATGGATTCAATATTTACGTTTAATTAGACACTTGATTCACCTGTTGGCTCTGTTTGTCTTCTTGTTTAGTGCCATATAAAAAGGTAGGATCCCAATTTTTCCTGATATGTATGTTTATTTATCTTTTTCATTTCTTAAAGTAGCCCAGTAAAGATGTGTAAAAACCTTACAAATTAGAAAAACGCAACCTTTAGATGGAGTACTTTACAGTGCAAAGCAAACCTGCGTCAATACAAAATTAATTTTGTTATTATTTAAGAAAAAAAAAGGTCTCCAAACAAACCTGTCTCTTTGTGAAGCGCAATTACGCTCTTTGTTATATCATCAATTAACTGTACTAATCATGTTTTTTGGACCGCTAAGTTCAGTTTTCTCCAGCCACACTAAGGCCTCGCTGTCAGTAGACATGAAGTTGGCTAAGAACTGACAAAAAGGCAACACATTCAAAGAAATTAGATAACAAACACAGACATTGACATGTATCCACTTGTCGTCATGGGACGCCAGCAAACCACAATGTGAGCCATCATCCACAAAAAGAGAGAACATCCATAATGGTGAACCTTTCCCAGGAGTGATTAACCTACAAGAATTACTCCTGAAGCACATTTCTGACTCCTCCAGGGCGTCACATAGTGCAGGCCTCACCTGCCTCAGTTAAACTCAGTGTTCAATATTAGATGACAGGAAAGAGACTGGGCAATAAGGCATCAATGGGAGAGTTCCAGGTCCAAAACCACTTCCGACCAAGAAGAACCTCAATGCCAGTCTCAGATTTGCTAAAAGGTTTCTTGATGATCCCAAAGACCTTTAGGAAAATGATTAATGGAACATTTTGTAAGGTGCGAATGCTGTTACACCTCGCTGAAACCCTGAAAGAAAATGTCCAACCACTTGTACATCCTGGATCCTAATCTAAGACACCAGCAAGTCCATCTCTGACATAAAAAAGGGTTTGGAGCAACCCAGTTAGACTTAGACAACTTTATTTGTCATTTTTTATGCACAAATTGCGTACAGAACAAAATTTCGCTTCCATACAGCTTGAAAAATCACAGTAAATTGCAGTAAATTTCAGGATAAAGATGCAGCAGCGATTTATGTAAACAATTGAATGTAAACAGTTAAAGTCTGAACTGAAATATGATCAATATTAGAGATCTGTGGCAAAGAGAGGCATCCTGGCGTCATTAAGTCTCCTTAAAAGCAATTATTTAGCACTCTTTTCCAGGAATTTATTTTACATTGTATTGTGTTATACCGTATTTTCAAGTCTATAGAGAAGGATATGTTCCTTATCCTGTTAAGAAAAAAAAAAAAAAAACGAATGGTACTAATATTTAAAAGTTTAGAAAAAATCTTTTTTCAAGAGAAGATGTCTTTTATAGGACAGGTACTTAAAAAGATTCACACAGGTTTTGTCCGCCTATCGCTCTCGCCTCGCCTCGCCTCTTGCAACCACAAAAGGTTTGACCTCCCTGACACAGTGAGGCGGCAAACCTCTGAATCGGCAGTTGTTGGATGCTCCTGCCGACTTGTCCTTAAAAAGTTGCTGACCGCAGTCAGGGGAAGAGCCATGTCCATTTATAAAGCCGCGGACAGCAGCTGACATTTCCAGGTGTGGCCTTTTGGCTTGCGGGGGCCGCAGCTTTGATTTAAAGACTTTTGAAGGTGACCTGATCCGGCACTGTTCCAGGTGGAGCTCGGTCGGTAAAACGGCCCGATGATGATACCCTGGAAGGTAGATTGAAGCGCCTCGCTTCACCCGCAGCCTTGCTTGACGCTGAGTTTTAAACAAGCAGATAATTCTCGGCGAGCGTGCTCAGCCTCTCGCTCGCTTCTTGAAATCTGCAGAAACGTGCTTCGTTCTCGTTTGCATTCCCCTCGTGAAGGAATAAATTAAACAAACGTACAAATGTACATGGGAACTGAAACACTTTCAAATATTTTACCATCCCGACAGAAGTTTAAGCAAACATCAGTGTGCATACATTCATTTCCTCTAAGATAAAACATCTAGCGTGCTTTGCACTCCGTTGCTCTAACCTAACTTCTGTTTTTATCAGTTTGTGCCAACTTCAAGTTATATTTCATTCTCCTTCAAATCCGTCCTGCCCTCCTTTCTGTTTTCCAAGAGCTTCTCCCTCCTAACCTATTTTCCTGCTCTTTCCTCTCAACATCTGTCGCCTATTTAACGCCCTCTCTCTTTCACATCTTTTTAAATGTTTTTTTATCAATCTCAGAAATCTAGTTCTGTCTTTTCTGAAGTTTTTTTTTTTAAACTTGATATCTCAGGCCCAGATGTCCCCTTGCTTCTCCCCCCCAGCACATGTATTGCAGATTATTTATGAATGCTTACCGTATCTCTTTGCTTTCTTTTGGCAGCCGACGCTGGAATTCATATCTTCACATATATCAAATCTATACTGGTGCATTTATGGCTCTGATTTCTCTGTGGCAATTTTTAAACCTCTTAATAGAGGACAGGAAAAACAAGGTCTCAGATGCCCAGAGTTCTCATCCTGTAACGGATCCTATCTAGATGGCGTGTTGAGTCTTTGGCGAGGTGTAGCAGAGTCGGGCCTGATGGGGGACGTTCTGTCTGATCTCTACGCCAAGCTAGTGACCACTCTTAAAGGTGCGGAGCTTCACAGCAAGAAGGGCAGCCTGCAGGAGACAGGTACATTCCCACAGTATGTGAACATGGTAATGTGCAGTGTCTTGCAGAAGTATCCAGACCCCTCGACCTTATCATGTTTGGCCACATTAAAACGACAATATTCAATGTTTTTAGTTGGGATTTAATGTGACAGACCAACATAAAGTGCTGCAAATTGTGACGTCGAATGAAAATGATTTGTAGTTTTCAAACATTTTTACAAATAAGAATCTGAAAAGTGCGGCATGCATTTGTTTTCAGAGCCACTTCTAAATAAAATCTAGTGTCACAGATTGCCTTCTGAGGCCAGCGATTTATTAAATACAGTTGATATGTGTAATTTAATCTCAGTATAAAATGAGCTGTTCTGTTTCTGGCCTCAGAGGTTTGTTAGAGAACATTAGAGCACAAACAGCATCACGAAGACCAGGAAACACAGCAGACAAGTTCAGGAGAAAGCTGAGTTAGGCTATGAAACAGTTTCTCCAGCTTTGGACATGTCACAGAGCACTATATAATCCATCATCAGTCGAAGTAAAACTGCAATCCTACAGCCAAGAAACTCATTATAACTGTGGATGAGCTGCAGAGATGTGCAGCTCAGGTGGAAGATTGTGTTGACAGAACAATTCTTAGGGTTACACTCCACAAGGGTGACAAGAAGAAAGCCATTGTTGTAAGAAACCAGCAGGAGTCATATTTGCTGTGTCAGAAACATGACAATCATGAGGAAGAAGACGCTCTGAACTGATTAAACTAAACTTTTATGTTTTTGACCTACGTGCAAAATCATGTGTGGCAGCAACACCCTATTGCCACAATGAGACATGGTGGTGGCAGCATCATGCTGTGGGGGATAATTTTCTTCTACAGGGACATAGAAGATGATCAGAGTGGATGGGAAGATGGGTAGAGCTAAATAAAAGGAGAAAAGGCTGTTAGAGACCGCCAAAGAGTTGCAACAGAGGTTCATAATCAGTTAGAAAAATGATCATAAACTTACAGCCTGAGCTACAACAGAATGGTTTATTTCAAACCGTATTAATAGGAACGGCCCGGTTAAAGTCTAGACCTGAACTCAAATGAGAATCTGAGGTAACACTTAAAGATTGTTGTTCTTGGATGCTCTCCGTCCAGATTGACTGAGCTTGAGCTGTTTTATAAAAAAAAAGGTATTTCAGTCTCTACCCCAAAAATACTTACAGCCATAATTGCAGTGAAGGTGATTCTACAAAGTATTGAATCTGGGGGCCTGAATACAAGTAAATGTCCAAGTGTTCAGATTCTTCTTCAAAAATAGGAAAACCATCTATAATTTTCTTCTGGCTTCACTATTATCTTATTGTTTGCTGTGTGTGTTATAATATGTCCAATGAAAACCACAGAGCTTTGTGCTTCTGACAAAATCTGAAAAGGTTCAGAGGGTATGAATACTTTTGCTAGGCACTTTATTAATATGGGTGCTGATTTTAGGTCATTATAGGAAAAAAAAAACTTTAACTGAAAACAGAAACTGATAAACATGTATCGTTTGGCTTACTTTTTGTTTTGCTAGATGCTCACATACTTAATTCCCTGTGTGAGATGTTCGGGCTTTTGGACTCCGTGAAACAAGCTCTGGCCCTTAGGTGCACCCAGAACCAAGAGAGGAGAATCCATCATGGTGAGGATGGTGAGAACGCTGCCAGAGCCAATACACGGTGCACACACTGATGCCCCCCGCTGGATTGTACTAACTCTTATCTTGTTTTATATAGTGCTGGATGAGATCCCAGAGGAACACAGGGAGCCGAGCTGCCATCAAAGCAGATCTTATAAAACCTCATCCTTTAAACACCTCCGACCTCATCGTCAGAGCCAGCAGAAAAGACGCGCGCGCAGCCCGCTGCTGCACGAAAGGACAAACACGGTGATCCATCCCCCTTCTTTCGCTGGTTTATCTGCTGCATCTCGCGTCCAGGTCTTCAGTCATTTCTCTGCCCCCGCTGGCCGGAGTCACCTTGTTGGAGCCGGCAGGACAGACGGAGTGGGCCAAAGTGGCGACGAGAAAAAAGATACCTCAGAAGAGAACAAAGAGATGAAACGGAGGACGGTGCTTCTTGGTGGAGATGATCCGATTAGATGCGACGAGGCGAAGGAGACAAAAAAGCTCACGTGGCAGTGAGAACTTTAAGTAGATCCTGTGGCTCCGGCTGCAAGAGTCTAAATAAAGGCCTGCAATGAAGACACTGGACTCACTAATGTGTGGCGAAACAAACTTCCCTGTTTGGGAGGTATATAAGAACAGTGTCTTAGCAGTAGTTAAAACATTGTGGCTGACTGGTGTATAAATAGGTTTATGGCGTGATAACTGCAGAAACGGAGGTACAGACACGTACTCCAAATTAAAATGTTTATAATAAACTCTGGTTTTATGTACTTTAAAAAAAATAAAATAATCTAGCAACAGAAAAACCATAGCTAAACGCATTGTTGGCTCTCTCAGCTGTAATGTACATTGTTAGCAATCAAATCTTTATATTTTCCACTTTATTTTGATAAAACACACAACTTGATGCACTAGTTTGATTTTTTTTAACAATAATTTTACCTATTCCCAATTCACAACAGATGACCAAAGGAACTTTATAGGACAATAATCTCGGGTCCAATTAGTCTTCGATTATCTATAAAAGACAAAAAGGGGCGCGGCACAAGCGACCCGTGTTTGGAGGCCTCAGTCCTCGACGTGGCCATCCAAGGTTCAAGTCTACCTTCTCCCTTTCAACGCCATTTCTGGTCAAATAAAGGCCACTAGAGCCACAAAGATTTTTTTTTTAATTAAAAAACGTAAAGGATCTCATCATATAGTCAGCTCAAGATCTTGTTACGTTACGATAAAATTCAGTTGATCATTTGAGACCGATCGGTAAAAAGGAAAGAAGGAGGAAGGAAAACCAATCCCATCAGGTTGTTTCTTTAAAGAGTTCACGGCTTTGGAGTTAACCCTCATCCTTAGCAAGCAACCTGGCTTAACAGTGCAGCAGAACCCGGCCAGGATGCGTGGGGGACGACTGGGGACCGGGAAGAGACAAACACAGAGGCACCCAACCAGCTGTACCTTCCGAGGAAAGAAATACAAAGAGGGTACAGAAAGTTGATGGTAGCAATGGTTTGGACTCAGCTAAACAGCGTATCTTCTATGGAAAGAATAACAGGGACCCAAGTTAAAGTCAGACACAGCAGGAGAATCTTTAATGTCTTTGTCCTGGTTAGGGAGCGTCCCAAAACAGAAGCACAAGGTCAGGGGTACCATGTTGAAAAAGAAGATAGAGAACAAGAAATTAGCATTTTAAAATTTAGGGTGGAGGGTATGTGTCTGGGTAAAGATTATTAGGTCCTTTTTCAACTACAAACAGTTAACTGAGACACAAAGTGTACTAAAATAAGCACTTTGACGTTGTAACACTTATATGATAAACCAAATTTAAGTAGCCAAGACAGAACACTGTGTGAATGTTCTCAAATTTAAGGGCAAATGGTTTTATATTATGGGGTTTAAACTCTTTTAAGGGAACATCTTATCTAACATAAGATTGTTTGTTTTTTTCACTAATGTGTACTTTTTTATATGTGTAATTTAAAAACATTTTGGGAGTAGCCTTTCTTGCTGGAAATGTTTGCACTTGTTTGGAGTAGAAGACCTATTTATTACAAAGCTTGACTTGTTGTTTAACAGGGGTCAAAAGTGCCACTAAATAAATCATTAAAAAATGTGTTGCAACAGTCAAGATCTGTAGTATTGCAAATAAAATAACATTTCAAATAACATTGCAAATAAAGTTACTTGTTATTATATATATATATATATATATAAACAGTTACATTTCAATTTCCAGTTAATGTTTTGTAAAACCATGTATTATTATTTCAGTATTTATTTCATTGCACCTGTCATGCAGAGCGAAACCTGGTTGATGTTTTTCATTTAACTGGTTTACCTACACAGGAAGACTTATAACATATTTTTATGAATGAAAAAATCATAAAAGAATGGATGGATGCCATTACTTAATTGATATTTTACTAATTACATGTGATTTAAATGCATAAAATAGGTATTTTATTGGCACGCTATCTAATTAATTGTATTTTATATGAAATTGTTTTATTGCTTTTATTTTGTATTTAGTTATACTAGCTGATTTATATATTATATATTGGTAATAAAGATAAAAACTGTCATTCATGAAGTGTAGAAGGACCTTTTCAGATAACGATGTAGCGTTTACATTTTTCTTTAAGAGCTAACTTCACACCCCTCAGGCTATTGATTGTTTTATTGTCAGGCTGTTGATGAAAATTGCAAGATGCTGGCGGGTAAACAATAAATTATGCATACAGGTCAATTTTATTTGTGGTCCATTGTTCATTTTAATTTTAAATGCTTTTACATCACTTGCATTTCTTCTTTGGATACCACTGTTCCTTTCCCAACAGAGAAGCTAATGTGTAATTCAACATCTAAATAAATAAATAGATAAATAAATGACCCTTCAAGGGGCAAAACTCCTGTTTTCTTCAAGCCATATTTGACTTCCACTAACCCTACAATCCCGGATGTCACTTACTTTCTTTAAGACAGCTTTTTTCATATAAATAGGCACCCCGTCTTCCTGTCATGCTTTCCTGTTTTGTGCACAGCACAGCTCTGCATGCCAAGGCTGTGAGATAGACAGTGATGGTGTTGCCTTTGACAACTTCTCTCAGAACCGTGATGATATGTTATTACACATTGGCGCGCAGCACAGCCTGTCCAGATGTAGGTGTTTGTCCAGGGTTATGAGTGGCAGTCGATAAAACGTCTGATAAAATGACTATCATCACCGCGCGGCTCTCAGCATCTCCGCTGACACCTGTCCTGCTATTTGAATTCACCAGTGTTTTGCAACATCACATTAACGCACATTTAAAATGCGCTGCAGTAAAACACATCCCGGTCCAAATACTTCTTTTGTTTAAATAAATGCGATTTAAACACGTGTCTGTGGTATATCTCGGAGGGGTAATTACAGGTTTTTGTCTTGACGTATGTTGTTCTTTTTTCCGTTAATTAAATTGCTCTGAGTGCAATGGATCGTTTATTCATCATTCGGGACCAACAGAACTGGAGGCCACGTCGTTAACTCACATAGGAAGCTTTAGGAGCCATTATTTAATCTTCAGCTGTAATGTCCACATATAACAACTAAATTGAGAGACGTATAGCCAATTTAGTTCTGAGTCACAGTTAAATGTGTTATCCCAAAGAGGATCGACTCCAACGTCCGCCTTTATGCAGGATGCTAATGTAGCTTGCTGTGAAAAAGTATTTGTCACCTAATAGCTTTTTTTTCTTCCTGATTTTATTGTCTTGTTACAATTGAATACTTCAAATCAAACAATTTTTTTTATATCAGACAAAGATAGCCAGATTAAATCTGAAACTCAGTTTGGACTGATGATTCAATAAAACAAGGGGAAAAAAATTTAGTCTCCTATTGCTGCATTTGAATTTACCTGCAATTAACAGCATTTTTATTGTTTTACTAGCTACACCAGGTCTGACCTACTGCTAAAATGTGCTGCTGCTGCTGCTGTCAGACTTTTAAAACCCAGAAGTCATTGACGTAGAACCTACTGACCGACCCGAGAAAGCTCAGAAAAACTCCTTTCTAAAAGAAATTCAACATCAGTTGAGAAACAAAGTCACTGACGTCTATCAGTATGGAAAAAAGTTCCAGCGCACTCGTGGATGAGAAGTGGTCTTCCATTATAAATCCAGGAAAGCAAAGAGAACCAACCGAGGAGATCAGAAAACAACCCCAAACAAAATCCAAAGTACCGCAGGCGTCACTTGGATCAACTAAAAAGTGGAAATTATGCATCTTCCATGTGAGAGATCCAAAGTAAAAACATCTGCTTACCAGAATGAGCACATAGGTCCAACTAACATTGGCCAAAAAAGATCTACGATATCAGAAAAAAATTAGATTGACCCCTAAACAAGTGGGACCCCTCTGGATGGGTTCTTCTTTGTTGAAAGGTTTTGTCTCTTCTCCAGTAGACGTCTTCAGTCTCAGGAGTTAAAGGCAAACTCTGGGTTATAAGCAGTACCCTTGCATAATGGATCAACCAGTTTAAGTTTGACAATAAAAACTGGTTGTTTGCATGCAAAAGAGGACCATCAGCCTACCAATCCATCGTTAGTGCTCTGATAGCCGCTTATTGTTACAATATAAAAGACTCATTACCAGTTATGTAAATTATGGAAGTCACCACCCCCCCCCCCCTATCGTGGCACCACCAGCTATAGATTTTAGGGTGCATTATATTTTACATCTGACCAAATTCATTTTAACACCTTTTTTGTTTTCATAAATTAAATTCCTATTTAGGATCATTTTCTGAGGGAGAACCGTACAATAAAAACATGATCTCAGCTCGTTATGGTTTGAACTTGGATCAAAAGTTACCTGCTGTCTCAGGAGTGTGGATTACGCCGGTTCAGCTTGTACGCCTGGAGGGTTTCTCGCTCTGAATTCGAAACTGAATCGGTCACAAAGCAGAAAGTCGGGGAAAAACAGGCTCATTACTGGTTCCGTGGTTCAGTTCGGATCTTTCTCCGTCTGAGTCTCCGAACTCAGCTGCCTCTGTAGCCAGCAGCTGTCAGAGAGTTGTCACGGGGGCCTGACGATCCAATCAGACATGGACTGCGGCGCTGGTCAGCAAATTCTTTAGACAGGAGGCGACAAGAAAGTAAAAAGAAAATCAAAAAGAGATAGTAGCTACTGTTTTCTCCAGGCTGAAACTGCCTTACACTCAAGGTTTATTGATTATTTTTCATGAAATAAAAACTTTTAAGAATTTACCACATTTTTCAACGTCAAAGTTAACTAAACAGAGATCATTTTTAAAAGCTTCCAGAATTTCAGAATAAATAAAATAAGATCCTTCAGACAGCACTTCTTTGGTGCAAATACACTTTAGAGTGGAAAACATTTAAACGCCTATAGAGGTTAAACCTCAAAGTTCAGGTGTTATTAACGCGCCTTTGTAAAAGCAGTTCAACGTGGGTAAAACTTCAAATCTCCCATGTGCTGTTTACTACATTTGGATCATTCCTTATACACAACTTGTCCAACAAGATCGCTTGCTTACAAATAATTATTACATCTGTGCCATATGTTTACATTTGGTTTGTGCACATTTCATTAGACCCAAAAGCGATTTCTGCAGCCCAACATTTCAAGGACTTAATAAGGTAACCAGCTGGTGCCAGAGATGGAGAAAGGTAACCCCATCAAATGCAAATTTAATGCACAGAACATGTCAGAATTCCTAATTTATGGAGAAATATGGCTTGCAGCTGTCATTGGAAGGTGCAAATGCATGTGTACCTGCCATAACTGGGTGAATACAAGACCCATCATGGCCGTAAACTACATACAGACAAAGAAAATAGGAAGGAAACTTTTTCAGTATAGAATATCTGTATATTTGGATCTCTCATATGATTTTTAAACACAAGAATGTATAAGATTTTTAACAAGCACTGTCGAAGTAAATACATCATCATATATATATTATAATAAGGTTATTATAAAGACTGGCATTTTGAAGTATTGTACAAAATACCTCTGTGTCAAAGATTTGTTATGATATTTGTGCTTATAAATGTCACCCAGGGTCTGGGTGACACGAGCCTGCAATAGACAGCATGGGTTTTGCTATCATTATGAGATTTGGGGGTGCAGCATGAACCAAATGACAAGGCGAGACATGCTTTTGCTTCCCGTTCAGGTATTACTTGTCTGGCATCTCTGGGAATAAAAATAAAATAAATAAAAATAAAAATCGAGCAAATTAAAATTCATCTGTCACTTCTTGATTTATTATTATTGAACCAGTGTGATAAAGTGGAATAAAAATGACAATAAAACAGGGTCATTATCATTTCTAAAGGGAACGGTGTCTAATTGAAAATAATCCTGACAGGGTGACATTTTAGGCAGCACTGCAACTGTGGTTAATTTGAAAACTCTGCTGTTTGCTGTGAGTGGCATGTAGCTGTCTGAAATAACAACAACAACATATAAACCTGTTGCCACAGCAACCCGTAATGTTATCTGAATTTATGCCAGATGTTGGGCCCTTAAATTATGCTGCCTTGCTTCATATCTTATTGAACTTTTACATATTTTGTGACATTGGATTGTTTTTTTAATTTTAAACTTTTGGTAGACCAACACAGAGCAGTGCAATAATAATACGTGAAAGAAAAAGAGTACACGGTTTTTCGAAAGGGTTAACGAATGAAAATCTGAACAATGTGGCATTGTCTTAAGGCCCCTTTAATCTGATCATCCTGAATAAATCATAATGCTCCCACTTGCCTCCACATGCTAGCTGTATGTAATTCAAATCTTAAAATGAACACCACTGTGAGGTGTTGGCGGTTTGTTACAGAACAAACAGCATCATGAGAGCCAAGGAACACAGCTGACATATCTGTGCTTAAGTTGAGGAAAGCTTTAGATTAAGGTTAGATCTAAGGATCCACTGCGACTCCGGCAGCAGATCTTCAGAGATGCACAGCGCGGATTTGGGACAACATGTTGACGAGACAACTAATATTGATGCACTAAATAATGCTGGTCTTTCTTGAGAAAGAGGCGGTAAAAAGAGAGCCAATCAGTGACCAAAAGCCTTATGTTTGTTACAAGCCATACAGGGGACATGTGGAATATCCATCCATCCATTTTCTAACACATCTATCCCTTGTGGAGGTGCCTATCTCCAGCTGTCAATGGGCGAGACGTGGGGTACATCGTGGACAGGTCGCCAGTCTATCGCAGCATGTGGAATATGTTGAACCCAAAATGTAATTTTTTTCCCTACATTGAAAACACTATGTGTGGCAAAAGAAACCAACACTGCAGATTACACGATGAAACATGATGGTGGCAGCATCATACTGTGAAGATGCTGTTCCTCACATGGACTGGGAAGCTGGTCAGAGTTGATGGGTCCGTCTTCCAGCTCTAAACATCCAGGTTGAATTACAAAAGAACGGTTCAAGTTGGCGGTTCCCAAACTGTCCATCGTCCAACTCCCGATTTAATAAGGAAACAGACTTTGGACCTTTACAGACAGCAGGGCAGTCAAACTTTTTTACAGTAGCAGGCTACACACTATCAGGTAGGAGGGTGCACTTATGCCGCTGCCCGAGCCCCGGAGGGGAGAATTTTGAAAAATAGAGTCTCCCTGATGTATTTTGGAAGCTTTCAAGACAGGTGATTATTTAAAGAATAGAGTCAGAGTGCATGTTTTAAATTGAATAAAAAGCAAAACAACCTTTGTTTTTCCTCATTATTATTCTCAAAACATTTTTTCACATGTTATCATCATGTTTTAAAAAGGTTTTGAACAAATTTGCATAAAATTTGTTGAATTTGAATTACTAGCACCATATAAAACAGTTCAGATTAGGTGACTGTATGACAATTTACTAACTCCCGAGCGCGTAGGGAGACTACACATGCGCGCTCAAAACCGGTCTCGCTAGCGCTCAGTTCCTTCTCTGCTCGCGCTCTCTACCTGCTCATTCCATGCTCAACACCAGCTGTGCTGTGCGTTCGCTTGGCCGTTTCTCCGTGAGCGTCGCGCAAGAAGAATTTTTCAGAGTAGAGCTTGGATTGGTTCCTGCACGCTCAACCAGAAGGCACAAATATCGCTCCATTATATGATCGGGAAATGTAGGCAGCGGCAAGAGCTGCTATAGACGGAGATTTGCCGCCATTGACCAGCTACTTTTGACTGCCCTGAGACGGTCAAATAAAGAACCATTTCTGCCATCGAAATTAAACAGGGGGTACATGTACAACAGAAGGAGCGGCATCATGCAGTTTACCGTTGCAGGTTTCTAAGAGCTTCATTTTCATATCTTCTACCATTTATTGCATAAGTGTGCTTCACCACAGGGCTGCATGATACTAGAAAATATTGCAATGGTGATAATACTGGTAAATATCGTAAGGACAATATCAGCTGTGATGTATGCCTGATTTCATCTTTCCTTTCTTTCTCATCTGTGCTTCCGTCACTCTGTGACCTTTAGCCTTTAGGGCCACATCATTTCTGTGCTTAGTGAGCATTTGCTGCCAGGTGACTTGTTCCAGCTGGCTAAATAAGACATTGGCATGTTAAAATCCCGTTCATAACACTTTGAATAGATTTGCCAACAACTGTTGTGCTCCAAACAGTCCACTGGATTTTAATAAGGTCAACAGTCCAGAGCGACGGCGAGTGTGGAAAGGAGGTGAAGAAACATGTCGAAGCAGGTGGGAAAGAATGAGAAAAGTATCAGGCGAGTCGTGTGGTGAAAGAGTATCGGGGAGAATGAAAGGAAAGGTGTACAAGATGGTGGCGAGAACAGAGATGATGTGTGGTTAGAGACAGAGGAACCGAGGAAGAGACAGGAGGCAGAGATGGAGGTAGCAGAGATGAAGACGTTGAGGTTCTCTTTGGGAGTGACAATGATGGACAGGATCAGGAGTGAGTTCATCAGAAGGACAGCTGATGTTAGATGTTTTGGAGATAAAGCCAGAGAGGCCAGGCTGAGATGGTTTAGACGCGTACAGATCAGGGATAGAGAGTAACATCAGTCGAAGGATGCTGAAGCCAGAACTGCCAAGCAGGAGGCTTGGAGGAAGACCAAGGATGGGATTTATGGGGATGGAGTGACAGAGGATATGAAGGTAGTTGGTGTGCGAGAGGAAAATGTAGACTCACCGTAATGACCCCTGAACAAGTGGGGTCCTGACCCCAACTCTGAAATCCACTTGTTTAATCTCATGAGAGGAATATCACAGGATATTCACATGATTGAATGGGCCAGTCAAAGCCCAGCACCAAATCGATTTCAAAATATGTTTTAATACTTTAAAATTGATCTTCATAGACGTCTACCATCCACTTGACTGACACTTTTAGCTTCTCAGGGAACGTTTGCCTGATACACTCACGCAATTGCACAGTATTTTAATTTTACATCATCCTGTAAACTGACTACCTGTCACTGTCAGGAGATGAGGCTGGCGGACCCCGAAATTTGGCCGCACACAGAGCTACGTTTAAGAAGTGTATTGAGAAGGATGAGTTGTAGCGGGTGAGGCAGATGAGTTGAGCCAGACTTGAGCAGACGGATAACGGCAGCCGGAGCAGGAGGGCGGGGATAAGCAGGAGACCAATGGATGAAGACCAAACAGAGCGGAACAGGCGATGAGAACCGGGGAACAACCAGGCGATGAGTTGGCTGAGGAGGGTATATGTAGGCTGGTGAACAGGTGAGCTGAGTAAACTTAATTAGTGCTAACAGGTGGAGGTGATCTAGAATAGGGTGGAGGGAGACTGAGCTGATTGGATAATGGCTGATGGCTGAAAGGTGACTGGCTAAATAAGAAAAGTCTGAAGTGAAACAGACAAAAACTCTAAACCATGACAACTATTGCAGGTCTTTTTGACTTGATTACCAATCAACTTGTACATTTCTATTTGCACACTTTTTAACTTATAAGGGAGTGTTTTAGATCAGGGAGCAGTTTACATACTTCTGTAAAGTGACTGCTGTCTATCTTTGTTGACACCAACATTTACATCTTCTCAGATGCTACGGACTATTTGCACACTTTTTTTTAGCTTCTCGGGAAGTGTTGTCGGTGCATTCAGCTTGAACACATCTTGATCTGTGTCTTTGTGTTATGTGTGACGTCTGAACCGGCGTCTCATCAAAATGTCCTTACGGTTACATAATGACGACAAAGACGCTTGATTCTCGATCAATTAAACTGGTAGAGACAGTCCTTAGAAGACCCGTGTCTTTATTTCCAACAGCTGGTCCTACAAATTATTGATTCAGAGAAGCTCCTTCCACCTCATAATTATGTACCTCTTTGTGTTGGTCTATCACAAAAAAACAACAACAATAACACACATTGAAGTTTGTGTTTGTGACGTAAGAAAGAATGGTGGGAAAATCCAATGGGTATGAGTACTTTTGGAAGAAACTGTACATGTCTTGTAGCTACATGCCATGGTCTCTTAAATATACATTAACCTTAAATATAAATTTCATGTAGGGAAGATTGTACAGCTGTATAATAAAATACCCCCCCCCCCCCAAAAAAAACCACCCAAACAATTAGATATGAGTTTAAATACACAGCCACATGCTGCGTTGAGTTGAGCTTGTCCGATAATGGAACCCCATGGTGTCATTTCTGCATTTGGCCGCTTGGAGGCGCCCGGCTCATGCTGTGAGTGGAAAAGCTTTGGTCCGGGGAGGGAAAAGTGGGCTTGGGAAAGAAAATTTCTCTCCTGAACTGTTTACCCTGACGTCAGTTTGCAGAAGTAGCTCTGCCCTGTCTCCCTCCAGTGTCTCGCAAACTCCACTCAGTTAAAAGACAAAACTGAGGGAAATAGATGGGCTCCGCTTCGCTTGCTGCCGCCTTCCTGGACCTCACCGGAGTGAATGCAAGGACTTGTTCCTCTCATGTAAAGTGGACTAAAACATCTAGACGATGAACACCTGCGCCTTTCTGCTCATTTTAAGTGTCCAGATCTACGCCGATGGCATCGAGGGGCCAACAGGTAAGACTGATGCAGATCTGGCTCTCATCAAACGCAGCTGGGAAGTTTATTTTTTATTTTATTTTTATTTTTTTGTGTGTTTGGGCTTGTTTTTCTTTTTACATGCGTGTGAAAGTCCGCCGAGAGGAAAAGCGGAGCGGTTCTGGTGAAAGAGGACAACTTTGTAGCCTCGGCGTCCCCGGGCTTTATCTGCGTCTTTTTTGTCCCGTAGCGACTCGGGGCAATAATGGTTATGTAATGAAATAAATATTATTGCGATCTGATGAACCTCGTGTTTTTTGGTAAAGCTGGGGGAGGAAATGTGAGTTATTTGGAACGGCGTGCGTCTGAATTTCCTCAAAAACAACACGATCCTCTGGATCAATCAGACCCAAACCCTGTTCAAACCCCCAGGTAGACTAAAATATTTGATTATGTTGGCAAAACTAAACAAACAGACACACACAGAGAGAGACAGAGCGAGAGAGGGAGAGAGAAGGAAAGGCAAAAAGTGCGAAAAAATGTGAGTCAATACTTGCAAGTCTCCCAAATCCCCCTACATCCTAAATCAATCCCTTCATAGACTAAAAATCCGAAGCCTTTCTATGCTGGCATCAGGTTGCATGGCTGATTCAGTGACTCCATAAAAGTTTGACCTCCCAGTCTGGATTGTTGCATAGGAATCACCATTGATTACCCGGTATATAAACCAAAATCCTTCTGTCTCTATGGAGAAGTTGCTCCCATCGATCCTCAAAGCTGCACAGTTTTCTCTCTCTCTCCAAAGGTGAGCACACAGTCGGGTCAGGTTTACATGGAACCAGCTGAGGTTTTAGCATTTATTGCACCCTGGACAGGCTCCTCCTTCATGCCCCCCCCCCCCCCCTTCCCCTCTCACTCTCCTTTCTGCAAAAACCAATAGCCTTTTATTACAGAATTTGACAGGACCATTAAGAACAGGAGAATTTATCTGACTGACGCCAGGTCTTGTGCAATATATATATATATAATAAAGGGTAAGCTAATCGGAAACACAGCAGACGGGGCATTTTCCTATTCAGTGATAGTGTTAAATATGGTCTGATCTGAAATATGAACCCTCATATTGATGCATTTATATATTTGTTAATCAGGGATACAGCGATGGGTTTAGCTAACAACATTTTGCTAGCCTCAACCCTGTGAGGATGAGGCAAGCCAAAGTTCATCAAGACTGCAATCGTTTTGTAAAAAAACTCAGTTCAGGTTTGATATACAGGCTATTGTGCCTTTTATGCTAGTGTCAAATAATTTGTGAAGAACAAAAGGTCATCAAAAGGTCATGTTTATATGTGTTCAGACTAGGGTTTGAGGAATCTCTGTTCAGTGTAGGACAACCAATTCAAGTTTGACAAGTCAAAGTATTTTAGGTCTTCAATCGGAGATGGTCTAATGCCGTCCAGGGTGCTTCAAAAATGCACAACCGGCAGATACATTACCGTCACATATGAACCTTCAAAGTAGATAGCAAATTTTGCACCATGACTAACAGGCAGATCACTTTATGTATGCTATTTGCCACCTCGTGCCGCCCCCAACAATATGCCACCCGGGGCAGTGTGCCACATCACCTATATCAAAAACTGAAACCTTTTTAGACCCATATCCGAATTTAAGTTGGGACCCCAATTCTTATTAAGTCTATCATCCACCAACCACCACACTATGGAGCTCCAAATGTGCCACAGTTCAGTAGATAAACCATCTAATAGAAGCTTAAAAGTGCCCCTTCTGAATTAAAATACTGATACAACTTTCATTTGTTACATAAAGACTAAATTGTAAATCTTGCTTATAAACATATGTATTTATTTCTAAAAAATCATGCATGTTGTTTATTTTGCACTTTGGTTGCATGCTATGACACATTATGAATTAAATTAGTGACTGGCCTGTCAGTATTACTGGTCAGGGTCAGTGGGCGGTGCCAGCTCTGCTTTTGTTACAGTATTTGTTCTGAAATTGACTTGCTCTGCAGGGCAGCCAATCAGATCTGTGGGGCTGTTTGATGAGTTACAGTGACAATTTAAGTCATTTCATTGAATTTATTGAAAACAGAAATTTTAAGATATATCATTCATATGTTATTATTAATTCCATGATTACATAATCACCTATCCTTTTAAAGATTGGCTTTTAAAAATATTCCATGCATATAATATCTAAAAAAAAATTTAATTATTTATTCATTTATTATATTATAACACTTTTGCCACTTGGATACAACAGCATGAGTCATTTAAATTGTATAAGCTTAGTTATTTGCATATTTGTGGAATTACAGGTACTGTGAATAGACTTTTTCCCACTATGAGTATTTTCCATTGTATGATTATGACTTGTGCTTTGTGAATTCCCATTAATCTTAAGTGTATCCAGGCAAGAAAAAACCCAAAACAAAATTCTTTGAAATTAGTTATTTATAAATCTTTGAAGTTAATTTATAGGCTTATTCTATATAAGCGTCAATATCAACCTGAAGGTTTTGCTTGTTGGGATTTCTCGGCATTCCGGGTGAGAAGTTGAGCTCTTTTGAGGCGTCCTGCCTGCCTGAGGAGCCCTAGGGAGCTCAGTTTGCTTGTGTCTTGGGCTGGCTCTGGGTAAGCTGCTGCCTTTGGTCTTCTGCCGTTGCGTATAGAGGAGGGTTATTATTCCTCCTTTTATGCATTTCATTTTTGCTATTGATTAAACTATGCTATTCCAGGCATTTCCTGCTTTCAGCTGTGATCTGGTGTTTCAGCAGGATCAAATCTTTTCTAAATTCAAATCGGTCGGGGGGGTGGACGGACAAAGCTGTTGGAAAAAAAACAACACACACATAACATGTTTTCCTGGAATCTGACACAAACCTTTTCACAGTCATTCAAATTCATGTATTCACACTCAGCTCTTTTTCCGCTGAATTTTGTCTGGTATTTGCCCAGAGCTCTAGTTCGGCGCTTTAGCCAGGAAAGCTGATATGATCTGGGGCCTGTTTCTGTTGCACGCATGCTAATGCAAAATGTAGCCCCTTCAGCGGAGATAAAACAACGGGAATAAAGCATTTACCACCGATAACATTTACTCCGCCGGATGCTTCAGCGGCGATCCGCACCCTTTGGACGGCGAATGGTGCCATTACAAAACCGGGCCTGTTCTTCTGTTTTCATTAGAGAGGGTCGCCGGTATAAGCCTTGCGTGTACGACGTGAGCAACTGAGTGGGGCGCATCGTTACAGAGGAATGGGCTGAGACATATGACGGATTAAATCGCACACACACAGGTAATTAAAAGAGCTGAATGGAGCAGGAACGCTTCGCTACGCAGCGCCGTGTGTGAGCGGCTGTCAACAAATATTTACATGCTGTTTGGTGTTCAGTTCGCGAGCCTCACGGTCAGAGCCATTGCCTTCCCATTAGCCATTAATAGTCACCGCTGGCAGGTGTCGAGGCTTTTCTCCTCCATCCACCCCCCCGCCCCGCCTCCCTGCCTCCTCGTGGTGCATCTAAGCCTGATGGGAAACAAATGAAGGGGCAGAAATTACCGCTCTCTCTTAGGCCACACCCTAACGTTGAAGTCTGTATAGCAAAGGGGCGTGTTTCGCCTGGTCGGATTCTAATTCAATTCAAATTCAGAAATGCTTTATTGACCCCAAAGGGAAATCAAATGTTGTTGTAACCCATATTAATCCAGTTGTAGTAGATAGTGATGGATGTTGGCAGGACAGATCTCGTGTAGAGGTCTGTATTACAGCGAATATGAAGAAGCCTCTGACTGAAGACGCTCTGTTTTCTCATGAAGAGGGACGGTCAGGTTCGCTGAGGCTACAAAAGTCTTCATCGGGTTGTTGAGCCTTTTTAGGTCCCTGGCTCTGATGCTGCTGCCCCAACAGATGACGACAGAGGAGATGATGCTCTCAACGACAGATTTAACAGAAGATACGCAGCATCTTGCTGCAAACCTTGAAGGACCTTAGCTTCCTCAAGAAGTACAGTTCAGCTTCACTGTTGCCTTGTATTCATGGTGTCACCTTAAAACCTGACCTGCCGATACGTTCTATAGGGATTTTACTTGGTAGCCAAACGCAGAATATGTTCTTTTGAAAGCCTTTAGGCAAGGCAAGGCAATGCAAGGCAAGGCAAGGCAAGGCAAATTTATTTATATAGCACAATTCAGTATACAGAGACAATGCAAAGTGCTTTACATGATTAAAATATAGGAATAAAAGCAAGTAGGGATAGAATGTAGAAACAAAAAAGAACATTTAAAAACAATAAAACAGTTTAACTTGAACATTCAAAGGCAATTTTAAACAAATGTGTTTTTAATCTCGATTTAAAGGAACTCAGGCTTTCTGCACTTTTACAGTTTTCTGGAAGTTTGTTCCAGATAAGTGGAGCATAGGAACTAAATGCTGCTTCTCCGTTAGCAGGTTATCTTTTAGCTATGGCCCGTATTCAGCATTATGCATTCCTCCTGCAGCCCTGTTAAGCTTCCCAGTCTTTGCTGTAGAAAGTCATCCCCACATCATGATGCTGCAACCGCCATGCCTCTACCTGTAGATTAGGCCGACGAGCACTTTTAGTTGTTTCCCTACGTTGTGTTTGTGTCTCACAGGAAACCCCAATAAATACGTCGGACGTTTGTGGTGGCAAAGCGTGAAAGGGTTCAGTGAGTATGGAAACGTTTGCGAAGCCCTCTAGCTGTTCTTTTCCTTTCATTCTTCGCCATTCAATTCAAGGCATTTTGTGTTTTTTAAAAGTCCAGATGTCGCTTCTCGGCTCTGAAACACCGAGGCTCTCTCCTCCACGCGAATGACCGCAGGGTGGTTGATAAAAAAGAAAAAAGGAAAACGCATTTGCTCTGGCGAAATATGTTATGAACATCCCGTTTTTGATGTTATTGTTAGGATCTGTTTGTTTTGAATCCTGTCTGACACTTTCACGCTTTTTAATTCTCCCATGAGCCTTTTACCGCTGTTTGCACACCAGCCGTCTTGTCTATTAACGCTGAAGATTGTCTACTGAGTGGTATAATTACCTTGTGACTGATGACTCATTTCCAAGATTGATCTAAATTTAAGGCAGAATGTCCCTTTTGCCCATTGGAGTGAATGAAATAACACTTGGACTGAGATGAAAAGGGCCGCGGCGCTGAGGCCGGCTGGCTGAAGCGTGGCGCGGAATGACTAACGCGTTAGGACTTTTGGCTATAAACCGCATAAACATCAGTATTGGAAACCTCATGTGGAACAACAGGCACATATGAGCCTTGAGAAACTGAAAGATTATCAAGGAATCGTTGAATGAATGAAACAAACGTGTCAGGGGAAAGTATTTTTTTTTTATCTTACTATACGGCCTGAAATAATTGCAGGTAAGACAAGCGGTGAGCACGCACGACGAGAGTAAGAGGACACACGTGAATGTGTTGCAGCTCTGTTTAAAATAAGATTCATTGATTTTAAATCTGTTTCAGCTGCATATGCGGATTTTGAAGCTCAGTGTGTTGGAAATCTAAAGCCAGTCTTGGGCTAAAACACCTAAAATCCCACAGGTTGCTTTAAAATCAACATGGTGGAAAATTAATTTTGGATCGAATGCGACGCTGTTGATGCTGTCCTCCGTTTGTCAGGTAACGTTTTGGTTTTTGACACCCGGGCAACGTTTTAGCCACGCTAGCTCCTCCGTTAGGGGTGAGATGGACGGCCACGTCGCCTCAAGATGTTGATGATCTATATCAAAGCAGATGGAGCACATGATCACAGGAGACACCTTCTGCCCATCGCTGTTCTACGCACGTGCTCCGTTGCGTCGGTCGTTGTTGAGCTTTTAAATTAAAATAGTTATGCTGGAGTTCTATGTTTTCGCTTTACACGTTTATTTTTATTTTTTTTTAACATTGGGGAAATTGTGGCAAAATCATGGCTGCAATTTTACTGTGCAGACACGGTGACTCTTGGTGCTGACAGAGTTGCTTCTTCTACTGCTGCTTCAGATGGTTTTAAACTATAAGATGGACTCCTATTAAAAAGTGTTTTTTTTTTTTTAATTTATGCAATGTTTTGTAATAAATATTCCTTTTTTGGTCACATTACGCTGAACATACCGATTTATTTTAAAAAGTGCTTTCAGACTCTATGATGCCGCTGTTGACGCATGATGAGCGCCAATTCTGGCGTGAACGAAAATTTGGATGGGACACTGTTAATAAGGCCAACACTGGAGTCACCATTAACCTGATACACAACTGACTGATAGCTTGCAGAAACAGGTGGGGAAGGGGTGTTGCTACTTTATGGTCTATCAAACCACAAAACAACTCACAGTGTCTGTCATCTTATTAAAAGGGAATAAAAAATTTGGATGGATTTCACAATTTCTCTCCCTAAAAACACAGAACCTGTTACAAACTATGCAAATCGTTACTTTTTTTTTAATGGTTAAGCCAGATAATCAGTTAACTAAATCAAATGAAATTTAATCCAACATGACTTAATGCACATACACATACAGTAGACTCTCCTTATAAGAGCACACTTCAATTTATTTCGTAGTTAAAAACGGTTTACGTGAAATATTCGTCACATTCCCACTATTAAAATATGCCACTGAACCAATTTAGATGTTGTGTGTTTAGCAGAGTGTTATTATTGCGACATTATTCATCTAATGTCGTCTATTTGCCGCTCTCACATACTGGCTTTGAAGAGTCCATTAGAAGTGCTCAGACTAATAAGCATCTATCCAAATAGGAGAACAAAAAAAAAAAAAAAAAAAAAAGGAGCTGAAGACGCATTAGTGAAGAACCGGTGTTGGAAGAAAAAAAAAATTCCTATTGAGAAAGTGTTTTTTTTTTTTTTTTCTTCTCCTTGTCGCCAATCCTCTGAGTGGAAGTGCTTCCTGCAGGAGCAGAGGGCCACCATCTGTGGAGAGACTACGA